>NW_027132618.1:4200000-4667485 GCF_026122565.2 Emydura macquarii macquarii | reverse complement strand
TGTTTTTCTTCTTCAGGAAGGGTTGAAAAATATTTTAATACAGAGACTTTAACAAAGAACAAAACAGCTGCCATCTCCCATTGCTGTCAATGGGACTGAAGCGACAACTACTTTCAGTTGCGTGGGTATTTTGAGAGGGAGACCTCAGTGGAACTTTGTGTATTTTTTGACAGCATCTTCTTTGAGGTAGCTGGGCACTCGCACTAAAAAAATGGGAGATGGTTGCTATTTTAAAATGAGAGAGCAAGCAGTTTTTCATGAGGTTCTCTTAAGAAGTTTTTATGCAACAGCTTTTGGTGTCAGATAAACTTTCAGTTATGAAAAACAATGGCAAAAATTACCATTGATCCTGAATATTCATTTTCAAAAGCTACTTATTGCACCTTGTCAATTCAACAGAGAGGATAAAAAAGGAGAGGGAAGCTAGGGTGTGTGCATGCATGTATATGTGCAGTGGAATATAAGGGGTGCCATGCAAAAGAAAAAGGGAAATAGAGGTGTGTGCACATTAGGGGGTCATTCTCTGGAACTCATCTTTCCAGTGGCCTAAAAGGATGCCTCTTTACCATTTTCACATTGCTGAACCAGAAAGTAAGAAGTCAGGAGTTTGACTGACTTTCAGTTAAAAAAAAAAAAAAAAAAAAATTCAATGAAAATTTGATTCCTTTCTTGGCTCATCAGTATATTTAAATGTGATATTGTCCAAAACCCCTTACCGAATAATAAGCTTTAGGGATCTATCAATTTTGGCACACTTTCTCAGCTAGTTAAGGCACTTGAACAGTCACTGGACAAAACTATCACTCCTCCGGTACACAATGGTAAAGAGAACAAGGTCTAATTAATTTGATATATTTTACGCTAAATTTTAATTCTCAATTTCTTATTCCCTATTACCCGATACTTACACGTAAAATAACCTAGCTTTGTATTAGCAGAGACTAGTTTTTGTCCTCCATGTGTCTGTTCCCATCAAATATGTGCACAATTATATTATGTACATTAACTTCTGTATTTCTTAAATAGAACTGAAAATCTAACTCAGATGTCAGCTGTTTTCCTTATTAGAAGACACCTATCTGTAGCTCACTGTTGGTTTAATGCAAACAATAGTACTAAAAATATAAATTAACAATATATTTCTTTTGAGTGTGTTTTTTCCCCCCAAATAATACTTGTACGTCTCTTGTGCAGTATATTTTGTCAATATTTTCCAGAAAGAAATCTGATCATACTTATATGTTGAAGGAAGCTATAATCTTCTCAGTAGTGATATCCTCAAAGCAAAGGTTTTCTTTTTTTGAACAGGATGAGGAAAGTATCCCGATAGCGTATCGAGAGTTACCTGAATACAAAGAACTGCTAGAGTTAAAAAAGTTGAAGAAGCAAAAACTCCAGCAGATGCATGCAGAAAGTGGATTTGTGCAGCATGTGGGGTTCAAGGTAAGATATACTGGTATCGTGGTGGTGTTCAGTTGAGTGTGAGCATTTTTTAAGACTAGCAGGAAGTGGATTTCCTTAGAAAAAGGAAACTTTCCTTTTTGTGGTGATAGATATATAAGAAAAGAATTATGGAAATATGTAATATCATAATGCAGGAAAAATCAGACTTAGGCTGAGACCCCGCATGGAAAATTTCAGTCCAAATGGTTATTTGATAGTGTTATAAGCAACTGAAAACAGGCCTTATCATGGGAACAGTCAGGCAATCTTAATAACAGGTGGAACTACCAGCCCTACCTGTAGTATAATAAGTTATACGTATTGAACTTGAAAATGCTCTCTTGTAATAAACCTACTCTAATGTATCTTATCTTTCTGTATAGCTTAACTTAAAAAAATGGCTAGTGCAGCTGTCTAGTGATACCATGTTTTGCTTCCATGTAGAGGATCCCAAGTTAAGGAATTTCAGATAGTCAAACTTGGAGAATTGCAGAGGCATCATACTCATCCCAGAGATAGAAGGGACTGCCTTGTATCACTTTGCAGCAACTCCTCTGGTCAGTTCAGGACTGGCACTGATAGGTTCCAGAGGAAACCATGTCCAGCTGTTCTTGGCCAGAAGGATAATCTCAATTGGGAGCCTTGAGGGAGTGGGGAACAAATAGGATAATCATCAGAAGTCTGAGTGGTTTTTCCTAGGATCTGCTGTTTTATAAATATTAGAGAGACAACATGTGTGAGGTAATATCTTTTATTGAGCCAACTTCTGTTGGGGAGAGAGACAAGCTTTTGAGGTTACACAGAGCTGACCTTCAGATGATCGTGATTTTGCAAGAAATTTTGCTCTTTATTGTGTTGTGTGTACAATACATTGGTCAAGATAAAACTATATATTTTTAACATAAATCTTTGCTTTCACTACCTTGTTGTTCAATATGTTTTACAGTGTGATAACTGTGGAACTGAACCCATTCAAGGCATTCGGTGGCACTGCCAGGATTGCCCTCAAGAAATGTCCTTGGATTTCTGTGATTCTTGTTCCGATTGGTGAGCAGCAAGCATTGATGCTTATTATTTGCAATTACTTGAATATCTCATTAAGGCTTAAACACTGAATAAACTCTTTGCATATGTGGGATTTATGATGCCTCTTGAAAGTTAGATGTAACTAGATTATAACTATAATGTGAATATAGAATATAGCTATTCAGCACAGTGGAGAGCATAATTAATTTTTGCACTCTGAAATACTAAACTGTGAAATAATAATGTGTGATATAGAATTTGACATACATCTGTCAATTAAAAATATAAAAAGAAACAGGTATTGACTGTTTTGGAAGTGAATAGATTATGAAAAATAAATAAATAAATTGCCAAATTGTTTTTAATTTCCTTTGCAGTCTACATGAAACAGAGATTCACAAAGAAGATCACCAGTTAGAGCCTATTTACAGAGCAGAGACATTCTTAGATAGAGACTACTGCATGTCCCAAGGCACCAGTTACAATTATCTTGACCCAAACTACTTTCCAGCAAATAGATGACATGGGAAGCAGACTTACAACCGTGGGCTTCCTATCCTCTTTGAAAAGTAACAATGGCATCATTGTTAATTCCGTGCACACTTTGGAAAGACTCTGCTTTCCCTGAAATGTCACTCACAGCATGACGGCTTCCTGGGTGTACTCGTCAAACTACAGTGCCGAACTGTCACGGTTCTTGATCACTGAACAGCAGCTGAACATTCCTAGTGCGCAGAAGGTTTCACTGGGAGACTTTCCTTTCACCACATTAGTCATTTTTAGGTGGTGAATCTAAAACAAAACAAAAAAGAAAGGAAAAAAAATACAGAAAGGTGAGCCAGAAATGAGAGCGCTAATTTAAAGAAACAATAAATTCCAAAGGCTTTGAAGAGCTTGGTTATGAGATCCAGAGAAGATGAAGTATTTATATTGAAACAGTTTAGTAGCTTGCAGTTTTGTTGTGAAATAGTTTTCAGCACAGAAACTGACTTCTTTAGGCAAGGTTTTAACCAATGACAGTGTTTGCTTCTAGGATATACTCTAAAAAAATACTCACTGTTCCAGTGATGGTTGGTTATAGGCCTTTATTAAATTGGAGCTGCTTACTCACATTGACTTCTAATTTTTTTTTTTAACCACAATGAACTCTATTACCAACAGTGAAGCACTACAGGGGGCAACGGTTTCATTGCTTCCTTAACCAGCTCATGGTGTGTGAATGTTATAAAATTGTCACTCAGATATATTTTTTAAATGTAATGTTATATAAGATGATCATGTGATGTGTACAAAATATGGTGAAAAGTGCCAGTGGTAGTAACTGTGTAAAGTCTCTAATACTCAACATTAACTCCTTTAAAATAAAGTACACAGCCTTCTGCCTCTGTATTTGGAGTTGTTAGTGCAACTCATCAAAGAAAACTGCCTAATATAAATCATATATATGGTAATAATTTTCCTCTTTTGTAGTCTGCACAAGATCCATGAAAGATTGTATTTTTATTACTATTTAAACAAGTGATTAAATTTAGCCTGAGCAGTGAGCAAGGGTTCACGTGCGTTCTTTTATACTGCTGGATTTTGTTGTGCATCATTTAAAACATTTTGTATGTTTCTTCTTATCTGTGTATACAGTATGTTCTTAAATAATGTTCAATTGTCAGGAGAACTGTGAGAAATAAACTATGTGGATACACTCTGTTTATATATAGAATGTTTACTGTGATTTCCTTTCTATGTAGATTTTGATTTTTTTAACTAACATTAACAATAGAAAAGATACATTTTAGCAGGTCACATGAATACTTAAAGGGCCCATATTTGCATGGGCTCAGCACTCGGCACTACTGTTGACTTCAATGGGAATTGAAGGTCCTCTGCACCTAACAGAATATGCTCAGCCTCTTGCAGGATAAGATCCTTAGTTTTCTCATATCGTGTTCACAAATTGTTCTTTTTCAGACTGAAGAAGAAAGGAACTTTAGCAACTTTGGTACACTGTATTAGTCTAAAAAGTGCTGATGTCTGCAAAGCCTTGTAATTATTGTGGTATTTTTGAGCTAATAACTTTTTATTGAACTGTATAGCTTGTGATTCAGAAACATTGATTATTTTTAACTATATGAGCTTTCCACTTGCTTAAACAAAAACTTGAATTTTCAGAGCGATTAAATGTAAAAGAAACACATTAGTTTAAAAACATGGCAATAAGAAGGGTAATTGGCTGATTGCATTTGATAGCATCTTTAATTGTAGCCTGATCACAGAGTTAAATTTCACAATTTCATTTAGTTGTAATTACTTCTTGTTTCAGAAGAAAATAAGCTTAAGCATATAATATATTGAGTAGATAATACAGTACTAAAAACACTGAATGATATAATACATCATCTGTAAGCATATCTCATATACTTTGAGAAATTAATAAACTTAAAGAAATATAATGTAGCAAATACACCTGATGTATTTCACTTTTCTCTTCAATGAAAGACAAAAGCTATCGCTGTGAGAGAATCTATATCATCATGGGACCATAAAATATTATGTTCTCCCACTCAGTTACATCACCGTTATAGAAGCAGTTTTGGTGAAGAGTGATTACCAGAGAGAAATCTGTTATAATCTTATTTTTTATGGGCTTTAAAAATGTTCTCAGTGGGAAATAGCCATAATACATAAGTGGGGAAAAAATTACAAATTTGCACAGGGGAAACGTTAATATAGCTAGAATGAAAGGGGCGGCAAGAGGCAATTCAGACTTGAAATTCCTTAGTTAAAGTCTTGGTTAAAGCCCTGTTTCTAATTTGAATAAATGTACTGTATATATTTGTGTTTATATACATGCGTGTGCACACACACAGTTCTCTCTCACACACAGTATGTGTGTGTGTGTGTGTGTGTGTGTGTGTGGACATATGTGTAAGAATGGTGGATATCAAATATATAATGTCCTCACACAAAAACAGTGCTACTTACTGAGATGGGGGAAATCTTATTTAACTGCTTTTTGTGACACTTGCATGTTGATTCATGTAATATTTGCATTGACTTTAGATTGGGATCACAGCAATTATGCCTCATGGACTAGGGCAGTGGTTTTCAACCTTTTTTCATTTGCGGACCCCTAAAACATTTCAAATGGAGGTGTGGATCTCTTTGGAAATTCAACTTGCGATCTGCAGGCCCCTACCATAGATGTCATAGACTAAAAACTGACTGAACAGAATTAAACTATAAACTGCGGCTTTCTATGGTAACAACACCACTTCCAGGTTTTAATCTGTAGGTGGGGGTATTCACAAACTTTTGATTGATCCGAAAAACAGACTGCCTTTTCTGGGATCTGAAACTTTATTTTCATAGTCACCACTCGTGGACAGCTTAAACAAAGTCTGCGGACCCCCAGGTGTCCACGGACCACAGATTGAAAACCACTGGACTAGGAAATGTGATCTAAAAAGCGGGGAGGAGGAGCAGAATTAAGAGTTAAACTTGACACACTACATTTAAATTATGGAATTGTGTGTTGACTAATACTGTAACTAACTTTTGGAATTAGAAACTGATGATCTGTTTCTCAGGGACAGCACCAAAAATCCAAGTTTCACATTCCACTCGTTTTAACTATCATTCTAATGAGAAATAACTCAAGAAACAACTAGAAATATCTATATGCGGGTGTGTCAAGGATAATTTACAACCACATGATCATTCCAGAATCGTCTAATTATTGGAAAAATAGTGTAAGAGTACCTCCCTGTAATGCCACTAGGTTCAAATCTAGGCTAAAAGGATGTTTCTCTTCAAGCTGGAAGGTAACTGGCGTATTTGCAAGAAGTTGTTTGTTAGACATATTGTCTCACATACCCTTCTGGTTGGTTCACTACAATGTATTGGAGTTGAGATAGCACCTCAATTGGTATCAGAGATAAAGGCTAATTTATAAAGGAACCCAAGGAAGCAAGAACATCCACAATTAAAGGGTAAGAGGAGGTCCAAAACTGACTTTTAGTGAATAACGAGTTAGTGCTTACATTGCAGATGTCAAGGAAGTAGAAGAAAAGCAGAAAAATCTGCCCTGATTGGGGAGAAAAAAAGTTTAGTGAGCTTTATTTGATTTATATTTACCAGTGATCCATATTTCATGGAGCTTTAGGCAAGATCAAACTCACATGTACTACGGCATGAACTACGACTCTTAGTATTTGTCCATACTTTTTATTTGTATTATGTCTTCATTACAAGAAAGATATCTTTAAAAATACAAATCTGCCCCATAAAGGCTCATTGAAAGTACAGTTTTTGACAGAAAGATTAATCATGCAAACTTAAACTGTGGATTGATGCAACAGTACGGTAAGAGGATGCAATTACTTCACAAGAATGTCATTAAGTTTTTATTTGGCTACCAGTCTACCAAAAACCAACATTTTGGCTAACTAGGTGGAAATAACATATGATTTTACATACTTTTGTGCAGGTATTTTGGAAGGTGGATTGTTAAAGATACAAGCAACAGGAGTGAAACAATCCCTGACATTTTCCTCGGTTTTTTTTTTTTTTGGACTGTCATTTTCAAAGTTTGGCAGTGCCACTGCAGGACAACAGATGAGGATCCAAAACTAAAATTTATACTTGGAATACTTCCAAAGTGTGATTTAATGATATCTGCTAATCTTTATGCATAATGGCTGTTGAACAACTTCACATGCTATTTTTTAACAGTGAAATATACTACCATTATTAGTACGGAGAACTATCTGTTTGCCGTTTTAATTGCACCAACCTTATTTGGTCCATGTTTTCAGCAAAGAGCAAAGGTGTTTCCTGCCCAATTAGAAAATCATTATAATATATGCAGCAAGCTCTATCAGCACGGCAAAGCTTTCACAGCAGTTTTTTCGTCTGTGAGATGGCAACAGATGAACAGACCTCTATGGTATTTGTTAATTTCTTCACATTCAGTTTATTTTTTGCTGGATGCATTTACAGTGCTTTTGGGAAGTGTCAAAAGTCTATTCAACTTCCACAGCGCCACAAATTATCATGACTAATTCTAGAAATGTTCCATTATAAAGCAAAATGGCAGAGAACAGATTTCAACCACTATAAATCAGGAACAAGCTAAGTGTTAGCACAAAAATGAACAATGTTAATTAATGAAAGAAAAAAATAACCTCATTGCAATGAGATGGAGCAATCCTGAAAGTCTATACTATATGGCAGGTGGAGGAGCTGACTGCTGATTATGCAACACATCTGATTATATTCAAATGCATGATACTATAAATATAAACTGGAGCTGCTGTTCACCATGCTGCTTTTAACCTGTGAAGTGCAAACAATTTGATAAACAATATACAGTACTAGTGGTTTTAGTGTAGAGAGCATTTTGTATTTAGCATACTGTATGATTATAAATAAAAGCTTTCTTTTAAAATAACATTTAATACAACATGCACTAATTCCAGATACCTCTCAGGACAGCAGGTATTGCTTTGAACAGCATTTTAGTCAAGTGTGACAAGTGCACGTGAGAAGAAACTTTGTATGTAAACCATTACTGTACTTCTGCTGACAGAGAAAATGCCTCCTCTTCCTTTTTCAGAAAACAGTCGACTGATGTGCAGACTTGAAGAAAAACCTCTTCTGGCGTTCCTTCTGCATTTATCTATTAAAAAAAAGAAAGTTATGTTAGATAGAAATAATATTGTGAACACACCCGTCTATGCTGATTAAGTTCTAACAGCTTCATTTACCCATGTTGTCTAAATAATTGATCCGAAAGACTCAGAGCAGTACTAATTCTGGGTTATGGGATTTGAGATTGGTTTTATGTATGTGCCCCTTAAGAAAATCCTACCGTAGTATCTGCAGCTTCTGTAAATGCTGAACTGGAAAACAGAATATTCATTCCTTATGCTTCCACTAGAAGTACATATGGAGGGCTTGTAGGTCGCTCAGTTGTACACTGATGTTTCTGCAGAATCCTTTGAAGTTGAAAATATCATAACATCTTTGCTATATGGAAAGGGCTCTAAAGATTTTTGGGATTCCTCTTTTAACGCTATCGGTTCCAAATAACTCCGTTTAATACTGGTTTAAAAAAAATAAAGTCACTAGCGCACTGGCTTGTTTACTGTTGTCTTGTCATTTGAAGTGTCACTGCATATGAGCCTATGATCTGAGGGCTTCCAGGCAACAACTCCCAATCTAGCTTGTCAGTTGAGTTTTTGGTATTTCAAGCTTTGTGAATTTGTTGCAGTTTTTTTGTGACCTTTGGGCAGTGGGCACTGCTTTTGTTCTGGTCCATTGCTCACTTTGTTCAAAACAGATAAGATTGAGTTCTCCACAGATTCTGCTTTGACCGAATTTTCTCCTGGATGTTCAATTCACTTTGGAGAACTGATTAAGAAAGTCTAAAGCCCTATTAACCGATGCTGTGCAATAATTACCATTGTTTTGGCTGTGGAGAAGAGATTTTACAGCCAGTAATTGTACTGTACATTATATTGGAAACTTGTAGATTAATACAGTGACTGAGATCTGAAAACAGCATATTTCTTGTGGCATTATGGATTGATTTTCTTCTCTTGTATTTAGTGTCAGATGATGATTTCTTTTGTTCTGCATTTCATTTCATCTTTGGCCTATTTAAAATGTCAAAAAACCTACATTTTTATATTTTGTGTTCCAGAAATATCAGCAAACTGGATACGTAATACAATTGTTCATATTTATTATCACTGATGATAAATAATGGTTTCAGATATGTAGAGAAACAGAATTTGAGATTTGAACTAAAGTTTCAATCTCCAATTCAGTTGTTTCTTCCTAAGCATGAAACTATGCTGTACGCACACAAAATACGTATTTTACAGCAGCACAATTTCAGCACAAGGCCTGGAGGAAATTATTATTTCTCAGATTTTTAAAATACAACCTTAGATGCCCATCCAGTGCTCTACGTGCCTATCCCATACTTTTAAAATCGTAACATAAACAAAGGACTGTCCATAACTAGATCCACTTAGGCCCATTCCCTCCTCAACAGCCTTAGAGAAGAGGTGGAAAAAGGATGTGTTTTGCAATGTGCCCAGAGATTAACAACTCTCTATTCTTGAGAGTCTATGGGGGCAGAGGTAAGTTCTAAAATCAAGGATACCCTGTAGCCTATGTCTCCTACTCTCTCCCCTACATATTGAACAAGTGAGGTGACCATATCCATTGCTGTAGTACCTCACAAGATAGCTCTTAGAGCAGAAGAACAATTGCCCACAACTACACCCTGGGTTCTCAGGAGGATGAGAACAGAGATATTCAAGAAAGAATCCATCCACATACACACCCTGTAGTGTTCACAAACAAAACCAATTAAATCTCATGGTCAAAGACTGAAGACAAAAGAATCAGCATGAACTCATCTTCATCCATTGCCGGGTGGTGGAGATTAGCAAATTCAACCAGTACAATTGCCTTGCTGCCTTCTGGGGGTATGTCTATAAAAGACCCACAGATGGCCCAGGTCAGCTGACTTGGGTTTGCAGGACGTGGTTTGCGGGGCTAAAATTTGCAGTGCAGATGGCCGGACTTGGGCCAAAGCCCGGCATCTGAAAGCCTGTGAAGGGGATGGGTCTCACAGCCCAGGCTCCAGTTTGAGCCCAAACAACTACACCGCAAGTTTTAGCCCTGCAGCTTGAGTCCCGTAAGCCCTAGTCAATTGACCTGGGGTCTGAGACTCCGTGCTGCAAGCTTTTTATTGCAGTGTAGACTTACCCTCTGCCTCTTCCTAAAAACAGGAGATAGAAGACAGGTCAATAGCCAGACTGTCAGCATGAAGAGTTGGATTCCTTACGAGATTTGCAATACTTTATTTAAGAGCTGCTGGAACCTGGCCCTCCCCTTGCAGGATGTAGCCCAAAGTTATCTCATGCATAATCTCCATGAGCAACACTGGCAGAAAGAGAAGTTTGTCTCCTCAAGAGTACGATGGACCCTGCTAGCTAAGAATTGAAAAGTGGTAAGGTACGCGCAAGGTAAGTTCGAACTTTGTGTCCTCTGTTGTGAGCTAGACCTAAACACAGTATTAAGGCTCCCTAGTTTTTGTGGTGTATCAGATTGGAAATTCCACTGCAGTTTTAGGTAACTTCAAACATGGAGGGTTTTAGTGTGTGAAATCTGAAAATGAGTAATACATTCAGTCCCATAGTCCTTGTATTGTTTATTTTGTTATTTTCTATTTATTTTATACTTTCCCCATATTTTTATTTCTTTGCATTGAAAAAGCATAACTTGAAATTGCCACAGAGGAAGCTGGAGCATTTGACTATAGATAAGAGACCATTTAGGAATACTTTAGGCACCTAAGAAGGCAGTTACCGTTGTGGGATAAGCACCTCTAGTTGGATATCCGCTTCCATTAAAATGATCAGGAGTCAAATAAGTAATTAATGTTAACATTTACATTCCTATGACTGGGGTTTCAGAGTTACAATCCCACTGAGAATGATGGTGCACTTCACATGTCTCTGAACTACTTATGCAGGCTGTCTGCAAAAGTAGCTACATGGAAAATTACTACAGAATAAGCTAAGGTTTGAGTTCAAAGTGCAATAGCTATTCTGCACAAACTCCTCATGTGGCAACTCTTAGTGACTTGTATGGCTTAGCGGACTAAGCTATACCACAAAAAGATTCGTTCTTCGGCTTGGTCTACACTTAAATATTATATTGGTCAGGGGTGTGAAGAAACACAGAGTTATGCCAACAAAATCCCCAATGTAGACACAGCTATGCCAATGGAAGAGTACTTCTGTCCATATAACTAATATCATTCAGAGAGGCAGTGTTCCCACGCTGGAAGAAAAACGTATCCTATCAGTTTAGCCTGCCTATATGCTAGGGGGCTATGCTGGCATAGGTTCTGTAGTGTAGACATGGTCCTAATGTAGAATGTGTCCACATGGGGAGCCAGAGCAGAATTGCTATTACCCTTTATGCTCACACGCTAGTTTATTCTATGCTAACTTCCTGTGTAAACAAGTCCTTTGAAAAATTGTACTGCACTGGTTTCCATTCATATTTTGAATAACTGTCCCATATTACCATATTACTCATCATTGTCAGTGTTTCTTGCACCTCTCTCTAAAGCAGTTGAGAAATGACTGCGTTGCCACTCCTGGGGGTGAGGGGAGAGGGTCACAAAAGGTAATCAGGAGGGTCATGGGGTGTTAAATTGTATTACAATCTAAAGCAAAGAAAACCTTGTTTCCTCATATAGCCTTACCCTTCAAATTCAAGTATTCTCTGCCAACCTTTAGAAACATGCACTCGGATTATATAGGAGCATCACTGTTCTCACGCACACACTTGTTACTCTTTTACAGAGAATGTAAAGGGATCAAATAAATTTGTTACATCAAATAAAGGGTCATCAATCTGAAAAGATTAAGAAACACTCTTCTAAAGCATATAGTGTAGTTGCTGTCAGAGACTGACTGGACAATCCTAAACTAGATGGTGTTCTTCAGTATGGCAATTTCTACGAATAATTGTTTTGTTTTGTAATAGCTATGCAAAAATTCTGCAGTAAGTAACAAAAAGTTTCTTCTGCTGCTCCTTAACTAGCACATGACTTAACTGCTTTTCAGCGCTGTTATTAAAGGGAGGAGGAAAAAATTGCATCTGGGTTGACATCTTGTAAGCTAAACTTCAGGCTGATGTGATTTGAAATAGTGAAGCTTTATGCATCCCTAACAATTCATTGGGGTGGGCTGCTTACATTATTTGCTAAATGCACACTCCTTTTATTTAGCTGTCTATTTGAACATGAAGTTTCCTAGTAATACACCTACTCAGCTGCTGTAAACCAGGTTGGGATCTTGCTTGATTGCCTATGCGCTGCTGTTTAATATTACTTATTAAACTCCTACATACTGTCAATAAACGAAGCTTTAAAGGATGAGTCATATTAAGAATAATCAGAATTTTGTGTCTCAGTAAAAAGCATAACTACTGATTAAGACACCATTACATTAGACAGAGGACCTGATTTTTAAAGGTATTTAGGCACCTAAAAATGCAGACAGCTGCCTAGTGGGATTTTCAAACACATCTGTGTGCCAAACTCCCCTGGAAATCAATGGAGGCACCTAGGCATTTCTGAAAATCCTACCAGGCACCTATCTGTGGGTACATCCACACTTGTGGTGTGTGTGTGTACACCTAGCACTGTAAATGGTGAGACACTACTTAGGCAAACAGAGTGCCCTACACGCCTGAACCCGTAGGGTGAAGCCCCTACACAGCTCTCCACGCCCCCTGCAGTGCTTCTCAGGCCTACACTGCTATTTGTAGCACTGGAGTGTCCCATTGCTAGCGCCTTTCCCTGCCACTGTGAAAGTCTCCAGCAACCGGGAAAGGCTCGAACACAGGAGAGGCAGCAGGAAAAGGTTCTAGCAGGGGGGATGCTGGCAGCTTCCCTGTTGCTGGAGCCTTTCCTTGCTGCCTCTCCCCTGCCAGAGCCATTCACTGCCATATGTAAGTACACATCACAGAGACAAGCCTGGACGCAGCCTGTCTTTCAATGCGGCACGTAGCTACACATCTAGCTTGTGTATATACTGCCATAAGTGTAGACATAGCTTGTATCTTTAGGTGTCTGAATACAATTAGAAATCTGACCCATACTCTAACCATAGTGTTGTGAAAGACAACTTACAATTCCTAGCCTCAAAAACTCTGTTCCTGTGGATAACAGGGCTCAGAGAGAAATAGGTTTTATAGCAAATGTCGATTTTTTCCCTAGTACAAAATCAAATTATGAAACTAAAATCTTTTAGCCTACAAGCCACATATGCTGCAATGCTGCTGAGCTGCAGCCTGCCCTGTAACTGTGTCTTTGTTTATACAGCCCTTTCTAAAAGGAGCATCTAATTTGTTTTAGTAGAGTTGGATTCACATGTGGCTGTCACACATCATAAATGTGAATCTGATTCCAGGAGTTCATTCTTGCACTTTGGATTGATTTTTGCCATGAGTTTTCCTATTTTTAACTAAACCTTGACTTTTGCATTTTTTTTGCTATGAAATTTTGGACTTATTTTTCTCCCACAACAGTCAGCTAGCCCAACATGTTATACATAGTTCAATAGTTAGCTGATATTTTCAGTTTGCAATTTTCTGTAATTAAAATAGTGCAGTGGCTTTATATTATGGAAAAACTACACTAAATAGTATGAATGTTTCTGTATTAAGGAAGTTCCAGTCTCTGTTTCTTTCAAAAGTAACTTCTGCCCTTACCTGTACAATAGGAATAATCTGTAAAACAATCTGTAGTTGTTGTTACCATCTGGTGGATGCAGTGCATCACACGTGGTAGGGACCATAAAGAACTGAGTTGCCCCCAAAACCAAGGTTTTATATTCCTTAACCAGAAAATAACGTCTATCCCACCGTTAATCACTTTGATGTCCAGAATAGGGTTTGGAAGCTTTCTACTTAAATAGAAAATGTGCAGATTAAAAACAAACACACACATAAAAAAACCCAAAACTCTTCAATTCTTTACCCTTAATTCTGTCTGATTAGATTTTCCCCAATGGTGCACATTACCCGTGCCTCTGCTCAGTTCAGTGTTCAAAAGGTTCATGGTCATTTAACCCTGTCAGGGTCACAGACTGGGAAAACATTTGCATTTTAAGATTCCAACCCTTTTGTTGGATGCGGCGTGTTAGCTGCTGAATAAGAGCAGTTAGCTTTTGTTTGAAGAGTGACTTTAAAGGGAGACCTGACCTTCTGGCCACAGTAATCTGACATTGCCAAATCATCATTTCAAAAATCCTATTGACTTCAGTGGCTGCTAGATCAGGCTTCAGAGATTCATAATCTCCATAAGGTCCTTAAGGCTCCTTCCAGGTATCTCCTAATAGTAAATCTAATGAAGTTAATGAGAAAACTAAGGTTTAATGTTTGGGCTCTTTATAAAATACGGTGCACCTCTTGATGGTCCACATCCCAGCATTCCTACCTCACTGACATTTAACTGGTACTCTGTGGCCAAAGGTTACATGGGCAAGGAGTGTGATCTATCATACATCCATTAAGGGCCATTCCCATGTATCCTGGTGCTATACGGCAGTAGGGAATCCAGTGACTTTTCAAAACAAAGATCAGTAAGTGTAGCCCACAAAGAAAACGTTTTCAACTTAGATTTAAACCAACAAACAGGGTAAACTACATTCATATCCTCTGCCAGAGTGACCTAAAGAGGGGCAAAATACAAAGTATTTGGAAAACATACAAGCACAAGGCAGAGAAAACATTAAGAAACCATTGCTAGGATGTGATGATGTGCTGTGTGTGTGTGCGCCTGTTCCTTTCAACAGGGCACTGTGCAGGACCATGAGCACTGATAAGAACAAGTAAAAGGGAGAAAGACAGACTATCCAGGGGAGTGAAAAATGAATCTAGGAATGCATTTCTGCGTGGAGTGAAAGCTATGGCTGCAGTTAATGGCTAAGGCTGGTAAGAATCCTGTTGTTGTTTATTTTATTTATATTGATTCCCTACTCCCCAGTGAGTTTGCACCTTAACTGGACAATGAACAGATTGGCAAAATAGAGATGGAACGTAACACAGTAGAAGACTGTGCGGACAGTAATGACTGTGATTATTTTTTTAATGCCCACCATTACTACAGTAAGGGGGCAGAGGGTACTTGACCTTAGTATGTGACTGGATAGTCATCTATCTGTGATATAGTAGAACTCAGCAACTAAACATTTAGTGGATGAGAGAAGACTTTTTAACCTAAAATTAAACATTTTTAAATATAACAAACGGATTCCTTACTCTCTGTACCAAATAAACGAGACATTATGACCAGAGATGAGGGAGACAGTATAGGGGCAGTCAGTAGAAATTTCAGAAGACAAAAGTGAAGTTTTGAACCTGCTCATGTGTAACTTCAGGCAGCTGAAATGCTCCCAGCTCGCCTCTCACTCAGGCTGAAAATCCTTGTTAGGCAGAGGGTTGAGGTACCAATTAAGGCCCACTCTAGGCCTTGTGCTGGCCCTCTGCACAAGGGTGAATTTTTCCCGTGCACATGTAGCCCCTCCAGTGGCTAGTTAAGAGCTGGTGAGCTGCAAAGTGCAGGTGAACTTATACTGCTACTGCCCTGTGCTATACCTGTTCTGTGGATAAATGAGAGGGCTTAGGTGCCAGGGCTGCCAATCTGACACCTTGTCTCAGCAATAAATTCACTTATAAACGTAGAAATCAAATCAAATTCTCTTTGCCAAGCCAATTCCCAACTCTGCCTTTTTGCTCTATGCCTAAGCAAAGGGTGGCTCTTTTAGAAGGGCTGTATAATTATGATCCTGAGAGCTGTCACATGGGACAGGTGGACTTAAGTAAGGTCATTAATCTCCTTTCAAGTAAAATAATTAGCAGTATTTGACCTTGCACTGGGGCAGGCTGCATTAAAAACACAAAACAAAAAACTGTGATTTTTTTTAAAGGAGCCTGGTTGGGATTTGGGCCCCTTAAACACCTTTGAAAATCCCACCCTTTGCACCTTTAAATCCTTCCCAATCCCTCAAAGTAGGTTTTAAATCAGATTTAAAGGGCATGAGCTTTGTGTGGGCCCTCAGCACAGCAGTGAATTTCATCTGTTGAGATCACAGGCCTGTTTCCCAGCATTAGTAAGGTGAAGCAGGACTTGGGAAAGAGGTAAATAGCGTGTCCTTCAGGGGGTCTGCATTGGGACCACTACAGTTCAACATATTCATAAATGATCTGGAAAAATGGGTAAAGAGTGAAGTGGCAAAACTTGCAGATGATAAAAAACTACTCAAGATAGTTAAGTCTAAAGGAGACTGCAAAGAGTTACAAGGAATCTCACAAAGCTGGGTGAGCGGGCAACAAAATGGCAGATGGAATTCAGTGTTTATATATGCACAGTAATGCACACTGGAAAACATAATCCAAACTACACACACAAAATGATGGGGACTAAATTAGCTGTTACCACTCAAGAAAGAATCTGGAGTCATTGCAGATAGTTCTCTGGAAACGACCGCTCAATATGCAGCGGCATCAAAAAAAGCTAACAGAATTGGGAATCATTAGGAAAGGGATAGATAATAAGACAGAAAATATCATATTGCCTCTTTATAAATCCATGGTACACCCACATTTTGAATACTGTGTGCAGAGCTGGTTGCCCCATCTCAAAAAAGATATATTGGAATTGGAAAAGGTACAGAAAAGGGCAACAAAAATGATTAGGGGTAAGGAAAAGCTTCCATCGGAGGAGAGATTAATAAGACTGGGACTTTTCATCTTGGGAAAGAGATGACTAAGTGGGGAATATGATAGAGGTCTATAAAATTATGAGTGGAGTGGAGAACGTAAACAAGGATGTGTTATTTACTCCTCATAACACAAGAACGAGGGGTCACCCCAATTAAATTACTAGGCAGCAGATTTGAAATGAACAAAATAAAGTATTTCTTCACACAATGCACAGTCAACTTGTGGAACTCCTTGTCAGATGATGATGTGAAGGCCAAGATTATAACGCAGTTCAAGAAAGAACTAAAGTTCATGGAGGATAGGTTCATCAATGGCTATTAGCCAGGATGGGCAGGGATTGCTGTTTGCCAGTAGCTGGGAATGGGCAATGGGATGGATCATGTGATGATTACTTGTTCTGTTCATTCCCTCTGAAGCACCTGGCACTATCAGAAGACAGGAAACCGGGCTATATGGACCATTGGTCTGACCCAATATGGCCATTCTTATGTTCTTATTTAGCTATAACCATAAAGTAATGAAGACTGACAAATTCCTTGATTTAGAACATACAAGGAAGTTGTGATCAGACATATGATTGGATTTTTTTCTATTTTTCACCTGACTTCCATTCCGCTTCTCTGTCTCAGCGAGCACACAAGTGGCTGCTAATGTCACTGCTTAGCAGGCTGAATTATATGTTCCAATGTGCAATAAGTAAAAAAGCAATGCACATGCCCTGCAAATGCAAATGCAAATTTTCCCTACACCCTCCCTTGGTGCCTCTATGCAAGTGCAACTATGCAAGTGACACATGATACAATGCTAGGCCAGTTTAAAGACTGTAAAGGTAAATTTCTATTTTATCCTAATTTTCCTACACATATAATACTGTAGCTTAAAGCAAATATTGCCAGTTATTGAGAACTTACATCTTTATGCATACAAATAATTGCACAATACTAATTTAGCATAATTGATACACTGTTCCAGAACATCAAACTACTGCTCTTTGCCCCTCCAAATTCCTTTTTAAAACCCCCTTTCTTCCCTTTAACCTTTAACCATAAATCTGCTCTTCAAAACTGTCTACACCCATCCTTCTACCTATGTTTTATGTATGTTGTATTTCAGCTACAATGCAAACAGTCTGAACAGTGATCTCATCTTCTTGTATTTCTAAATAACTGCAAATAAAATAAAATAAAATAAATTCATAATGCATGGTTTATTGGGTACTTCCCCTCTCCACCGCTGTTTGTGAATCTTGCATAAATACAGCATAATTTTTAAAAATGTATGTTGTTCAAAGTTAATTGCCAAATCATTATGTTTGTAGATTGTGCATGAGCCATTCATTTCAAGTGTTTATAAGATCAGTATGACTGGTCACCCAAGTTTAATATATTTCTGTTACTTGATTGGATGAATGTAAATCTAAGGACTTAGCTATGTGGGGAAATTGACTGGAACAGCTCTTGCAGTATCAGCTATTCTGCATTAGCCATTCTGGATGTTCTGTTCTGGCATAAATGTGACTTTATTCTGGAATAACTTGTGTCACAGATTCAGGGTAACTGCACCTGCTTCCCCCTCTCCACGGTCCACTCCAGGAGTCCCCAGTCAGGTCTCAAGATTCCTGCTATCACCTCTCTCTGGGTTGAGACCCTTGTCCCAGTCCTTTCCGACTGGGGGGGTTTTAAGGCTGCACAGCTCCTTGCTTTATTTACACTGTGATCTCCCCAGCAAGCCAGTCTGCCTGAAGGCCAGCAGCTGTGCTTTGCTTTCTTTCTCTGAGGGCTAGGAGCAGTGTACTGCCAGCAGCTACAAGTTATCACATAGCTTCTTCCAAGCAAGCACATTTATTATTACAGAGGAAAATATAAAAAACAATACAAGTTCCTAGACACACAGTAAAAGCTTATCAGAGGTCACCCCATCAGTCTTATGGGGCCCTACCAGATTGCAGTCCTTCCAAACCTTGCACAAGGGTTGGGGCCCCCAGTTGGACAGAAGTCTTGTCCATTTGCTTGATCAGAAAAAAGGTCCTGAGTCAGTTTAAACGCAGCCTTTTAAAGCCACAAATCATTTCTTTGTCTTCCTACTGCCTGGAAACCCAGTTTGAACCAGAATATGCAAACCTCCCCTGGGCTGGCATCGCCCTGGAGGTGTTTACCACATTAGCGAGTCATTTTAATAACCCCACCACTGTTTTAGTTCCTGAAGGAGCTGTGGTAACCCTCCACCATGGGGTAGCATACAAGCATACAATCCCTGATTCACAGTGATACCTAAACTTAATACAATATGTTCCCCCAAAGACACAACATGCGGTTGCAATATCTCTCAAAATTAGTATGCTTCCAAAGCAGAATCATTATTCTGCAATAAGGTTACTTTTATTCCAGAAGAGAGTGTCTCCCCCGGGTAGCTATTCCCGAACAGCTAGTGCAGAATGGAGCACAAACTTGCAGCAAATAGATTACAAAAAAAAAAAGGCTGAGGAGAGAGCTCATGGGGTAGAGTAGAGAAGAACAAGAATGCAAAAGCTCTCTTCTGAGCTGCAACATCCCTGCTATTCTGGGAAAAGGAAACACCATGATGGTTGGCACAGCTCATTTGACCAAGGCCATGGGGAGGCAAAGAATTCCATGTCCCCTCAAATCACATGTGCATCTGTGAATTGCCTTAAAAAGATAATTAAGAAAAAGGAAGACCAGGCAAAGAAGTTTTATTTCATAATTATTGGGCGCTCAGACTACACTGTAATGTGCTGACACACTAATTTAGGAATACAATAAACATAGAGAGAACTAGATTACAGGGCTCACTTAAAGTAACAAATGTAGGGCAACCAGAATGCCTTCTGCCGCTCTACACTTAGCATATCGTGTTCCTACTGTAGGGATTGCAAGGGACACAGTTCATGGGTGACACTATATATCACGGGCCACATTCAGCTCAGGGTTACATCGATGTCAGATGGTATAACCTAGCCTAGCCTCTGTGACACACGAGAGCCAGACAGCATGCAAGGCACAGCTGCAAACTGCTCACTTCCAGGGAATTGTAAGGTAGGAGGTCTGGCTGGGATGTTCTGGTTTAGCGCACCCCCCTGCTACAGCCCCTGCTGGAGACATTGCTGTGAAGCTTCCAGCAGAACTTAATGGTCTCTCTCCCTTGATAGAAATGACATTATTGATATCAACACTGGCCCTTTCCTCAGGTGAATCCATTCTCCGTGCAGAGGACCAGGATAGAAATGGAAGGTACTTCCTGATGCCAGCAAGAGTGAATCTGGCACAAATGGGTGACTGAGGGACCCTGGGACATATATGATTCGGAACTTCTTTCTGTTCTTTAAGGTGATCTGTGAATGGGGAGGCGGGCATTGTAAACAGGATTCCGAGGCAGCTTAGCACATCAGTTACATGTGTGTTTCCCTCTTGCAGCTCTACCAAGCGCTGTTTATCCATTCTTGTACTTTATCTAAAGTCAAGCTTTGTGTTAACAAACATGGTACACTAGAAGGGTCAGATCCTCAGCATGTGTAAAAAGATGTGGCTCTATTGAAATAAGTGGCCCTATGCCATTTACACCAGCTGACAATCTGCCCCTATGTAAACCTGGGGTGGAGGTGTGTGTGTGTGTGTGTTTCTGCACAGGAAGGAGGTTTAGACGTCACCCTAAGCTGTTTATGACATACTTAATCTGCTCTCCTGGGTGACCATGCAGAGAAGTACACACAGCTTTTTTTAAAAAAAAAACTTTTAATAGGAGAAGATACTATGGTTTGTGGTGGTGCATGGTATTCTAGGTGAATCTGTCACCTTACGCTTTAAAATAGTTTGCAGAAGTCAGCGATTTGACTGCAGAAAGTGCATAATGCAGGCTGCTTCACTGAATGTTGAAAGTAACCGTGTATTTTACAGAGACCATTTGAAACTGTCAGTGCCAGCCTGTGCTCAGGAGAAAACGAACCAAGCAAGAGGAAGATGAGATCAAATCAGAATATGAGCGCCGTGGGATGCTGGCAGGAACTGAGCAGTTTATAAATGGCCCCTTGCATCACTAATCCTGAAATATCATTCATATAATGGAAGAGGAGAACAATAGCTTAATTCAAAAGTTAAGCAATTTACCTTGCATAACTGTGGCTTCTTTTCATAATAGGCAATCAAGGGCTGAGTTGCTTGATAGTAGGTTTCAATTCGTTTCATGGTAGTTTCGGCATTGTCGTCAATACACTGACTCTTCTTCAAAAGGCGACTGCTCATGGTCTCAGTGGAGCAGTCCATGCAGAGCACAAGTTTTGGCTCCCCAATCTATAGAAGCGGAGAAACAATAACTAGTCCAAATGCTGGCCTTGAAAAACCTGGTTTTGTTTATTAACCCAGTATTTACAGCTAACTGTAAAACACAGGCCACGTGATTAGTCATATAATTAAAGTAAGCCCAACGATCTGTAGCAAATAATTTATTCAATGAATTTAGCCCCTTTTCTATTTGTGATTTTCGGCAAGCAGATTACGATTATTAACAAACAGTCATTTGCAGCACCCAGAGGCTCCATCATGATGAGTGCTAGGCAAACACATACAAAGATACAGGCCATGCTGTAACGTACTTGGAATCTAAGCACCAGCTTTGAGAATTTGTTCACTATTTGCAATTATATGACAAATGCTTTATGCAAACAAACTCCAGCCTCTGGCGTGGCCACTGTTAAGTATTTGCTGTTCAAGCTGTGTGACTAATCACATGGTATTGTTTTTAACTCCATGATTGGATGACTATAACTTGCATAGTTTCGAATGAACATCTGTAATTCCATGCAAATAAAAGCAACACACACAACCCAAATGTTTATGTAAACAAAACCCTGCCTGCCTGAATGGCAATTACACATTAAATAAAGGAGCTTAGGAATGCCATCCAATGTCATTCACTGTGTTTACTCCGACCTGTGTTCATAGGTACTATTTGCCCAGGTCTAATTGAGATGTAATTCGCCATCCCTATGGCCTCAGTATGAACAGAGAGATGTGTTATATCACTTAGATTTATGCAGAGGTGAATTATTTCTCACTCATATAAGAAGAAACCTATCATTTCGTGCTTCTCAAACTGTGAGGCAGCCTTCCCTGAGGAGACTCTGACCTTTTCCTAGGGAGCTCAAGTGAACCAAGGCAAACAGGGATTTTTTTTTCTTTCATTCTTGGGACATGGCAAAGACAGAGCCAATTTCTGAATTGAATAGAAGATTATATTATATGCTTTTACTTATTCCCAGATAAAAAAAGACCCTGTAAAAATAAGAGAAAAAAAACTCAAGCAAGTTGCACTGTTCTCATATTACAAAATATCCTGTGCGTGTGTCGGATCCTTTCAAAAATTCTAAGGATGATTCCAGTAATAAATTTTAACAGGCAGTCATGGATGTTTCTCTACACATTGGGGAAAGAACACTGCAGTGCACTCTATCCTGCAGCCTCCTCAGACAAAACTCCCATTGACACAGAGTTTTGGCCGAGCAAGAACTGTAGGACTAAGCCTAATATGTGATAAACTGCAATTCTAAAATCATAGAACTGTAGGGCTGAAAGGGCCTGCGATAAATCATCAAGTGCAGCCCCTTGCACTGAGGGAGGACCAAGTAAACTTAGACCATCCCTGACAGGTAATTGTCCAACCTTTTTTAAAAACCTCCAGTGATGGGGATTCCACCACCTCCCTTGGAAGCCTACTGCAGAACTTATCTAACCTCATAGTTAGAAAGTTTTTCCTAATATCTAACCTAAAGATTAAGTCCATTACTTCTTGTCCTACCATCAATGGACAAGGAGCACAATTGATCTTTGTCCTCTTTATAACAGTCCTTAACATAGTTAAAAACTGTTATCAGGTCCTACCTTAGTCATTTTTTTCTCTCCAGATTAAACATGCCCATTTTTTTTAACCTTTCCGCATAGGTCAGGTTTTCTAAACCTCTTACCATTTATGTTGCTCTCTTCTGGACTAAATGGAACAGTTAATTCTCATGTCTTACATACAACACTCTTCTTAATACACTTCAGAATATTAGCCTTTTTCACAGCTGCATCACATTGTTGTCTCATATTGCCATACTTCTACAAAAATCTTCAAAAACAGACTTCAGCGAGAAACTGGTGAGCTGGAACTCATATGCAAACTTGACACAATCAAACTGGGTCTAATAGGGACTTGGAATGGTTATCTCATTACAAGAAGTAATTGTCACTGTTCACACATTCTCACCTCCTAATCAATGGTTGTGAATAGGCCTCATGACTCTAACTGAATGGACTTCGCTAACACCTACCCTCCCCATTGTTCCTGACCCTTGGATGTGTGTATATGTATATATATATATATATACCTCCTATCTGATTTCTATTTCTTGCATCTGACGAAGTGGGTTGCAGCCCATGAAAGCTTATGCCTGCAGAAATTAAATTTGTTAGTCTTTAAAGTGTTACAGGATTCTCGTTGTTTTTGCTGTATACAGACTAACACTGGAACTTTTCTAAGTGTAATATTTTGTATTTATCTTTACTGAATTTCATCTTGTTGATTTCAGACCAATTTCCAATTTGTCAAGGTTGTTTTGAATTATAATTCAGTCCTCCAAAATGCTTGCAACCCTTCCCAGCACGGCACCATATGTACACTTTGTAAGTATACTGTCTCCTCCATTACCTAAGTCATTAATGAAAATACTGAATAGCACCAGACCCAAGATAGGACCCTGGGCGACCCCATTAGATATGTCTGCCCAGTTTGACAGCAAACCACTGACAAACTATTCTTTGAGTATGCTCTTTCAAACAGCTGTGCATCGATTTTATAGTAATTTAATTTAGCCCACATTTTCTTACAAGAATCCCATGTGAGACTGTGTCAAAAGCCTTACTAAAAATCAAGATATATTATATCTACTGCTTCCCCCATCCACTAGGCCAATGACCTGGTCAAAAAAGGAAATTAAGTTTGTATGTCAGGATATGTTCTTGACAAATCCATTCTGGCTATTACTTATAACCCTATTATCCTATAGGTACTTACAAATTGATTGTTTAAGAATTTGTTCCAGTAGCTTTCCAGGTATTGGAGTTAGGCTGACTGGTCTATAATTCCCCAGTTCCTCTTTGTACCCCTTTTTAAAGATAGATATTACGTTTGCCCTTCTCCAGTTATCTGGGACCTCACCATGAGTTTTTTAAGACAATTCCTAATGGTTCTGAGATTGCTTCATATGGTTCCTTAAGTACCCATAGGATAAATTTCATCAGGCCCTGCTGACTTGAAAACATCTAATTTACATAAATGTCCTTTAACCTATTGTTTCTCAATTTTGGCTTGCGTTCCTTCTTCCTTGTAGTTTATTGTGTTGAGTATCTGTCACCACTAATCTTTTTAGTGAAGAATGAGGCAAAATAAGTATTAAAAAGCTCAGTCTTTTTTATGTCATCAGTTATTAGCTCTCCTTCCCCATTAAGTGGAAATCTGAAGTCCTACACTTTCCTTTGTCTTTATCTGGCTCTTAAAGTATTTTAAGAACATCTTATTGCCTTTTATGTCCCTTGCTAGGTGTAACTCATTTTGTGTCTTTGCTTGTTTAAGGATCAATACATGTAATGAGAATGTCAGATATGATCTCCATGCACGTATCTCTGAAGTCCTTTGAAAGGGTCAGTCAATTAAAGATGCTCCCTATTTTTTTCCATCTCAGCAGGGATTTGGAGGGCTTCTCTGTAGGAAAATATGAGAAAAAGCCCCCAAGAATAAGTGGCTGTTCATTTGATTAGTGACCATGAGCTACAGAACTTTATGATTGGCTTTAAAAGAGCCTCAGATGACTGACGTAGACCTCCGAGAAAGGAAGATGCTCTCCTGGAGTCAATTCTTTTAAGCAGGTAATACCTTAGAGGTAAGTTTTTAACAGTAAATATTCCACATTAGGTCTACAGTAGCTGAAAAATAAGGGAGGTGGCTTGGACTCTGAACCCTTCAGCCTGGTTTTCTGCTTCCTTACATTCTGAGTTTCTAAGAGGCAGCTAAAGCCCAGCCGTAACATTTGCTCTTATGCTGTGACAACCTCAGTCTTTAGCAGTTGGGCAGTCCCATGACAGGCTTTCATTCATAGGACTTTTCAACACAACCAAGAAAGACTAATGGCAGCACTAAGTAATGTTGTCTTATTGGATTTCAAAGGCTCCAGAAGCAGTTTTAAATATGACCAGGTGTTATCAAGCAGTGCAGTAATTACACCAATACTATCTGTGCTTAAAGTAAATGCCCACATTGCCCACTTGTGGCTAAGTTATTCATGTTAACATTTCCCTCCAAATCCACAGAAAAATAAATGGGGCAGAGTCTACTTACAGTTATGATGGTGTCAATCTGGAGTAATTCCACTGATTTAAGTACAGCCATGCTATAACTTTTATTAAGAGAATATCCAGGGCTCAACTAACTGATAGGTAACTATGTTACCTGGTATGGTAAATCAAGTATGTTTTATTTTTGAAAATCCCATGTGATTCTGCTGAGGCTGCATATATACACACCTATTCTCTGGTGTTATGTTTTTCAATCTATGTAGAGCATAGAGCATAGAGCAATGTAGAGCAGCCATACTTTCAGTCTGAGTCATTTTTATTCCAGATTAATGAAAACAACAAGAAAGAACGATGTGTGCGTGTAACATGCTGCTTCAGCTGTATCTCACAAAACAGACAACAGAATCCTATTGATTAGATAGGTACATATGCCATGTCTGCAGCCTGTCACAGTGAGATGCTGAGTGCTCTCAACTCCCATTGGCATAAATATGGTTGAAGGTGCTCAGCACCTGACCTGAGGTGCTCAGCACCTTACTGAATTGGGTCTGTAAGACTTTCTCTTTTAAATTAAAAGGGACCAAATTTCTGCAATTCCTTGGTAAATGCTCTTCTCTCTCTCAGCTTCATCACAAATAAAGGAGAAAACTAAAGAGCCATTAAAAGAAAATGATCTTAGGTTTGGTACATTTAAGAATGGCTTCTAAAGTGAAAGTAGCATCTGCATCCCAAATAAAGGCCAACTGTAAGCTTTGTTGCCAAGACAACCAAAGGAGTGTGTGTGAACAGTGAAATGATTCCAAAACTGCAAAGACTAAATAATTCTGTGTCATTTCTTTAGAAGCACTTTAGGCAACTTTTTTCCAGTGTGGGAGCAGCCGCTAGCAAAATATATATATTGTAAAATGAACCCTCCTTCCCATTCCACCTTTCTCCCAAAACAGTGGGATGTTCTCTTGTGGATTCAGCAAACTGTATGTCAACTAGGACCACTTTGGACTTGTTGCTAGCTATGACCCACAAAACTGGATGTTCAAGACACATCCCAGAATGAATGCTGAAATTCCTGTTTGGAGCATAATGACGATGCAGATTTATCTCTCTCTCTGCTGTTTTGGATTCAACCAGGCTCCCACATTTAGAGCACTGTGAATTCTGTGATGTACCAAGCAGGGGACTACAACTCCCATTAGCTCTCTCCCCACTGCACATGCCTCTTTCTCCTGGCCAGATGAGGGAAAGGTTCTGAATGAGGAAGTGGCCACCTGGGCTCTGTTTTGGAAGAGCATGGGAAGTGAGGAGCTGCAGGAAAGCTGAAGCAGCAGCCACGTGGCAAACAGGGAGCTGGAGAGAAGCTGAATTCAGAGAGTCATATCCAGAAACTGAGTGCAGAGCCATGTGTGGAACAGGCTGTGATTAACAGACATTACAGCCGGGTGCAGCTCTCTGTGGGATTTAGAGAGGAGCAGCAATTGCTGGGCAGGGAGCCAGTGTAAAGGAACTCAATGAGAGACACTAACTGAGCCTGGCCTAGAAACCTGCAAGCACCTACTTGCTTGGAGCAGAGACTGGACTGTAGGGGGCACCCCAGGCACTGTAGGGCTCTGACTCTCAACTGTCCTGCCCCAGGGACCCAAGCAAGAGCTGCTATTGCTCACTTTGAACTGTGTCTGTTTAAACCTCAGTGCTTAGGATATTAGCAACCTTTTCCTTTCCTGCCAGCCCCAGTAAAATACCCTTTCATGTAGCCATATATCTCAGTGGCTACTGGGACCCACCAGGGCTAGCACTTACTAGGCCTACGTGATGAAACACCTACAGTGCTTGCCTCTGAGTTGCGCTATTCTTAGCATGCTATTGGTAACTTAGAGGTTTAGTGTACTGAGCAGCCACAGTAATTACAACTCTCCTGGCAGCTAAGTGGTTCATTTTTCACTGGAGCATCAGGCTTCTCCTTTACTGTGAGCCAAGAGGGAAAATACCAGTGAACTTAGCAGCTTGTATGGGGTCTTTAGAACGTTTCAGTAGAGCTACTTGCAGAGTAAGATACAGCTCAACCTGTCCCTATGTGACATACTCTTTCACATTACACTAGCTTAAGAGAGTAGCATTAAGTTCTTGATCAACAGGATCCTCCCCCGGTACAGGACTGTGTTAGTTCCAGTGCCATTTAAATTAAAAAAATGTGTCTGAGAATACAATGGCTGGGTTCTAGTGCAGGGGGTGCATGGATTCATGAGGGAATTAGTTTAGGGCCTCTAAGCTTTGTAATTATTTCTCTAAGAACTATTCCTGAAGCTTTCTAAATAATATAATTTGTTAATACTTGTGATGATTTTTGCATATGCTGTATATAGACAGCCTCGCCACATTCCTGATGTCACCTCTTGTCATTCAGTCAAACTTAATGCAGGCAGGAAGTATTTTTTAAAATGCCCTTTTTAAAAAAATGACTTTACTGAGTCACCTAGGACCAAAATGACCCCTGGTGGAGTGGCTTCAGTGTTGCAACACCAGTGATGACTGGAGACTAGTATTTTTCAGCTAAGTTTTAAATCCCTGGATCTTTATATTTTGTTTCAGAAGCTGGTGAGGACTCAGAGTTGTACAGCCACTACCGGGTTCCTGCAAGGCCCAGGCAACTTAATCCAGGAGACAAAATCTGTAATTCTGGGAAGGGTTCCATCCCCAGCTCCATCCATACACGATGCTCTGGCAGTGAATAGGGACTGAAGGAGATCTCCCCAAGAGCAGACACTGAGTTGGGCCATGACATGCAAGCACAAGGGCATGCTATTGGGGCTGTAACGCATACTGTTCAGGCTATTCTCACTTGCACCACAAGCCATAGCCACAAAGAGTGGCAGCAAGGCAGGAGCCTCCTGGACTGTCTAAGTTATACTGGGGGCCATTTCAACCCCTGCAGCAGCCCAAAACCACTGGGCTGTGCCTTTTGGAGACCCAGTACAGAATCTGATCTTCTGTTTCTAGCTGTCATATCTCTCACCACTCATATGGATTCTTTTGTGATATGCAGCTGATGGCCTCTGAGGATGGGCCCTTCCCTTAATTTCCTGTAACGTCACCATCTGGGTGTTAGCTCTCCAAAACTGTCAGTGAGTGTGAGTGAAATGGTGGCTAGATATGGAAGTGGGACTCAACCAGTCAAGCCACTGCAGGTACCTCATGAGGTAGCTGGACTCTAGCTATGCATTCTGCACTCTCGGAGGGCTGAGGTTTGAACTGGAACCTTCGTGGTCTGTAGGCAGCTCAGTTCCACGAGGCAGCTCAAAGGGAGCCTCTCTTTGGGCAAGCCCATAGGAGCTGTGCGAAATGTGTCTCAACTGAAGTTACCCTTTGCAGATCTTACACTCAGCTGTGCTGATCACTGCCATGAGGCTTTAATTGGACTGCTCAGTGTTAAATACTTCCATAAAGTACTTTGTGTTTTCCCAGCTGCATGGGACATCGACAATGCTGGTATGTGCAGACGGGAGTTCTGGCCACTGATATCTGAGGTTCTTTGAGTCTGTGAATCAATATTTCAATTTAAGGAATTATGTTTACCACCTCTGTCTTTCTCCAGTAGAACCTGAAGGTGCCAGAGATGGCTCATGGGAACTTTTATTAAACTTTTGCCACCAAACTGAAGGGATGACTGCCCTGCCTCTGATGGCGTGAAACCCTCTCTCGATAGCGCTGCCAGTGACCTTTGCCTCTGGGGATTCTGCTGAAGATTATAAATAAATAAAAAATACCACCAAAGAAGCAGACTTTGGAATGAATCTGATAGCACCTCATGTCAGCCTGTTCTAAATATTTTCCAGGGTAGGATACTTCTCCCACACCATTTCAAGTTACACAAATCAAACCCTGGTGAACTATCAATATATGCGTATAGCTTAACCCTGGGAACTTTTGCTCAGTTGAATGTTCCTTACTCACAGTAGTCATTACTCTACTCACATGAGTACGGAGTACTAATTTGAGTAAGGATTTGCACAGTCAGATCCTATTTCAGGTATAGTCACTTCCAAAAGTGCAATCACTATAAGTTTTTTTGTCCAGTGGTGCTGCCCTGGCCCTCTTCCCCTTGAATGCAGTTTCTCCGTTCCTGTCCCCCTCTCTGCAAAGACATGCAAATGCACATGGAGTTTTATCAGAGGCAGAGAGGGAACATTTTTGTGGGAGTCCCTTTTGTTAAATTGGCACATGCTACTGGAAAGAGACATGGGCGACATCCCTAATTTTGTGCACAGAGAGGCATGAATGGATCAAAAATGAATCTTTGACCTGCCCAGCTTTATTGCTAATTACTTTGAATGGGTGCTGAAACCATTTCTCCCACCTCCTGTGGCTTATGTGACTCTTTTGTAGTGAATAGAATCTATATAAAGTAACTAAAGATCCTTGGGAGGAACTCGATGACTCAGTAAGTCTTTACAACATTTTAAATGAGTTACAAGACAATGTGTAGGGTGAAGGTCCAATATAATGGAATACATAATTATTATTTCCCTCCAGGATATAAACTAATCAGCCACTTCTGTTCTGCTTTTTCACTGCGCTAGTGAGCCTGTGAAAATTCAATCCAGGCACTTATTCAGAAAGAATGGAATATTTTCTGCAAGCTGAGAAATCAATAACCGAAACTTCTCTGTAGGTCTTTGCACACAGCAAGAAAATCAATAGCTTCCTTAATCTTTGTAAACTACCACACAATAACTTTCAAAGTGCTCTTTCACGAATATTTCAACATGCTACCTACCACAATAATTTGGCCTGTGCTTTGCTCATTCACAGTGGTTGCAGGCACTGGCAGATCTGACTCAACATAAAGAGAGAGCTTAATAATGATGATACATGCAGCTAATAGTGCTTGAAATTCTGTTACACCACATTGCCTTTTGATGAGAGATGTCATAGCAGCACAAGTAAACTGAAAGTATAACTATAGTCAGAAAAGTGACTCTAAAAATGGCAAGCTCTTACTAAACAGAATTGCTCCATCTGTATTTAATGTAACTTAAATAAGTTTTTATTCCTTCTGGCATTGCAGCAACCATATAATTGGGGAAGCAAGCTGGAATCACTGTATTGCTGGCCTGCCAGATCACCAGTGGTCACTAGCAACACTCTACCCTCTTGGCCAACAAGTTGAAACAGTGGCTTATGAAGTCTTATCTGTCAAACCTATGGCTCTAAGTAGCTGATTTCTGAGTCAGATGCAAGTTGAATTTTAATATCACCGATAATGGTAAATAACTAGATGTTCACCTGGCACTCAAATTCTTCTCCTTGTTTCACCTCCAGGGGATAGCCATCAATCAGAAATCCCTTTGTGTCTCCTAAACTGGCAATCATGGCTTCCTTCAGTAGTGCAAAAACAATATCCTGTATTGAAGAAAAAGAATTCTTTGGTTACTAATAAGTATTGCTTTAAAGGGCTCAGTTTTTACAAATGGATTTTTACACCTATATCTTCAGGAACTACCAAAGTTCTGCTTTGTTTCAAGTACATCCCTTGAAAGCGGGCATTTTTTTTTCTAGCGGCCCAGGGACAGGATAGTTTGTCATAGGGAAGGAATAGCTTTCCCTCAGGTACGGCTCTGTCATGCAAACCCAGAACCAAGGTTAGCATCTGTTATGGATTGTCCAGAATCTTCCCTGTTGTGATGCAGTGTTGTGGGACATTTCTGAGTTTCAAAATCCGTTTGGGGACTATGACAGACTGACAACAGCCTGTAATAGCCTGAACAAACCTTATGGAATTAAGATAAATCTTGTTGAATTAGGGTTAATACCTTTGGGGTACACTGTATTAAAAATGCAACTGAGTATATGTTACTGTGGTACCGTATGCATTTTCTCTCGTAGGGAGCGGGGATGCTAATGTAATTCCTCTGTTATCAGCCCTTTGAAGCCCACCACGCTCCCCCGCCCCAGAGGTCTACATATATTAGTTCAACCTGGATTCTCCAGGAATCAACAGGCAATGAAGTGGTCTTTGGATAAATAGCTTGGTTTTAAATTGGCTGACGGCCTTCTTCCTGATCTTGCAAATGGACAGGACCCCTGGTCCATGAGGGCCCACCTTAGGGTAGGGTTGGAAGGACTGGACCTACTGAAGTCCCATAAACTGGGTGCTTATTCAGAGCTGTGATGAACTGGAATCACAAAAAATCCCCTTGGGTGGGGAGCTGAAGGACTGCTCGTGTCCAAATCCATGTTAGGGCTGGGGTAATTCTGGTAAGCTTATTGGCATGCGTGTGGGTTCTTTTATTACTTTTAATATATTTTCTCTGTTGTGCTTTTACCTTAAGAATAAAACAGGCTTGCATAGGAAGTGCTGTGTGGTAACTTGTAAGTGTAGCAATTACACTTAACCATCCCTGAAGAGAAAGCAAGCAGGAGTCCTTGGGCAACCTGTCTGTGCTGGGAATAACACAGTGAAAGCAGGAAATTGGGCAGCCTGGAAATATCCTAGTCAGAAGGGAAAGAGACACAAGTCTCCCCCCGGAAGGGCAACAACTGGGGAGCTGGAAGCCTGACAGTGCCCTTGCTGGACCACTGAGGGGAAATACAGGTGCACTTGCCCTGAACTGTGGGAACCATGAAACTTCATGATGCTGTAATGATGCTTCCCAATCTGATTGTATTTTGACACATCATCACATTGTGTCAATGCAACGTCATGGCGTCTTGCTGTAAATGACAAGAGAGTTTGCCCCATCAGACAAACTGGGGAAGATAAATAACCTAGACCCACTACTCCTTTTAATTTCCTATGGGCGGCATTTCTTGATGCCTTTTATTAACACACACATCTCTCGATCTAATGGCATTTGCTGCACATCATATTATCCCTGATTCTGGCCTGCAGCCTGGCCCCTTTATACTGCTCAGATGCTGTAAAGGGGGTGGAACCTCCCCACCCCCACATCTGGGAATTATTGTAGTACAGGGAGATTTCCTGCATCTCTTTACATTCCCCATTGGGCTGCACTCAGCTATTCTGGGCTGCCAGCCAGTGCCATAGGGAGCCATTGCAGCCAATGTAAATTAAAATAGCTGCTAGGGATGCGCCAATTTATGCTGGAGGCCATGCCAGTCCTGGGACCAGCCCAGAATTTGGAAGCTGTAAAAGTGGCATACAATTCCCTTTGCTGCTACTTCTGTGTTGCATTTCCTACAAGATGTAGCATGGAATCTAGCCCAATGTGTTTAATAATTAATCTACCATAGAGAATTTATGAGTATGGTGTGAGACAAGATAACTACTTCACCAGTATATAAAAGGAAGAGGAATGCCACATATCTGGGAATTAGGGATCCTCTCTACCAAGCTGTACTTACTTACTTCCCCTCAAGTGGGAATACATATCAGCACTGTTTTCCTATTTCCACACTTTTGGGGGGACACTCCCTCACCCCCTTTAGTTTGCAAATAAAACTGCCTCTTACGCCAGGCACCAGTTCGCCACAGTCCATGATGTCTTTGATCAGTTTGCTCCTCTCTGATGATGTTGTTAATTCATGTTGGAGGAGGTCACCGGTGGACAGATGTGTAAATCCATATTTCTCTGCTAATTGTGCACACTGGGTTCCTTTGCCAGAGCCAGGGCCACCTTCATGAGGGGGAAAACAACATAGAGTTAGAAAAATAAATTGCAGGGAGCTGAATAATTGGCCTTTTTATGAATCGCTGCAGTTGGGAAAATGTAATGAAATAACGACCTCTTGTAGTGACTGGCCGTCAAGTACACAGTTGGTTAGTTAACATATTCTGTGCAGAAACAGCCTTATAACACATTGCCATCAAGTAACATCGCTGAGAAGAGAGCAAGCCCGTTAAGTGAGGTTTTAGATCTTAAAATACAGTTAGGTGTTCCTCCTTCTCTCCTTTTTCTCTTCATTCTGTGGTGACCATTTGGGGAATAGAAATCTGTGTAACTTTAAGTATCCAGGGTCCAAGCATAATTTTTTTGGGCCCAGTACAAACTTGTAACACAGGCCCCCTCCCACACACACATACCACAATCCCTCATCCCATACATACAATCTCATGAGCCATGAACATTTTTTTCCTCATAATAATGGGGGTTGCAGCTTGGGCCAGGCCCCCAGGGCCTCCGGGCCCCAGTAAACTGTACCCTTCCCCCCCATGTGGGGGCCCTGTAGGTACCAATAATAGATTCTCTTTTCACACTGTTTTGACATTGGTGCACCAGTGGAGGCCCTTGGAATCAGCAATGTGACTTAATGGCAGTATGTTATCAGGCAATTACTGCAGAGAATGTCGTAGCTAATTAACTGTGACCTGAAGGCCCATTCAGTTCAAGAAGTCATGTTATTTTCTTTTATTTTCTAGTAGCACAGACGCACCAATAGGCACCAAGAGAGTTTGCCCCCCCTCCTCCACTTTTCTCAGAGGAAGTCAGTTGCTTTTGTGGTTTGTCCATTCCAGTGGCTGAAAGATTAAATTGGAAGCTTTGTTCATTCTTCCCAGTTCCGGGAGATACTGGTTTGTTCTCCAGATGCATCACAGAATGCAATGACAGGCAAGCCCAGGAGTCTGGCTGTCTTTGTCTCCAATGCAGTGCTCATAGCTCAGCAATGACCAGACAACATACACAGAGGATCTTTCTCCCTCTGTTTGCTTTATTGTCTAACCTCGTCCAGGCACAGGCTGGATCAGATTACTGCCAACCTCAAACCACCAAAAATCATGAGTCACACCCCCAAAACCATGAGATTTTAAAGAAAGATATGTGGGTTTTTGTGCATCGTTTGATTTTTGAACTCCCCCTGCCCATCCCCGGTGTGTGTGTGTGACAATCAGTACTACCCACTCTCCCAGATGTATTGGGAAAGGTCACCTTTGCTCCTGCGTCAGTAGCTCTCACCCCCACATCAACCTGACTCTGCCCAGCAGTTACTTCCCAGCCTTCCTCTTCCCCCACAATCGCCCAGCCACACCTCTGCTCCTTCCCACGCTGGGTACTGCAGGGAAGGGGGAGGAGCAGATGAACTGGGGCTGTTGCTCACAGGAGATGAAGGCCGCTGGCCTCTTCCTGCTCCCTCATCCCCTCTCTCCGCCTGTGAGAAACTGAAAATGGCTTTGGGTAGCTGCAGAGATGGAGGGCTGGGGGGGAAAGAGCTTTTCTTGAAGTAGCTCTGATTGCTTGCCCTACTCCACGAGGCAGGGCAGACAGCCATTCGGGGGATTTCCTCCAGGCAGGACCTCTCAGGTCATTAGGAGAAGGGCTCCAGCCCAGACAACATCCCATCACGCATGGAAAAACCGTGAGAGCTGGCCCCAGCTTTAGGGCACCAGGATTTTAGTCCTTCTGGAGCCAGTCTCACTAGAAGCTCCAGCCTTAAAGTGGTTTTCAGCCCTGCCTGTGGAAAACCCTTTCTGACTAGCAGCTGGTTCCCCCAGGACCTGCCTCCTGGGGGCAGAGCAGCCAATCAGGAGGCAGGCAGAGCTCCCCCATCCTCTCAGGAGCTGAGAAACGTTTCTGGGTCGGTGGGGCGGGGAGAGGGAGCAGCCACCACCGTTGTCACAAGAGCGGAGGGAGGGAGGGAGGTGGAGGAGGCGGAAGCAGACAGAGCCCAGTGGCTCAGGACAGTGCTGCTTCCCCCTTCCTGCCTGTGAAAAATGGGTCACTCAGTTCCTCCTGCACCTCTCCACCCCTGCAACACCAGCCTGGGAAGGGGCTGAGGGGACAAAGACCCACTAGAGCTGCCCCCCACCAGCCTGGGAGGCATGATGAACTCCTGGAGGTGCAGGCGGACCAGAGGCGTTTCGGGGAGCTAGGGGCCTATATGAGGCTAGAAAGGAGCTAGAATTGAGGTGGGGTTGTGGGGGGGTATGTGAATTTCATTGCCAGCCCGCGGGATGGGCAGATAGGGGCCTGGGGTGGCAGAATTACTGAATTAGACTGTTTGGGTTTGGGGAGAAGCGGGAAGCTCAGCTGCACCATTACCAGGCAGCATTTTACATCAGCCTGTGTAACTGGATCTCAGCTGGGGCTCCCAGACTGACAGCGTCGGCAGCAGGCACCATTTGGCCGAGTTTGGTAACACTGGCATTGTTGCACATACAGTGGGGGTGGGGCAGAGGGCGTTCCAAAATCAGAAGACAGCCCAAAACCCATAATTGAATCCTTAACTGTACAGCTCATTATTTGGGTGTCTGACTCATGATTTTTGAACTTTTGAGGTTGGCAAGCAACACTGTTAACTCTTTAGTACCCAAGTACTATGCATACTGCTCCACGATCTGACTGAGTCCAAGCTTCTTGCAGTTACATGAGGCTGGTTTCCAGGCCCTCGCATTCAATGGTAAGAAAATGCTGCAGCAAACAGATATCCTTCAGTGGCATTACAGGCGTGTAACTGAGAACAGAAATTAGGTCATAATATAAGTGTGACAGCAGAATGCATTTGTCTTGTATAAACGCAGTGCCTTTTATTGCAGATGCACAGAGAACACTGTTAACATACAATGAAAGCATCAGGCGCTGCATCTTAGCTGGGAATATTTCTGGGGAAAGGGTTATTCTTTGGGATAACCTCATTTTCTTCTCTTCAGAAAGATAGGTGTCCAGATCCCAGGGGGAGATGGCAGTGTACATACCCACAGGCAGAACCTTAAGCATCTAGGAAATTTTTATTGCAAAAACAGGCGCTGAGCAAGTCTAGACATGTACGGGGTTAGGCAACAGCTGAGCAAGGGTTTTGTGGATCACGGTGGTGCCTAAAAATGGGACTCAGTTGTCTAAATCTGGGATTTAGCAACTTAGTACCTTTGTGGATCCAGGCTTTGGTGCATGGGTACCAGCTACCGATGAGGGTTCAGTGGTAAGTATGGGCCAGCTAACCACACAGAGTCCTGCCCAGTGCATTAGGCCCAGGGCCTCCCCTCCTCACTCCACATGAGGAGTGGCAGCTAGGAAGAGCCTCACAACCTCCTGAATTCACATTCACTCAGTTTTTCCCTCATATGAACTAGCACCATTGTCTGTTCATTTCACCCCCTCATACCTCTGCATCCCTTCAGCTGTCCTCTCTCTCTTCCCTCCCCCACTCACTATGCTCTCTCCAGCTCACTCTTCCCTCTTCCCATTTCTACCTGTCTCCCCTCAGTTTTCCTCTCCCTTTACCAACTCCTCTCTTACACCAATAATCCTTTCCTCAACCCTGAGCGACTCCAAACTAAGCTTTAAAAATATAAATAAAAAAGGTATATAAACAAATATGAAAAGCCCAGACAAGGTATTAATGTGCCATGTATCTGCCATCATCTTGATCACTTTGCTTGTTGTGTATCTTGTCCCCCCATCCTTCCTCTGTTTTTGCCTTTTTAGATTGTAAGCACACACCAAATTCCTGAAATACACTCTAATGCAAAACCTTAACACCAGCCTCATGCTTTCTCCATGCACATATAGCATGTCATATCCACACCAGTACACACGTCCATTCCCATTGTCATAGTAATGTTGTTGAGGCTGGCATTAAAGTTTTGCATTGGAGTGTGAATTTCAGGAAATTGACATGTACAGTGTTTCTGTATGTGAGGGAAGCTGAAGGGAGCCAGAACTGGAGGCCTGGAGTTTGTTAGTATGATTGGCTAAGAGATGTCTGGGTGGGAAGATATGTGAAAGAAGGTTCCCTTAATTAAACTTGTCCTTGCTTTGCCGGGAGCACAATGGTGAGATTGGCACTTAAGCAATCTTAACTGTAAACCAACAATAAGTTTAGTGGCGGTTATTATTTTGTGCAGTAAAATCACTGTTGCAAAATTTGTCTTTTTCAATGTCTTGTTAAATCGATGTATCATTCAAAAACAGAAGAAAGTGCACTCTCCACAATGCTGGGCACATGTAAAATAAAGATACTAGACTTTATAATGATATAATGGCATATTAAACAACAACTGTATACTTGCAGCTAGAAACCTTCAGGTAGGGAGCTTCCACTGCAATTTTATCACATTATTTTTCAAAAAGAACAGAGCAAAGACCTTGAAATAATCAGTTAACAGTCTCCACAATGGACCAGTTGTTATGCCATGTTTTGAAGTAGGAACATGTGCCCTTATTTTTGTAATAAAGGTGTAAAACTCTTTGTGAATACTATCAATTTTTGTATGCTGTCATTTTTTGATCCACCTACATGCTTTTGTAAGATGTATGAATATTAAGCAGCAACATAATGATTATTGGCAACTGGCTGAACATCTTTCCGTTTTAATCTCATCCTTTCTGATTTTAAATATGTCATGACCATAAAGAGCTAAACACTAAGCAAACTCACACACATAGTATGAATGTGTTGTGATTCACAAGGATAGTGTGGAATATATGTTTGGACTTAAATATGTCTGTCTATACACATTCTTGATAGGTGATCATCTGAATGTTACATTTCACTAGTAGACAACTAGCAATTAAAAAAGAACGAAAAAGAAAAACAGTAATGTGTAAACTTTGACAACTGATGATCTAGTTCTGCAGTTTTTTCTACAGGCAAAATTCCACTAAGCTCAGGACTGTATGATCAGACTATGAGAGGATAAGTATGAGCTCTCCCTGCTTCCTTCTACAGTTACAAATTACAGGGACAGACTTGGCACATTTTACTGTGGACTGTTTTCTTTAATCCTAATTCAGTTACCATATATATAAAATTGCTTTTGTGCATTTGCAATATTAATATGACAAGAATGCAAGAATGTGGTTGCTTGAAAGAAAAAATATCCCACTTTATTATTTTGGTCATTCTCCTCCAAAAAAGTAAATTAATATTTTTAAAATATTAAGTTCCATCTCGTAGAGAAAATATGAGTCACAGAGGACGCTGAGTTTCCCATTTATTTATATTTTTTATGAGAAGCAGTGGTTTGGTGTGTAAAGTATTGGCCTGGGAGTCTGGGTTCTAATATCACCTCTGTAACTAAACTGCTATGTGACCGTGGGCTGTGTTCTCTCCCATCTTTAATGTCTCGTCTACTTAGGCTGTAGGAATTCAGGGTCATGGACCATCTCTTACCATGTGCAGTGCCTAGCACAAGAAGGCACCAGTCTTGGTTGGGGCCTCTAAGTGTATGTCTACATTGCTATTAAAAACCTGCACTGGCCCGTGTCAGCTGACTCAGGCTCATGAAGCTTGAGCTAAGGGGCTGTTTAATTGCGGTCTAGACCTTCAGGCTGGGGCTGGAGCCCGGGCTTTAGAAACCTGTGAGATGGGAGGGTCCCAGAGCTCAGGTTGCAGCCCAAGCCCAAACATCTACACCACAGTTAAACTGCCCCTGAGAGCCTGAGTCATGGCACAGGCCAGCCACCGGTGTCTAACTGCACTGTAGACATTTCCTAAGTGCTACAATAATTAATTAATATACACCCATTTTGAAGATAAAACTGTACAAGAAAGATGAATGCAATAACGGGATGGGAAGCTAGAAAGCCAAGTGATTGAAAGTACAATAATAACACTATTCCCCCATATGAAGTTCTTTGTCCTTTACCTCTTGTTTTCTTCCCTGTCAATAATTGCACAGTTCCCTAAACTATGTAAGTTGTGCCAGGATAGGTCCCAGAAAGCTAACAGCCTTGAGCTTGTATACTATGAGAGTAGGCTTTTTATTTTTTTAAGCCTGAACCTCATTTTTATGGAAAAGAGGCCACTGAGCACCCGACAGAATTGGACTCGAAATGAAGGGATGCAAGTCATGAATAAAGGTGCAAAGACTGCAGGATGGTAGGATGTAGCTCTTGATATTAGAAACTGTCTCTTTGTAATAAACTAACACAGTAATTAAAAAAAATCTGGAGTTAGTGTTTGGGTTTAGGACTAGACTGTGTTTTGCCTTTGTACAGGTGCACAGGGAGAAGGTGGAAGGGCGCTTCCTGCGTTCCACTCAAGCCAGTCACAGGCCCTTTACTCCCATAGGTGCAGAGACTATTCCCTTCTACCACGCCCAGGAGCAGGTAAGGCTACACAGTGGAGTTCCATTTCCTTGGTCTCACTGCTCAGAATGCTCTGTCCCCATCGCCTGATTTGCTAAACCCTGGTCTCGTTAGCTGAGGAGTACAGTTGTTTTGCAGGGTTGCAGATGAACATCCCTTGGGAAACTTTGTATGTTGTATAAGACTCAATGCAAAGTCCAACAACGAGAGTTTACAAATCTAAACCAACCAATACAAAGAGTAGGGAAAGTTCACTTCTAATATTCTCTTAGAAATCTCCCAAGATCAATCTTTGGCAGCTGATCTAGAAGGTTTATTACCAGCTGTGGCCAAAAGACTACATGAAATAATTATGCTTTCTCCATGATCTGTGCCAGTATAACTATACATGCTGTTAGATGTGTGTTAGAAATAATAAGCAATGGACAAGAGCAAAGGAAGGGCACTTCCATGCCAGACTTTGCTGTGTTAATTGCCAGCAATGAATCAAACTCAGCTGAGGGAGGTGTGCTCAGCTGTGAGCTAAACAGACACAGCTGACCCTTACTGGGCTCAGCTAAACCTCATTGGGTTCAGCACCAGAAAAAGGGACTGCTTAATGCTTAAGAGTGAGTGATTGATGTGGACCAGAAGGAATCAAAAGTTGTGTCTTGTATTTTTCTGTTTTGGAGTTTATTGCTTTTAGATTGTATGAGGGGAAAAAATGCAGCTAGAGACTACGTTGCTATCTTTGTATTTTGCTTAAATGATGCTGTTTTAGGAACATATTTCTTCCTTCCAACTAATACAGTAGAAGAGTGTTAATGAAGTTGTTGGGGGTATAAAGCACTTTTAACATGGCTAGGAGTGATGTATCATTTAAGACATAGCACCTTTTTTAAAAAGCTGTTTTGTAATAACTGTTAAATTGAACAAAGTTTGTGGATAAGGATAAGATTCTTCTAAACTTCTCTCACTATTTAACACTAAAAAAGAAATGAGTGTCTATTGCTATGGCCCCTTTTACTATATTATCTGATCACCTCATAAATTATTTACCCTTGCAACACACTTTTGCGGTAGGCTGATATTACTACTCCACTTCAAGGTGCAGAAGGCTTAAGTGAGTTATCCAAGATTGCATTGCAAGTCTGTGGCAGAACATAGAATAACAGGCCAATCCTTCCAAGTCTCAGTCCAGTGTCTAAACCAAACTACAAGACCGTCCTTCCAGCTATGTGTGTGCAATCAATAAAGACAATACACGGGAAAACATAATTAGGGCTAGAGATACTTAAGATTTCCTCATAAAAAACATTGTTCATTACAAACAGGAACATTTTCTTTGGCTCTCCTAGCTAGCTGATGTTCTATTTATCCATTACCCAACTGTGTTGGAAATCTGGATCTCCTTTAATGAGAGAGCAGAATCACACTGATCAAAATAAAAAATGAATATTCTTCATGAGTGGTGCAGTTCAGGACTGATTTTGCTAATAAAGCCTTAAGCCATCTCAGTGATTAGAAAGGATCATCTGGTTACCAATGCACTTTGAGGCATCAGTGTGACCCTGCATCTGGCAATGCACTAACCTTTTTTGTATTCAAGCTATTAATTTTTTTAAATATCAAATGGTACTATATATATCTAAACAGAAATAAAACCCACTGCATCTCTCTGTAAGGTTAATCTGGGGAACCAAACATTCTGTGTTCTATTGAGTTGTGTGGTATATTGAGTCTATAAATGCGGCCAGACTCTTGTAGCATAGTATCCCAGAGCCACTTAGAGAGGGTGTAATAAGGCAACAGAAAGTGAGATGTCTATGTTGCCAACTCTTGTGACTTTATGGAGAGTTTCATGATATGTGGAGTTTTATTTAAAGTTCCAGCTCCTGGAGTCCAGTGAGTGTTGGCTTTCATCTTTTTTTCTAGCCTCTCAGTTGTGGAGAAAAGCTTGAAAATGTGACCTGGGTATATCCTAAAGACTCAGAAACCAGAATGCAAATAAAATAATCCCCAAATGTTGTTAAATTCTGTAACTTTTAAGCCACTTGCTGAAATCCTGTGTATTAAAAATCATCTTGGTTTAAAACAGAAAATAATCTTCAGGTGCTTTTTGGAAAAGCTACAGTGATATCCAGTGCCTAATCAGGATGATTGTAGGAGAGTAATTCCCATGAAGTACTACAGAAAGCACCAACCTCCAATTTCTAGCTCTGGCACTTCAAATGGTTTTAGGTATTAGCTACTCAGATACAGTGCTAGCTAGAGCATCCTGCTCACTGAAGTTGCTGCAGCACCAAGGTGGCTATGGGCTTAATTGGAGCTAATCAACCTGTTTGTAGTGTGGATTACTGACAGTGGGTGGTAATTGTTGGGCTAATGTGACAATTGGCTCAGTAATTGGGAGGACATATAATTGGGAGAAACATGAAATAGGTACAAAAGAGAGGTTGAGAAGAGAAGGTGTTTGAAAGGGGCTGCCTGCTTTATGCCTGTCCTATTGGATACAGGATTAAAGGTACATGTACTGGCAAAAACGTGTATGAGAGTGAGCATGAAAACAGACTGGGTAATACTACTTACTGAGTAGCTGAAGGACTGCTTAACCCTGTTCAGCTGATTCCTCCAAAAATGGAGGAACCCAAAACTTGCAATATCTGGTGTGACTAAAACCTTGCTATTTAGCATTTTAAACACTTTATAATATTATTTTTCTTTGGTAAATGTTGCCAATATATCCAAGGCCAACAGGTGCAGCTGAGCCATGCCAAGAATGCCTTAATTTCATGTGTTAGTGGGACTGACTATTTTCAGTACTGTTCAGAAAACTTCTGGAGCCAGTGCTGAAAACAATCTGGTTCTGTTTATGCTTGTAATTTAGCAATCTCTTCAGCCTTGCATTGATGGTCATAGAAGTGTCAATTTGATATTAAATGGCCAACCCTGCCATACATTGGTCCTCAAATATTTACTTAATATAAATTATTAGCAACTCTAAGAAGGGAGGGTTTTGCCATTTGGGGGCGGGAAATGTCTACAAAACAACATATGTATCTTTACTTTCATTTTAGATCCTATTTGTCCACAGTTCTAAAATTTTGCTAACAAGGGAACCAATCAATCCAGTTAATCTTTAGATACCATATGTAGTTTGAACTTCAGAGAGGGGGGGAGCTGAGTGTCTAGCATTTGGTCCAAATTCCAATCAAGTCAATGGAAGAATATTCCCACTGACTTCAGCATGCAGTCTGTCCCCTACTGTATTGTATCAAACTCTGGCAGGAGGTGAGGATGTCTGGTGCGCATCCACAAAGTCTGTATGTGTACTGTTTTTTTTTAGATGTGGTGTTTAGGATATCAAGTGAGTGAAACTGGTTAAAAACCTATCTGCCAGATTTTTAATCAAAGACAGTGAGGGTGCTCACGACTTATATGTACAACTGAGATATTAGTCCTTGGCAATAATTACAAAAATGTAAAGTATTAGCATCCAAAAAAAGTTGTACATTTCACTAATTTATTTGGTTATAGCTAATTTCATGATTGTCACTTCAGCTTGTCTCCAAATTCAATGGATTTATCTTGCCATAGCCTGCCACCCTGCTGTTATGTCTCATTTTTCCTTTCAGAGTCTACATCTTTGCTTTGGTTGTCTGGATAAAACATGGACATTGTTGCTTAATTCATTTGTGTTGACTATATTTCCAATTAATTCCTACCCTAATTCTAACCCTTATGTAAATTTTTGCTAATCAGTCCATGTTTTAGCTCCATTACTAGAGACATTTGAGTGACACTAGATTTGTTACTGTTTATGAGATTTAAAAAAATTATTATCTCAACTTGTCAGCTATAGCAGATGGGCATATTCATTTCAATTATGTAAATGATTAAAATGCTGGATATATATTTTTTTGAAAGTCCTTTTTACATATGGTGTGGTTTCCTGTCCCTTTTGAGATTGGAATATAAGAGCATGTCAAGTCCAGATTCCTTCGCTGAAGGCAATTGGGGTAGTAGGAGTCGTCCTCAATACTAACTGCAGAATTTTCACGTGTTGCTACAGATTCTTGTTTCTTTACAATAACTTTAAGGGCTCAGTTGAAGTCCCTGTGAAGTCGTTATAAAGACTCCCATTGTCTTCAGCAGGAACTGGATTGGGATACTAGGCTCCAGTCCTGCAAACACTCGCCCAGCGACTCTTCCCTGTAGAAGTAGTGATACTGACTTCAACGGGACTACTCTTGCGAGTGTTTGCAGAACTGAACCCTCCCGTGCCTTACTCCAGGGAAATAAGTAACAGCAGCCAGAGTTTCTTTCTGTGCAGAGACCAGATGTTGTCTTTGAGAAACATCCACTGTGACTATGAAATAAGTACTACAAGCAGCCAAGGTAGTTTAAATATCAATACTCAGAAGACCTATATATTTGATTCTCCCTCAGTGTGAGAGTATGGTAGCTCCACAGCAGACCACTTACAAATGACCTAGAATAATGCTGTCAAGGCTACACAGAACGCTTCACTTCTCTTACGTATGGCACCCTATGCTGCTTTGTGCCAGTGTAAGAAATCTGGTGCATTATGGTGATTGCTTGGGGAAACTTGAATGGTGCCTTTCTGCTCCTTGATTCTCTGAAAGGCAATTTACTGAAAAAATAATTTTCTTTTTTAGAAGAAAAGAATTATTTTATCTTGTGATTTGGCCAACAGAATAGCAAGCAGAAAAAACATGTCCTTCACCTGCCTGTCAGATCTGAGCCATCAACCTCTTAGTGGGCTATACCCACAACTCAGTGATCAGCACTTAGCAGGATTGGGCCCATTTAAGTAAGATTAGTTCACTGTTTCATTGCATCTTTCTTCCTTCGCTTTGAAAAATGTTACATGATATGTCAAACAAAAGCGATGCCTTATGAAACCATGCTGGCTAGTGACTTTTTTCAAATTAATGGTTTTTTCCCAGATGTTTTGCAATCCCTATCCTTCAAGTCTCTAGGATCTGTGATAAATTATATTTACTAATTTGTACTTTTCTGTCAGTTATGCTGCTTTTTCAGTCTGTCTACCTACATACATAACCTCATCATGGTAGAATCTGGTGCCTTTCTTGAACATTCTGCTCACTTGTCTTCCTCTCATTCTTTAGTGCTTCTCCTTATGTCCAAGGATTATTATAAATCAAATAATTTAAGCTACTGGAAGACACTTAAATTAAGTAACTGGACCAACTGCTTCTTCTGATGTTTCTCTCCAAATATTAGGATGTAATCCATCAAGATCTGAGCCACACAATGGAGATGAGAATAAACAAATATCTCATCAATGATGGGTCATGAATGAGATACTGATCTGACTCTTGACAAAATAAAATACTTGGCTTGTGTGGCTACCAGCAGGTATTGCTAATAGATCCACAGATGATCCAGGCACCTACCTTATCTAGTACAGATGGAAGTACAGGCTGGCTTTTCAGAGATGAGTGAACACACATAAATATATGTTCAAATTTTTATGTGAATTCGTGTTGGCTGTATTAATACCCATTGTGTTCACCTTCTGGAAATATTCTAACTACAGGTTGCTGGAATCTTTTTCCTGTAGAAAACTTAAACGGTGACTATTTTTAAATTTTTTGTCAACTTTTAGTGGACATTTTTTTTTTTTTTTGTCAAAGAATGTTTTAATTTTGCAGAAACCTCAAAGTACAAAATTTCAGCTGAAAATTGGAGAGGGAGGCCCTCACTTCCTGACAAATTGAAAAATTTCTGGAAAAGTAGGCATTTTCTGTGAAAATTTTTGTTCAGCTGAGAAGTGAATTTTTTTCACAAAAGGTTACAATGGAAATTTTTCACCCAGCCCCAATTCTAACAAATGGGCATACTGGCAGGAATCTATGGGCAAGCAATGAATTTTAAGCTTCATGGAAAGTAAATTTTGAAGTCATCTAGCCAACTATAAAACCTGAATGTAAGAACTAGGTTGGTCCAATAAGGTAAAAAGAAACATACCATATGGTATGGTCTCCTGGCAAAACAGCTATAATTTCAGATGTTGACTATTTTCAATGAACTACTTGCAAATGAGAGGTCAAGAATTATTCATAAAACAACTGACTAAAGAATAAATGTGAGAAAATCATTGCCGGAGTGTGGACAGCTCACAAACAGATGAAATGTCTTAAATTTGTTAGATAATTTGACAGCTCATGTTTTTGTACTAACCCAAACATGAGTTCCCAATGAAATGGGAACTTCTCAGAGACAGATAAAACGTGTTGCTATAACAAATGCCAACTGTATGACATGGGATTGCAATTTTTCAAAAGGCATGAAGCAAAACATTGTGCATTTTCCCTTTATGAAAGTTCTGGGTTGCCATAGCAACTGTGTAATAGTCCAACTTCACTTTTTCAAGAGTTTTTATATACATCACAGGTTTATAATGAGTTGGATCTATTTTATCATTTAGTACAAAATGGGTCTTAAAAAAACTGTAGCACAGAAACATGATCTTCTGATCTTTCTTACTTTGTCTTTATTTCAAACTTCATGGCTTTGATTTACAATAATTGATATGCATTGATACAAAGGTTACTTACCTGTGCAGTAACTTGAGTTCTTTGAGATGTTTTGTCTTTATAAGCCTGGGGGAAGAAACGCTGAGAGGTGGGTTCTGTTGAGGTAGAAGGTGAGGGCTCAGCTAATGTCTAGGATATGCAGGCTGGCCTGTCACTCAGAGTAAAACTTAGGATAGAATACTGGTAGTCAAGTAACAGCAGGGATTGCTATTTGCCAGAAGCTGGGAATGGTTGACAGGATGGATCCTGTTCCGTTCATTCCCTCTGAAGCACCTGGCATTGGCCACTATCGGAAGATAGGATAATGGGCTAGACAGACCATTGGTCTGACCCAGTATGGCTGTTCTTATGATTTGAGGTGGACTTCTGAGAAGACCTTTGGCAAGAATCAAGTATGAGGAGGTAAGATCACCTTATCCCAGTAGAAGGCCACATGAGCGCCCCCAATTCACCTACATTCCTGGCTGATGTGATAGCCACAAGGAAGGAGGTTTTGAAGGAGTGGTGGAGGAAAGAGCAGGTACCCACAAGTTCAAATTGATGGTGGGGCGGTGTTTCTTAATGTATTAAGAACCATGTTAAGGTCCCAAAGAGCCATAGAAGCCTTGATTTGTGGAAACAGATGGTCTACACTAGAGACTTTTGTCAACCAAAATTGGCTTTTTGAGCTAAAACAGTGGTGATATACACCCTGCCAATCCAACTCCCCTGATTTTGTGACAAAATTAAACCACCTCAACAAGAGGCATAGAGTTTTTAGTGACATAGCATCAGTGTAGACACCATGCTTGATTTTTGTTGTGGCAAATGGTCTCCAGGAAGTGTCCCACGATGCTTTCCTAACCGCTCTGGCCAACAGTTTGAACTCCACAGCCATCTGCCCCTCCCCCTTTAAAGTCTTTGGAATCTTTGAAATTCCCCTTCCTGCTTGGTCAGTGTGGAGAGCTCACATGTCATCTTCCCAGCTTATCATGGCAGCTCCACGCATCAAACGGTCTCCAGTTTGGAGCACACCAGAGCTTCTGGATCTGATATGTATTTGAGGAGAGGAGGCTCCACTCCAGCTGAAGGACTATGATACCTATGGTCAGATTTCTCATTTAATGGTGGAGAAAGGCTATGAATGGGACATGCTACAGGACCGTCCAAAAAAATCAAGGAGCTGCGGCAGGGGTACCAAAGGCTAGGGAGTCAAACCGTCACTCTGGTGCAGAGCTGGAGACCTGCTGCTTCTATAAAGAGCTGGAAGCCATCCTCAGTGGTGACCCCACCTCCAGTGCCAAGAGACCTGTGCTTCCCATTCCGTGTTCAGCTAGGCAATGCAGTGGAAAAGTGTTAATGCATGCTGAGATTTCATGGGAATCCTCTAGAGAGATCTCTAGTAAACTTTCCTGGAGGTACTTGCCAATCCTCTGCTGGGGATTCCTCAGCAGAGCTGCTTTGTTTCTTCCTCCATTGTAGGAAACTTTCCCATGCCACTCAGCAATCACTTGTACAGAGACCAAAGCAGCACACAGGCGAGCAGCATAGGGACCTGGTTTGAAGCTGTTGGCATGGAGGAGATGCACCCTAGCATCCCTGCTTACTTTCAGGCATGAGATCAGCGTCTCTGGCCCCTGCCTGCGGAAAATGGTGGCACAATTTGAAATTGTGTCCCTGTCTATCTCCATCAATACCCCCAAATCATCACCCAGAACCTTTTCCTCAGCTTCACTGCTCCCTCCTCTGGCACAACTCACCATGTCCTGGGTGATTGTCAAGCTGAGCACTTGCCAGGGGACAGTGAGAAAGAGGTGTATTTTACAGTTAATTATCATAAGAAAATAAGTGACCACAGAGATGCAAAGAGGAGCTGTTCAAAGAACTCCTTCAGTTGTCTGAGGCGGGGGGAGGGGGAAGAAAGAAGGACATGGAGATACTGTCTGAAAATCAGAAAATGGATAAGCAGGAGAGGATGGAAAACCAGGAGTGAGTGATAGCAGGCCATAACCGCAGGATAAAAGCCATGGAGGAGCAAACGGAGCTGCTAAAGTCAACCATAACGCTGCAGACTGAATTCATGCGTGCTCGCTCTCCCTTAAAGCCAAAACAGAACTGCTTTCCATACCCTCCCCAAACTCCATCCACACATTCCTACCAAACTCCTGGTCCCTCTCAGTACCCCGTTCACTCCACCCCCTAAGTCAGCTTCCAGAATGATATCTGGACTTACACCCAGCTGTCATAGCTCACATTGCCCCTCACTGCTTTCTCCCTTCCAAACCAGCTTTTTGTGTGTTGAGAATAAGTGATATTTAATAAAGACATACAGTGTGAAGAATAAACAATCTCTATTTTGCACATGGTGGTTGCACCTCTCATTGATACACTGCATGCTGGAGGGCAATCATAGCACGGCACAGTGCTGTTTACAAAGCCACCTTGTTGATGCTCATTGTCAAAATAGTTCCTCAAGGCCTCCCTGATTCGAATGCCCCCTCCCTCCTGTTGTGCCCCTCGACTAGCCCCGACATCTGGTTGTTCATAGTCAGCCGCAAAGCAAGCCACATCTGTGCTCCCACCCAGGGGGAAACTTTTCACCCTTAGCTTCACAAATATTATGGAACATACAGCACAGCTAGTACCATGGGAATATTTTTCTCACTTAGGTCTAACCTACACTAAAGGCATTGCTAGCATGCTTTTATCTGCTAAACGCACCTTCAGTGGTCATTTGGCACATATTCAGTCTGTTATTGACGTACTCCTAGCAGAACAGCTTGCCCATATAAGGCTTCATGATCCATGGCAGTAAGGGGTAGGCTGGGTCTGCCACGACCACTATAGGAATTTCAACAACCCACACTGGAATCTTTTGGTCTGGAAAGAAAGTCCTTGCTTGCAGCTTTCTGAACAGGTCAGTGTTCCTGAATATGCATACATCATGCACCTTCCCTGACCTGCGCTGATATCCGTGAAACGCCCACTGTGATCCACAAGCACCTGAAGTACCATAGAGAAGTACCCCTTTCTATTGATGTATTCCGTTGCAAGATGGTCCGGGGCCAAAATTGGGATATGCGTACCATCTATTGCCTGCCACAGTTAGAGAATCCCATCGCTGCCATCTACTATTTCATGCACATTTCCAAGTCTCCCAGTCCTTTGTAGCAGAATGTGATTAACGACCCTGCACACTTGTGATTAAAACAACTCCAATGGTGAACTTCCTGACTCCAAACTGATTAGTGATTGACTGGTAGCAGGCCGGAGTTGCCAGCTTCCACACAGTGATTGCCACGCGCTTCTCCACCAAGAGGCTGCGCTCATTCTGGTGTCCTTGTGCCACAGGGCAGGGGTGAGCTCCATACAGAGTTCCATGGAGGTGGCTTTGCACATTCAAAAGTTCTGCAGCCACTGCTTGTCATCCCAGACCCACATAACGATGCATTCCCACTAGTCAGTGCATGTTTCACACGCCCCAAAACAGCAGTGCACCATATGCAGATACTCCGTGAATGCAAAAAGTAATCCAGTGCTGTTTGTTTGCATGGCACACAGCAGTTTAGGTACCTCACATTCCAGTTCCAATTGGGAGCTCATTATATATGCTGCATGACCCACCGCAATTTGTTCAGAACACTGACCACAGTGGAGAGCAGTAAAGGATCCATCCTTTCAATAGAGATGATGGGTGCTCAAGAAACTGGGGCTGTTGGAAAAATGCTGTGAAACACAGTCAGAAACTCATGGAATGACGGGACTGAAATCACTGCATCATGGGACCTTAAGCCCGCACCCATGATGCACTGAGATCCTCTCTGCCCTCCCACAACCCCTAGGGGCACAAGAGTTGCAGAGGTGGAATAGCTGCCACAGTATACTGCTCTCACTGTCCATGCTAGAGCACCAAGTGTGGACGCGCTTGAGTGACACAAGTGCTGGGTGGAGAGGCAGAAGCGTTGTAATTACAGCACTTTTTGATCATCGTTTTAACTTGCCTCGACAAAACTTTCTAGTGTAGACCAGGCCTTGGAGTACAGACTTCTCCAAGAGTCCTTTTTCTCATCTTCCAGTACCAACTTCAGTGCTGAAGGCTGTTACTTTCTAGGAGATCCCTTGGCATGGGATGAATTGGGAGTCTTGATGGGTACTCGAGTTTGCAGAAGCCTCAACAGAACCCATACTGGGTCACAAGGTCTCCATAAATCCTGGCCTTGGAGGTGACGTCTCCTCTTCTTGGAGTCCCTCTGAGGAATATGCTCTGCTTCTTGAAATGCTTCAATTCCGGAGCTGCCCCACAATCTTTAATTGAGGCTGAAGGTGCTAGAATAGCCTGACTGGCTGAGGCTAATGTACAGGGTAGGAATCAGACCTTGGGGGGGTCTCTGAGCGCTCCATGAGAAGGAGCTTCTGTCTAGTCAGAGGTGCAAGGGTCTACATGGATCTGCTTTTTAAAGCTGGTTCAGACCTTTCACTTGGACAGGATGTTGGACACTCTGAGGCAGCTGGTATGCCTGTTGCTAAGAGAGAAAAAATTGTGGCAGGTCTGATGAGACTTGAAGCCTGGAGTGGTTGGCATATCCTGAGTGGCACAAAGTGTTCCATTGAGGGAATAGCAGAAGGCCTTGACTGCAGAAAGAAGAGTTCAAGGGAGGGGGACCTTCAAAGCACGAAGTGTGCTAATGAAAAGTAAAATAAATAAAACCTGACTAAGAAGGAAGGGGGAAAAAAAAAGATGCAAAGCTAGCAACAGACACTTGCTATATGTCTCAAGTCAAGGGCAGCTGAGAAGGAACTGGAGTGGCAGCAGGTATGCACCTCCCTGTATAACCTTGCATTAGAGCATAAGGATGCTTGGGACACAATTGTGGACCCTCAGACGCTGCTAGCTAAAATCTCCTATCACAAGTGCACAGGTGCATGTACATCTTATGGTGGAGCCCCCATAGGGACGTGAACTCAAAGAACAACTCATTTTCATGTAACAATAAACACACTTTTATCTGGGATTTTTCTCCAGGGGCTCAAATTTGCTGCTCTTTCTCCTTGTCATATTGGGATCCTGTAAACTCTTGCCTGATCCAAGAACAATCTTTCTTGGTTTTTTCTTTCAAAAGCCTAGAACAAAATGTTCACCAGAAACTTGTAAATACAGGAGATCCTCAGACTTACAAACACCTTGGGACTGGAGGTTGTGCGTAACTCTGAACAAAACATTTATGGTTTTTTCAAAAGTTTACAACTGAACATTGACTTAATACAGCTTTGAAACTTCACTGTGCAGAAGAAAAATGCTGCTTTTAGCCATCTTAATTTAAATGAAACAAGCACAGAAACAATTTCATTCTTTTGAGTAGTTCACGTTTAACACAGTACTGTACTACATTTGCTTTTTTTGGTCTCTGGTGCTGCCTGATTGCAAAATTCTGGTTCTCAAAGGTGTGTGGTTGACCGGTCAGTTTGTAACTCTGGTGTACCTAACTCTGAGGTTCTAATGTACTTTTATATAATTAGTTAAACTGTACTAAACTTATGCTAATTAGATCATTGTAATTTTACATAACTGACATTAACATAGTGCCTTTCTTCAAAAGATTTCAATAAACTGAATACAAACTAGTCTTTGAACCTACATAGACTTACACATGTACTTAATTTTGTGCTGTGATTAGCCCCACTAACTTTAATGATACTGCTGGTATGCATGTATGTCTAGGATGGGAACCTGTATTTACAGTGATCATTTCACAAAAGAAGGGATGAAAATGACCCATGGCCCTTTTCATATGATGATGAGGCTTCAGAGATTGGGTTTACAGTTTATAGTGTTCAATAAGCACCTGTGAATCAGAGTTGTCAAGAGACCACACATCACTCTTGTTAACTGCATAAGCATTAAGCTCAGTCTGAATCTGTTTAGGCTTCTGGATCTATCTAATCATGCTCAGAAGCTTAAAACAAAAAATGCTTAATGTTTAAAAAAGCATTAACAGTCGCTCCCCGATTTTGTCTTCACTGGTGGAAAAAGGAGGATTTTTATAGCAAGATGATAAAGTTGCAGTAGTTATCTTGCTGTAAAATGCTAAGTGTAGCCAAGGCATTTGAGATGTTTACCATGAGGTAGCTAGGTGAGGTCAGCACTATATGCCCCTCACTTAGTTTACCTCATGATAAAACAGGGCCTTGACTCCATGTTGGTTTTTACTGTGGGATAACTAATGTGTATTTATTCCACAGTGAAAAAACCCTTTTATTTTTTTGGTCATTGAAGACAGGCTCTCAAATTTGAGAAATGGCTTGATCCCTAAACACTCATCCAAAAGATTGCACCTTCAGCAGTATAAGTCCTTCATATTACTATGTGTAATTTTGGGGGAGTGAAGTTTTTCACCCAGTTGGGTTTTTCCCCTATCACATCTACATACATTAACCATCAAAACTTCATGACCTATTGTTAACAGTTGCAAATGGAACAGTTATATTAAAGCTCCTACTTACCAATTACAAAAATGATGTTAGATTTCCTTAAATCTTCTGTAAAATCTTCTGTAAAATAATAAAAAAAAAATCCTTATTGGCACAATTACTGATTTTACTCTTCCGTTCTTTCTATAGACAGTTATATAACAGCCTTGCAAGGTTTTCAAGGTAATTTTTTTTAACTAGCTTTTATTTTCTACTAGAATGTTCTTCATTCTGAAATGAACTGTTACTCACAAGCTCACTTATGTCCCAGTTTTGTAGCTGTCATTGCAGATGTGATAAAAATATATCTTCCATGGAAACAATGACAGCCCTTTCATATGCACACCCTGGCTAAAAAAGGCATAATAATAATTAAAAAGAATCAAACTGATCTTGAGGTAAGAATGAATATGCATCATGAGCCACCATGTTTCTTTTCTTTTTTTGCTTTTATTTTAAAAGTATAATTTAATTAAAGTTCATATATAACAATTTCTATATCCTCTTAGGTTTTTGCATTCAGTGCTTCACATTTCTGACTGACTGGAAATTTAATCTTAAATTCAGCCAGACTCGAAGCAACTCACCTGTGAATTGCACATTTCTAATTAAGGGGTATCACTAGTTGAGTGTTCATTAACCCTCAGGATACTCTTAGAATACTGCCAAGTCAGATGTTGTTATATATCAGCCTTTAATAACTGTTTGCCAAATTCTGAAAGCTGTTGTCAGCTTAATAGTAAGACTTCTGAATAAGTCTGGGTCCAATGTCATGTTGCATACCTCTTTCATTTAAAAAAAAAAATCTGGGTGCAATTTATCCTGATTATGTACTTAATTATACTAAAGGAGGAACTGAAAGTATCCCAATGAATACATCTACGTAAGAAGAAACTCACCGTCTGTGTTCTCGTATCCAGAGAGATTTGATTGGTCATCTGCCTGTTAATTAAGGAATTGACATTTTTAAAATTATTGCATAATTTTGTTCATGTACCTGTGGATATTAAAACTAACAATGTGAAAGATGAATAACTTGCAATTTTGTGCCTGCTCAAATATACAGTAACAATGGTTACAAAGGAACTCAATGTAGCTTTATTTCTTCCTGCAAAGCATGAATACAGGGAGGCCCAGTTAGCTCATGTTGTTTGATATTACTAAAATGCTATAATTGCTGCAATGACTTGTCTATTACACTGTTAAGCCATATAGTGGCTAAATATTTCAGAGATTGCAAATATGCATACTAAATAACTTCCCACAGTAAATGGTTTGATATATCTCTAGGTCAACCATGGAATAAACAATAATAGTGCAAATTGTAGTGTGTGAAGTATGTGTTTATAAAGATGAAATTAACTTATTGCCCATGGCAACATATTGCCCTCCCTCTGAGAAAAACTGGAATTCAGGGCTTGAGCTGACCCTTTTTTCTGAAGTTGTAGGAATGGGGCATGCTTTGAAGGCATCATGAGGGAGAGGAAAGCTACCTTGCATTACTCTGCAGTAACCACTCTTGTCCATTTGGGAGTTGTTTGGGCTCTCAGGAGAGGTCTCCCCTGCCAGAATGGTCCGACTAACATGAAGTTTAGCATGCGTGTTTTTTGTAAAATATGTAGCAGAAACAATTAATTCAGAGGTTCTCTGGCAGACTCACTGGATCCATTCAGGAAAAAATTGTCCTTAGCTATGGTCCTCTGTTCTGGAGTACATTACTTCCCTTTTATGCCAACTTTGTAGTAAACTGTCTCACTGCATGTTTTCAATTGCTGACTAGAGTTGATCAGGGAACTATTTTTCCAACAAACTAAAGGCAATAATACGAGAGCACTTCCTGTAATCAGAAGTGACTGTGACTGATCCCTGTATGGAACAAGGACAGATGGCTTTGTGCTTTCTCTCCCACAGCCTGCACACATTCACATGTGTTGGTCACAACTTCTTCCACAGAACACAGGGTCAGAAAAGATGATGCATACCCTAAACCCAAAAAGATAAGGATGTGAGTGGTAAGGAAAGGCCCTGAGAGAACAGGACAGCTAGGGGAGCTCCTGCAAGGACGGTTATGCAAACTGCCTCTGAACCTTCCTGGACACAATAAAAGCTCGTGTGTTCAAAGGTATCATGTGGATTTGGGTGGTTTTGTCCTTGGTCCAAAAAAGCCTCAATCTGTTGGCCTTCAGGACACACTGCAAGGGCTGCTGAAGCAGCAAATGTTAGAGGAGACAAGTGGGGAGTGTGATTAACTACTTTGTGCTGCCTGGTTATTTAACATTATTCTGTGTCAAATCTTATTTGATGTATAGTATTTTTAAGTATTTGACAGAGGCATCTTACAATGTTCAGGCAGGCAACCCTTTGTTCTACTATTCTACTACTCTTTACTTTTATTTTAGTACTTTAACATAAATAACCATTCTCCTGCAGTAGTGCCTATTGCTACATCAATAGAATGAGTGGCATGAACAGCAGTGGAGAATATATTGTATAACTGTTGGCTGTTTAAATTTGCAAGTGTCCTGCACTATACTTACAGGTTTCTCATTGTACTGAAGTACCAAAAAAAATGACTCTAGTCCCTTTTCACTTCTTGATTTATAGTAATGCCCATGCTTGTATTCTGCAATAGTGGGGTTGGCATTTAAAAAAAAAAATCAATAGGGGCCTCAATCATGTTATGATAGCAACCTTTTTTAGGATAAAGGAGAGATCAGAACAGCAGATATTTGAAGAATAACTGGGGTTAAATCTACCCTTGCTTCACACTGATTTTCATCTAGTATGACTTTGAGGAAATGACATAAAAGCCTTCTGGCTCGGAAGAAGATGGGCATAAAATATCAAGAGACTGGTTTTAGAAGCAGACTCTCATTTTGTGGTGGTAGATTTGTGAATGTAAATAATTGCAGGAAAAAATATTTGCAAAATTTGGTTCAAATGGGAGACTAAATTGAGGTCCTTTTAAAAATCAAACTCTTAGGAATGTCTGTACTGCCAAAAAAGTGTGTTCTTAACTCAGATTAAAATAGCAATGAATTCATGGGCAGCTTGGCTTTTAATTCACTCAATCACAGCTAACCTGAGTTAAAAGCTGAGTTGCCTGTGTCTTCACTGCTGTTTTAACCAGAGTTAGCTAATGTGGGTTAGCTAACCCAAATTAAAAACACACTTTTTTTTTTTGCATACCCTTAGTCAACAGTTTACCTTCCTTTCAAATGAAAGAGGAGTTACCACTGTCCTTTCACATAATCAGATCTCTTTACTCTCCCCCTCAGCCTCCTAAATGAAATTACATTAAAAAGACTGGGACCCTTGCAGGCTGGTGGGAGCAGTTAAGGTGAAGGAAAGCTTAAGCTAATTGGAGCTATAATTTTTTTGCACTGGAAATTGCTTATATTGTACATACATCCCAGGAGGCAGCATTGAAACTAAATGATCTTCTCAGTTTCCTGTTTGGCAGGCAATATCTCAAGATTAGTTATATCATATGCCAGGAAAGATGAATATTTGTGAGCCTTCAGCCCAGGTTCGTGAAAGGAATAAATGACATTCATGGCATTTATATTAATTAAAATTCAAAAGAAGATAATTCCTGATGTAGTGTTTATCATATTTGATATTGGTCAGAAACCATCACCTCAAAAATATTTGCTTGTACTCTTATCTGCATAATGCTGATTTTCCTGTATAGAATTATGGCCATTTTCACTAGACTTTTTTATTTTTAAATTTCTCATTTTAATGAGACAACATTAGGGATTGTGAGACTGCACTCCCAGGCATGGATTTGTGAATTGCATCAGTGTTGGCCCACTGCCATGGTCCAAAATAGGGTTTCTTTTGCCTATGACTACAATTTTGGATTCACAGTTCTTCTATGAAAAGGTCTCTCAGAGCATTAATTCACACTGACTTTAAAATGATGTACTGAGATCTACAGTGCAGAACTGAACTACAGGACAAGGACTTACTGCAAACTCTGAAAATTAAGATTCCACCCTGTGACTATAATCTTTGGGGAATCAAGAGTAAGTCAGCGGAGGCTTAAAATAAATTAGAAAATAAGATTTACTTTGGATTTGATTTTGGTGCCTTAGTTTTCTTAGGTGGTTTTCATTGTTTTAGGTATTAAACCATACTCGTAGATTGATTCTGCTCCCGTCTTCCCACCCCCCCCTCCAAAAAAGCGTTAGGAAACTTTTGTTGATGTGGGTGAAGAGCTAGAATCTTGCTGTATGGAGTTCAGTTACAGGATCTGAATACTCTTGAAGTGATAATGTGATGTTGGTGAAGCAATTGGTGAGCAGATCTCTCTTGTACTATCCTTTATGCAAGGTGGGCAGGGGCTTATGTCAGTGATTAAGCCAGTCAACTAAGATTTTAATTTAAATAATACCTATTTGTATGTATGTATCTATTTATTTTAGCAGATGGGTCTTTATAAAGTGATTGAGACTTAAATGAACTGATGGCCTGCAGTGATGATGGTGGGCTCTGCCTGGATATCACGGGTTTGTGGAGAAGAACTGACAGACTTGGCAAATGATCACATAAGGAAAGGAACTGAAAAGGAAGTGCCAGAAATAACTCGATTGACAGTGGCTCAGTGTGAGACATGACTAACGGGAATTTATTGGTTCAGTAGCAGAACTGTCTTTATATTCTTGACTCAGCTGTTCCCATTTAGCTGAGGCTCATGTAACTCTGTGAGGTTAGGTGAGAGCTATCTTTAATGGAGATATTTGATGCGCAGTTTACAGTCTAGTCTTACTTGTTCAGATAGGTCAAATAAGGTTGCCCATAAGTATAGTCTATCCTTTGGAGATGGATTATAACCGTTTTGGTTTTTTTTTGCGTTGGGCAATTGCACTTGAACCCAATTAACAAATGTAGCCGTACTGTCCATTAGAGGGGGATCTAGCTGCCTATAATTGATCAGACAGAATACATGGCCTACCTTTTCCATATTAGGAAGACTGGTTTTAGATTGAGATGATCAATAGCTGCTGGAGATATAATATCAGGAGTACAATAAGTTACCATATAGGTGATCTAATGATAATTGCAGAAATACTGGTAAGACAATGTCCTGTTGTATATTTGGGCTACAATAGGATCCTTTCTTGTCATTTAATTCATTATTAGAAGTAGTAATTTAATTCATTATTAGACAGTAGTAATCTATATTGGATATTGTTATTGATTAATGTGTTTAACTTGCTGAGTGTAATGACTGGAACTTGAAATAACTATTATAATAAAATGGGTTGACAGTAAGTCACAGTATATTAGAGGGAATGTTATAGTACTACTCTTTGTAGCTTTAGATCTTTGTAAGTGTTAATAATGGTCAATTGTGACTCATAAATCCCATCCGTTTAAAGAAAGTAAGAGAAATGTTTATAGTGGGTGGTGCTCTATATTAAGACTTGAAGTGTGTGTCAATGTGTTCTGAAAGAAAATAAGGACCAGAACAAAAGATATGAACAGATGTGGAGAAATCTGATGTGTCAAAGGAAAATCATGTTTTATTAGTCTATTATTTATTTATTTGAACATGCCAAAGTAGTGGATAAAAGAGAACTCGCTGACATATCTTAGACTTAAAAGATCTTTGATATGATCACCTACAAGACATTACAGAAACTAAGTAGTCATGGAGTAAGAAGAAAAATATTGTCAAGAATCAGAAATTGGCTAGGAGACAAAATAAAAAATAAGATTAAATGGACAATTTAATCCTGGCAAAAAGGCTTCAAGAATATCCAAAGGTATAATTGTTGTTGCTAACAAAAACTCTTGAAGGGATATTAAATGTCATGCCATAGGATTGTGATGAAATATACCCGTGTTCACACCCTACAGACTATTGTAGTAATCTTGTATGAGGCCTGCATTGTGAGATCAGTTTGAAAACACACAACTTGCTGACCAATAATATCATCAACAGTGTTATCCCATAAGGAAAGCTCTGATGCTAAGAACAGCCTTCCAGGAACTCTCTGTTCCACTCTCCTTTCCTCTCCTAAATCTAACACTAGAGACTGTGAAGGATGTTGAGAGACGTTGCTTTATACAGTCACACTCCATGACAGCCCACCCATCCACTTCCCAATGCCCCCAGGGAACTTCATGAGGAACTGCTCTGCTTTATCTCTCCTCCAAATGAGAGCCAGAGAAGATGTCCCTCAACAACAACAATGGAAAGAGATGCTATTTGATTTACTTTCTAGTACGTGGAAGAGAGGCTAGGTGTTGCATCCAATGATGAATTTTGAACGTCTGAACAAGCAGAGTAGGCAAATGGAATTATGTAAGATGATACTGGCGTCCATAGTTTCTTTTCTGTGTCAACAGAATTGCATTAAACCAGAATCCAAAGTATTTTGACACTTTCCCTAACTCAGTACATTGTAGTATGTCATTACTCTAAGGCTATGTTTACTTTACAGAGCCTATGGTGGACTAGGTATGTTGACACAGCCTCTTAGTGCAGATGCAGCCTGCATCAACAGAAGGAGGAGTGTTTCTGCCAGCATAGGAACACCACATCCTGGAACGATGTTTGCCACTTTGACAGAAGCAGTCTTCTGTCAGCATAGATGTGTCAAATGCAGGGGTTTTGTCAGCATAGCTATGTCAGTCAGGAGTGTGGGGGGAAAAAACCCATAGAAAAGGGCTTCTGCAGCATAGCTAATGTCAAGGTGTGTTCCTACACTGGCAGAACTTCTGTTGGCATGTACCATCTCTACACTAGGGGCCTAGGCCAGCATAACGATATTGGCATAGTTGTGCCAGCATGGGCTCTATAGTGCAGACATAGCCTTTATTTCTAGACTTCTAGTGGAAAATAATATGAAAATATTCAGTGAAAAATAGAAATCTGAAAAGCACCTGAAAGAGATCTATGGGTGAAAGTGGACTCAGGCCTTTATGTGATCAGTAGTATGCAGTTCTCAGGCCCAAATGGAGTTATCTTCAAGGATAGTGGCACTGTGGCCTGTATTGAAAGTTATGTATAAAGAATAAAAGGAAGGGTAAGGAGATAGAGTTCAGGCCAGTGGGGGAAGATTAACTGAGAATTTGGGGTGGCTGTTTTAAGCTTTTACATTCCATGTTGTTCTGGGGTTTGTTTTTGTTTCTTTAAATAAAATATTGTCCCATGGAGCTGTGGGTGCTTGGCACATCTGAAAATCAGGCCACAAATTCTTAACTTTAATGCCTATTTTAATGTGACTTTTTAATAATAGAAACTTTTATTGGTTCAGAAACAATCCTTCCTAAAAGGAGGAGACAGTCTTTTCTACATTTTGGGTCCACAGTAGAACTAAGGTAAGCATAAAAATAGCAACCTAGAGCCCCAAAGCTGTGAAGCAAACTAAAAAAGTCAGGAAATTCAAAGTGGAGGCCTGAACTTATGTGGTTGTAAGAATTAAAAAGTATCAACATCCTAAGTCAAGGACAGAATGAAAGCTTCACTTTTTTAATTTCCTGGAAGTTTTAATCATTTTAATTTTTGTTTTAAATGCAGTCTTTCTATTCATGTCCACGTATATAATGAAACCGTAGAACTCAGATGTTAAAATACTACAGGATCAGGAGTATCCAAATGCAATGAGGCAGAGCACATTGTTTGTTTGTTTTTGTTTTGTTTTTTAAATTCAACAGTCCTTAATGCAGCCGAAGTCCTCAAGCACACGTTTGCTCCCCACTAAACCGGGCTATAGGCAAAAAAACCAGCCAAAAAACCACATTTTCTTTCACCTCACATTCTATCTTTTCTCTAATCTCATCCACTTGCAACCCTACTTAACAACATTATTTACCTATAACTCTAAAACAGTACTGTCCAGATACCAACCTTTCTCCCTCTTCCTTTAATTTATTATATTTTAGCACTACAAAAAAAAGTTGGGGGTGGCTAGAATTTGGCTTTCTGACAGCACATAAACCCCACATGATGAGTAAACATCTCCTGGAACAGAAGGTGAGACCTTTCAGATGATGAATAACTGGCTATTATAACAGGATAGCTGAGCCCAGATTTCACTGGCTATATGTAAAAGAGCAGATACACACTCCAGAGCACCTGAAAAACTGGTTTAAGGTGGGGAGAGATCTGCAGAAAACAGTGCCCTTGTTATATGTTAATCATTTACTGCCTGAAAGACACTGAAATAACAGAAAGTGGGGGGCTACTTAAATAAACTGTATCACAGGGAAAGGGGGCTGTACATGGGGTTGCTGACAAAGGGTATCAGATTCTAGAATTTGCTCTCATTAAGATGTTAGGTTTTGTCTTGTTTTTCTGTACCTGAAGCTGAGAGAGCCTTTGTAACTTTTTTTTGGCCAAGTATAAACCTAGTATTGTTGAGACAGCCTTTTATATTGTATCAAATCCTTTTTTTTATTTTTATTTTTTAATAACTTTTGTTTTATAAAGAGTGGGATTTGAGTGGGATTTTCATGCTCTTTCATCTTCGAGGCGGCAACATCGCAGAGAGGGGCCTACCAAGAAGGAGTTCTCAAAGCAGGCTACTCCACATTTCCCTTAGCCAAAGGGTATGGAAAGGTAAATCTAACCCTACTAAAATGTATTGCAAAATGCATGTAACACCTAAAGGGTGTTTAGAGACCAAGCTGCAGGGAAGGATGCATTTGATGACAAATGCTGACTCTCCAGCAAATATGTAAGGGATTTTTAAAATGTATACATTGTTCCCAAGGGAACCATTCTACCACTTCGATACAATATGAATACCTTAAAGAGCAACTTTTGTACCCAGTAGAGAAAAATAGCACTTTTGCTTTTTCAACTGAAGTGTATGCACATGTATAGCTCTGCATACAGGTGTGAGTGTTGTTAATGAGAATTAACATGCTTTATAAAATAGAGAGTGCTCACCAGCCAGTTTTCCAAAGTTCACAGCCTGTGGTGTGGCAGTTCTTTTCAAAGAAGTGAACTGCTGCCTGCTCTTGCTGTCCTTTCTATCTTGAAGTCTGTGGGAGCTTAGCCTGACTGAAAACTAGGCACTTGTAGGTTATAGGCTCAAGTGTACCTGTGCAGAAGCAATATGTGCTAAACATGGGGAGAAGAAGGTACACTGCCCCAGTATTAATCCCTGGAGACCTCGTTGTGTAAGCCATTAAGCTTCTAACCCAGAAGCACTAGCAGAACTGGGCTTTTACCCTCCACAAAGCTTCACAAAGTTACTGCTGACAAAATCTGGGGAGCCTAAAATGCAAGTGGTTTTTAGAAAATGAAGCTGTGGATGTAGTTTAAATCTGCAGCCTGGGTTTCGCTCCATGCAATGGAATTCCAACTGAGGAGGATTCTAGAAAGCCCCCGGTTAGCATGGCCAGGGCCCTCATATGGGGAGGGGGAGGGGAAGGGTACATTTTACCAGGGCCTGGAGGTCCTGGGGGGCCTGGCCCAGGCTGCAACCCCCATTACCACGAGGAAAAAAATTTTCATGGCTCATGAGATTGTATGTATGGGATGAGGGATTGTGGTATGTGTGTGGGAGGGGGCCCGTGTTATAAGTTTGTTCTGGGCCTGAAAAAATGCTTGAGCTCTGAGCATGGCTCTAGCAGATGGTTAGCTGGGGGTAATAGACAGCAGTGAAAGAGGCAAGGAACCTCTAGACTGTTCCACCTTCCCTTGGCAGATCCCCACTAAGATCTTGGGTGTGAAGCCTAGTGGCTTCCAAGTATGGAGAAGCAAACACCACTTCTATTCCTGACAGAAGAATTCCAAGGAAAGTCTGCAGGTGAGCTTTGTGGCATTTCTATTCCCCTGTGTGGGAATAATCTGCATAAGGAAGAGTGGGAGCTATAGGATTTATGTGCCTTTGTTATGGTATAGTATGTATACTTTTGACATAACTGAGTAATTCTGAAAGAGCTAGAAACTAAAATAAAAGCACCAAAAAGACATTCAGTTTTGAGCATATTAAATCAGCACTTTGTTCAAGGCCAACTACAGTTCTTTTGTTTCTAGAACTGATTTTTTTAGCACCTAATGGGACAGTTTCCATGGCAACTGAAGATGAACAGATTGTGTATTGGCTTCAGTAGATTTCTGTTAAGCATGTTTCATCTGCCTAAAGTTAGGACAGATTTTAGAAGAAACCCTCTGCTGTGTTTTGAATGTTCATTTTTCCTTATTGACATGTCCTCCAGTTCTTAATCTCTTTCCTTCCAAAGGCAGAATCTGGAGTTGCAATCTGAGGGAATGCCACTGCCTATCACTGAAGGAGGAAAGCCCATAATAGAAATGGAGTTGATAAGCTAGGAGGACCATGCCCTTCTGGACACTCCTAGTCACATTTTAAAGTCAGACTCCTTATGATTAATTGCTGTAGAGCATATGTGACCGCAACTACCATTTTGTTAAGTACTTTATGTCCTGGAGTATGATTTAAAAAATCGTGTATTCTCCTGCAGTCTCACCCAGCCTGTTAAATAACTTAGTCAGTGTGTATCTTGAAGGACTGATGTAGAAGTTTCAGTGTAAACTAAAGATTCATTTATAGCTCATTAGAGGTGGGGACCATATTCTTTGTCATGTTGTAATGTCAACCCTTGAAGTATCATTTCTGTAGTGTTGGATTGTTCCCAGCAGTCTTGCCTTCCAGAAGTGGAGAACTGAGAGGCAAAGCAATGTGACAAGTGAGATAATATGGGTAGAAGTAGGAATAAGATCTTTGATATAATCCATAGAGCTTTTGTTAAAGGAAATTTGAGTTCACTGCTGTCTATCCATCTTTAGAAAATTGTTCCGCTATGGTACTGAGCAGCATTTTTTCCAGGGTATTTTGATTCTCTTTTGGACATTTATCAGTTGAGTTTCTCCTTATGAAAAAGGATCAGGTTATGTTGCTCTACTGCTGATAGCTATGGAGTCTGTTTTTCACTGAATGAGTTGATGCACAAATATAAACAGCAAGGTATCCTATAACCTAATTTTTTACATCATCTGGGCTGGATCATCTGTAGCATACACCTTGAGATGAGTTGTTGCCATACTTTTTAATCAAGAATTTGCTTTTTTGGGGGTTAGTTGAATGTAATTCTCTCTGAGAGTTTCTTTTCCTCTATTTCTTCTTTCTTTTGTTAGTTGCTTTTTGAGTAATCTGTGACATTTTCTAATTAGAAAACATTTTTCCTTTGCAGTAAAGATTGGGTTATGCAACTTGCTTAATTCACTTGAACTAACAGATCTTTTTGAGACATTTTTTCTTTGCCATTTTTGAAAACAATGTCAGTATTTTGTATCCTCAAAACATTATCTAATTACAGATTCAAATCAGGTAGTTTTCTGTGTGTGTGTGGGGGGGGGAAATTCTGAGCTGGCAATTTATTTTATCCCAAAAATATGTGTGCAAATTGCACCCACTGTCTGGCACTCAGCATTTTTACAATTTTTCCCCAAAGTATTTGTGTTCACCTGGCTTTTATCACCTTGATTAAAGCATATTCTCCTATGTTACCAGGAGTGTAGGTTTGGTTTTTTTTTTTTTACTAATACTTGCTTTGTTAACACTTTCAGATGGTAAGCTTCCACCTATTTTTTAGATGCAATTCTTCTGTATCTAATGAGGGCATATTCTTACTCTTCAGGCTGGCTGAAGCAGTCATAAAAACCTTGCCTTTGCAAGAAAATAATTAGCTACTTTATTCTGAAGTTTTTTTACATGATTCACTGGTTGTAATTTACCTGTATTCTTGTTTGGCCTGAATGCACTTAAATTAGACCAAATGGTAGACTTCAAGTTAACTATTCAATTTTGAAAGATAAAACATGTCAGAGTCCTTGCGTCAAATGGCACAATAATGACTAGTTCTTTGGCAAGGCCAAGAAACTCACAAATAAGTATAACAGAATACAGTAAGCTGTAAGATAATGTAGCCATGCCAGAAAGCAATTCTGTAATCAAAGACTGTACATGAAGATGCACACATCTGCATTGTTTCTAATGCAAATACTACTTTATTATATAAAACAAAGAATAGAAATAAAATTATTTCTAAAAATGAGTATTAGAAATTGGGAGAATACTATAAAACATGTATGTCCCTTGCCATAAGCTATCCTCCCAGGAAGAGAAGCCATGGATGGGGTCCTGGTGTGAGAAGCTCCAGCTATTTCTACTCTCCAGCTCTCCATTTTTCAGTTGGGTCATTTAAAGGAAATGATGGCATCCAAAGAAGGAGCCCTAATTGCTTGGCTAACTAAATAGTAGCTTCTCCACTCTTCAATTGCAGGGAATTTGCTGGAGGCTGAGACAGTCAGTCCTAATTCTTCCATTTGCAAGGAATGCTTCCTATCTGCCCATCCATATGGTATAGTTTTGGGGTTGGTTTGGTTTTTTTAGAGGAGAGTCTGCTATCATACCCGAAATAACTTCAATGAAGTTAATGCGGTTTCACTACATCTGATTTGCCTTAAGTTATGCCACCTTCTACTAGGATTTATTATCAAAAGAGAGTAACGTATCCAAATTAGATTAAGTGGTTCATTCCAGAGGATATTAGAAGATGTTGGTGGAGAAAGAGAAGCCAATGTGGAAGTTAAATGTTGGTGCTTAGTTGAGGAGCAGTGGATAGGCTAGAGCTTTGTTTGATCCAATGTTTTGGAAATAGAAATTGTGGAGAATGTGCAGGTGTAGAAAGATCTCTGTGAAAAACCTAAAAAGCATAAATCTCATTCTGGAATTATGTTTGCAAATTAGAGGGACAATGAAGATAAGGGTGAATCTGAGAATTCTTTTTGAGCATTTTAAGTTTAGGACAAGCAGCTTCATACTGCTGTAAAAGGTTGTAGACATGATTTCTCTCAATTGAAGGTAAAATTATTTGCCTGGGAATATTCATTTTGAGTTAAAATAATCAAACTCTAAGATGAGCTTGCAGTTTTAAATGCTGCAGTGAAATGTTACTGAATGGGAAGAACTATAAAGAAATCCCTTCTTCCACATTGTATTATGACCTTTAGCTGAGAAAGTTCTAACTTAACCTAATGAAGAAATTTGAAAATTTCAGGAGTAATGTTTCGGATGTGGAAGGTCTGAAGTACTCCACTAGCTTAACCATAAACATGTTTTTATTTTTAGTTCATCATGTAGAACACCACCCAGGCATTATACCCCTCTAGCAGGTCCACTGTTACAGTCATCATACGTGCCGACAGGAGGTATTTTATATTTACACATTTGATTAAACAGAATATATAAACTCCAAGGTCTGCCCATCAGGACGCCAGCCTAGAAAAGCTTTTGGCAATGAAAGGGAATTCAGCTGCTGAGTTCAGACTTCGTAATTTGGCATAGGATGCAGAGCATGCCTCCTGTACTTGGATCTACCTTCTGATGGGCTTAGAGATTATGGCCCCGAAGAGGAAGAATAGTCAGATCCAAATGGTCCTAAAATTTGTCGCATATACGGGTAAAGCAACTAAGTGGAATTTAGTTAATTTTCACATGAAATTATGAGCTGGATGCATTGTATTGTCTCTCTTTTCAGAACTGTTCTCTAAACAGCATTTCTAAAATATCTGCCTACACCATCTCCTGATACAGAATCTGTTAGGTCTGCTAATTGCAGATATGAGCCGGAATGGAAATTTAATTCTTATCTGGAGATTTGTTTTTGTGAGTTTCTTCAATTTAGGTGGCCTTCCTTGTATGCCTTACAATGTTTTGTGGCCTTATTGAGTGAGTGCAAATATTCAGGCTCCTACAGCATTTGTAGATAGCAAGTTGGGAACAGTCAGCTTATTTTCTGATTAGTTACAAGCAATTTGTTCTAATTTACATTATAAATGTGTAAAATATACAGAATCAGTTTGTTTAAACCTACAAAAAAAGAGAGCCAGATCTTCACTTGTCATTGGTGCAAAGCAGTACTGAAATCAGCTGTACACTGGAGGATCTCCTCTGTGTGGCAGAATCCCTGGGTGGCATAGTCCTAGTGGTTCCTATACCACCTCCACTCTCAAGCGGGTGTGTGGGTGAGATAATTTTTATCTGCTGGGGGGCCATTTTACCTGGGGGCCATTAGCAAGTGCCATAAGATATGCAGTCCTTAGGTTGCCCTAATTTACCCCAGAGACCATCCTGACACAGAGCACCCCCAAAATGTAGTGCGTGCAAAGGGCATATTTGTGCCACCATTTCAGCTGTGCAAAGTGCCGGTCAGCCCCTGCTGAGGATCCATCCCAATGAGAGCAGCACCTACCATGTAGCGGTAACCCACAAATGCATCTAACTCTAGTTGCTCAATGGATACCAAGATGTTCTGCTAAATCTCAACCATTATTTTAGCAGCTTAGCTGCATAAGGTTGCTTGGAAACCAACCCACTTAGCCCTCACATTCCTCATAATAGCTCTTCTATGCAATAACCTCCTCACATGACACATGTATCTAGACACGCATCCCTACCTCACTAGAGAGTCTCATTGTAGAGGTGCTGGTGCTTGAGACAATTACTAAATGTGTCATGTGGTAAGTCACTGGGGTATTAACTCACTGTCATAGTCAAAATGTGTTCCAGAACGGAATGCAAGCAGTCTTCATGCTTTAGTAATCTACTTCCATTTACTTTCTTTTATTGAGGATAATTTCTAGTTTAGTCTTTCAGATGTGTATGTGTATGTGCACTCACTGAGTAACTGGATGGTTTTGATTCTAACCCTGGTCCTAATCTCTCTCTCCCCTGCTTTCATATATTTCTGTCACTTGTGCCATGCCTAAATTTAGACACTATGTCCAGCTGGGTGGAACTGGGTTTCTTCTATCCATTTCTGTGACAATGCCTAGTACACATGTAGAGGTACAAAGATCATTAATAAGCAGCAATAAAATTTGTGTTGTGGGTTTTATTTCTTAGCTTGACCAGTTTTCCTAATCTTTGAATCTATGGCCATGTTAGTAATTCCCATTGCCTGACAAAAGCAGCCATTATCAATGAGCTGCTTAAAACTGCACCAGATGTTTCTGGTGCTTATAGCTAGGAGGTTTTCAAATCTGCTTTTTTTTCCCTCTCCTTGTTCTTTCCCTAATTGACAGCCATATTGCTTCATTGCCAGCCTGGCAATTTGCTGCTCTGTGCAGGAATGACAGTCAACCCCAAGCACTCGGAGGAAGACTTGCAATTTGTATAAGGTGCCATATCAGCCTTCTCGACAAAAACACATTGTTTAAACAACAAATAAGTTTAACTCTCTGCCCCTGGATCCGACCATATATGCAATAACTCAATAATGTGAAATTAGCAATTAGTATAAATTTCATATATTTTTCCCTGTTAATCTTGTTTTGTAACCATCAGCTGCTGTTTGACAGACCTATTAAAATCATTTGGCTTTATGTATGCATACTGTGGACCGAGGTATGCTGTTTCTCCAGGGACTCGTACTCTGCCAAGGGTACACACAGTTGTCATTTAAAATGCATGATTATTCTTTTATGCATTTGTATTGCGCTGGAATGGTACACTCTGCTTTACAAAGCTAAAAGACTTGGGTCTAACCCAAACAAAAAGGAAACTTTAGAGTGTTCACTGGCTAAGAGGCTAATTTAGGAAGGACTGGTGGAAGTGTGTGCTTCAAGGAAGGGAGGCTGCTTGAGGGAGAGGGAGAGAGTCAAAAGGCTGCGAGTGGGAAGAGCTGTAAAGAACAGTTATAGGGAAGGACTGGGAGCGAAATGGGAGTATGAGTAAGTGGGGGTAGAACATATTATATTTTGATGGTGTTTGCATCAGAGTTGACAAAAGAAAACCCAAGAATAAATATGCAAATGAGGAAATGAAGATGCAAAAGGCAGAATTATAAAAATCTAACTTTAAAATATGCTAGTACAATAAGGGATATAAGGGAGATGGCCTTAATCAGAGATTCTTATTCAATCTTTTAACGATATACTTAACAGGACAATATTCCGGCCCTTCTCCATTTCTGTAACGAATGTGGCATAGTGTAACTCTAGTGTAGACCTGTATTGTGACAGGCTGTGGCACTGTGCATGGTCCCTTCCACTGACTGGTTTTGCCAGGGGCAGGAGTAACCTGTGTGAGAGGAGAGGTAACTAGGGCAGGGCACGTGCATATGATAAACAGGCTGATCCCATCCTCTGACTCTAGGTCCTGCCCTTTCCTATCTCCACGGGATAATGAGTAAGGTAACACAGGTGCACCTGTCTGACAACCTCTTTTTCCATGGACGTGGAAAACGCTGTTTGAATTGGACCCCCTAAGAGGGATGATATGTGGCTGGTAGGGGAGATGGTGTTAACATACACACTTAAAAAAAACAAAACAACCCCCCCTCCCCCTCCATTTCAAGTGGAGAATGTGTTTGCTTTGATTTTTGGTTATGTTCCTCACCTTTTTCTTTTTAACCTATCTCTTCTGAAAAATGTTTAGCCATCGCTCTAAATGGAATACGCCTAGAGATGCAGGGAAATCAAGCATGACAGAATTCTGATTGTCTCTAACAGAACCACATGAGCCACCACTCTGAATTGCATGGCGAAAACTGCAAAATGTAAGGGATGGCAGAATATGGCTCTGAATGTCAAAGTAATCTTCATTGCTTTTCCATACTCAGATAGCTACTTCTCTATGACGTATTTGCTCACATGGCATAACAAAAGCCGTTAAGTATAACTCTTCATTTCATTCATTTTGCTCAGGCAAAACACCACATATACATAAACTAGAAAGCAATCAGTGAAGAGGCTGAAGTGTGTGTGTGTGAAGAGATACTGTATATAAGCAATTACCTGATCTTCAAAGTCAAATTCGGTATCAGCGATATCTTCAGGATCCATAAGGAGACTCAGATCAAGTATATTTGGCCCTAAAATATGAAAGGAAAGGAAACTTCAGAAATGGACTAGCAGTTTTTACTTTACATGATGGGACATAGTTATATTTCCAGTCTCAGTCTAGCTCTTTCATTGTGTGTATAAGTATTAAAAATAAAAACCTATCCAAGGAGTCATTTGTATGTGAAAGAATACCAATCCATGTGGTGGTTCTTCAGAGATGTCTTTTTAAAAGCTACAGCTATTAGTATATTGTCTGAATTACACTGTAAACTTGCTGGGGCAGGGATCCTGCCTTTTGTATATTCTGCAAAGTGTTGTACACTGCAATGTTACTGGGATTTAATTAACTATAAAGTCGGTGAAGAATAATCATAATTTTATACACAAAGGGCTCAAATAATGGCTCTTAATAAGATAAGAAAGACATAGTCTACTTTGTGTAGATATTTGTAAATCAGAATATTTGCATTTTACATTTGCTCTGCTCTGACATAAATGACTGCAGGGCAGTGGAGAAATCCAACTCAGTACCACCAGAGGTGCTGGGAGGTGTCCAGGGCTAAACTTGTATGGTAGGAACATCTACCAATCTTAGTCCAGATGTCTCAGTGTACAAAGGATAGCGCCATGGCCTCTAACCCCTGCATCCCAGAAACATCTATTTTGGGACCACCAGTTCTGCTAGCAACAAATCACTAGCGCTGGCAGGCAGATTATGGCAGTCCCCTCTGTGCTGGGGAAGGGAAGGGTTCCCTTTGCCCTCTACTGCAGTAATAATTTAACCCAATTCATGGCTCAGCACAGCCCACCAGTATTTGAGACTTGTGAAAGTTTCAACGGGCACGTAGTTACAAGACTGAGTTCCTGGTAACACAAAATCAGCATATCTTTTAGTTTTTTTCCCTTCATTATTTCAGTAGACTAATTTAAAAACAAATTTTACTACTCTTGTTTTAACTTGTCACCTCTCCACTGATTTTACAGAATTTTAAAACTAACGTTATAACAGTCTCAAATAATGAGAATCTGGGACCCAAATTTTGCAATCCATTTTAGACTGCAGCCACAAAATAGCTGTCTAGAAGCCAGCTGTGGGCCCTAAGCACCGTTTACCAATTTTTGGAGCAGTGAACACTGGAACAGCTAATCATTATAATTTTGTTGTGATCTGCAGTCAGTCAGTCAGAATGGTGAATGGGGAAGAGGGAATGATGCTGTGGTGGGTTGCATGTGTGATCATGCAGCAAAATATCCCCTGGAGCACAGACACTATTGATACATATGGCTGCCACCAATCTTTGATTAAATGGTTTCTTCACTATTACAGCTAATTCTTCCTTTATTGTGTACATGGATAGCTGTTTGTACCATGCACTTCCCCCAAAGGCTTTACTGTTTCATAGTTCCCAATGCATTTAAGCATCAGCTATTTTTGTTTGTTTTTTTAACCTTTACATAGTAATCTGTGTAGGTGGTGAGATGAACAATAAGAGAGAACATGAGCAGAACAGGATAATATGATGAGTAAAACCATAAAGCTTTGTAAAGGAGATGACTCCAATGCTGTTTAATTTGCAATCTATATAATAATTGGCCAAATTCATCCCTTGATGTAGCTCTCTTGACTTCATGGGAGTTACATGGGGGATGGATTGGCCCACCATCTGTTAGTGTGGATTTAAAAAAAAATGTTCTTGTATACTTTAACAGTTTGTTTTATTAACACAGTAGAAAAGGATTACACTTTTCCCATCTGTATAACTGGAAATGCACATGTGCAGCGTTCTGTGCTCTGGTATAGGTGTTTTGTGAGCTTCTAATGTAAATACCCGGTTTTTATAGACATGTGCAAGAGAACAGAATTAAGGTTACTATGTGAAGCCTAATTAATTTCTTGTATTTTACGCAACTGAAGTCTCAATCTTAACATTGCACAATGTAGATAAGGTATATAATTCAACTAAGCCTGAATCTTGATTGAGAATGACCTACATTGAACTGCAAATTATTTTTAAAAGGCACTTTTATATAATATTTTATTAACTATAACTAATATTCCTTATCTACTGGGAGCAGTACATATCCTCCCTAATTAGGAACATTAACATTTGAATATTGGATTTAGAAACTAAGTACTTTGTAGGGAAATAGATTACCACAAACCTTAATGTAAAGATCAGGCTGAAAGTTAATGATCACACACAATATCTTTTAAGCTGGAAAAGCCATAATGCTTATGTGCTTTTAACGTGGTGAATTGTCTAAGGCAGTTTTTCCATGAACTATGGGGCTTGTTTTCCCTGCAGAAGTACCAATTCTTTTTGGCAAGGGAGGTTCAAGAAAGGGTAGGATAAATGGAGAGGGTTTTTTTTCTTCTTTTCACTGAGAACTTAGTAAAAGGAAAACCATCTGTCATGTTCTGTTTATTCTACAGAGAGCTATGCTTTTGCTGAGTCAAATTAAATAAGCCTAAAAGAGAAGCCCTGCAGTACTTTGTGGTAAGAGGCTATTGCAAGACTAAGGAAAAGAAGTAGGGGCATAGGGCTAAATTAGGGGAAGGGTGGATATTCCAAATCCCAACCCAAGTTTGTGTAAAACTTTCTGTACCAAGTTTCAGGAGGCTTATGCTGAACTGGTGGTATGTCATCAGTGTTAATGGGGGAAACACAGAATTCTGAACTCAGGAATAGGAAAAGAAGTGGATGAGGAAAAAGTTTTCAAATGTTTTGTTTAAAACATTTGTGCATGTTCATGGCTAGTCTATATAGTGCAGTAGTCTGGTAATACCCTGCAATCATACACAAGGTTTAATTTTGTTATTCATTTTTTGCATCTTTCTTCCTAATGTTAAACTTGTACACAGATATAGGCTTAGCACATGGTTAGCACTAAGGGGTAGATTTTTAGCTGGTACAGATAATTTTACAATCCACTGCCCCATTTAAACGCTTGCTTAACATTAAGCACATAACGATTTACACCAGAGCTACTCATATGTATCTAAGTAATCTTATTGATTTCAATGAGCTACTCGTGCTTAAAGTTAAGCAAACTAAACGTTATGCTGGAATGGGGTCACAGAATACAAAAAAACCCAACAACTGATCTGATCTGAAAAGGTGTGTTTATCTGAAATACCTCTTTCAGTTTTGATGTGTATATGTATATGGGTTGAGGAGAAATCAGTTAATTTTCATGTGAACTGTTTTCCTAAGGGGGGAAAATGGACAAGAATTTATTAGTTGAGAATATATTTTTTTAATTCAGTTAACTTCTTTATTGGAGCTCCCTTAACTAAATAATCAGCTCCACAAAGAGGTAAGAGTTACTGAAGGAAGGAAGTATTTCAGATATTATTTGCTTTTGTGCTAAACTTTGCATCTACAATACTGAGAGCAGCATTTATACTATCTTGTAAACTGAGTTCATTCTTAATAAAGACTTGGCTCAGATTTTGACACTTCTTTTGTCATTATGCAGCTGAACTACAGAGAACTATTAGTGGAAAAACTATTATCCAGGTATAGCCCATGGGCAGATATGTATAACAGATGTTTGGATCCTAGCACACACCCCAGTACTAATGAAATCAGAAACCCACTTTAGTGATTTAAGTGTTGCAGAAGGCCTTTCATGACCCTCATCTTTACTGAAAAGGTCTTTACCATCAGCTTTTCATGAATACAAATAACAAGCACTGTTTCCCCCCCTCCCTCCAACTCATTATGTTAATTTATATCATGGAGTTAAATTGTGCTGATCTGTCTAAATTTAGCTGCTGTTAATTTGCCATTAAAAGGTAGCAGAATCACATGGATGCATGTTAATTAAGTGATTTTTGGACCATTTGTATTTCAGTAATGTAGAGTTAATATATTCCCACATAACACTTACATTTTTTTATTTGCAGTCCATAAATTAGCTCAAATATCCTCAGACTTAATAGTTCTTTTTAAGAACTGTATTTGTGCTTTCTACATTTTACATTGTCATGAAAATAATTTTTAAAATTTTTTGTGAAACATAGGTTTGTCTATATAGCTAAAAAAGTCATTCAGTTTCATACAGTCAGTCAGTTTCATACAGTCATTGTCCTTTTAACATATGAAATGTTCTCTGAAGAATGTTCTAACCCAGTTAATGAGGCTTACATTTCTATATTCCAAGTCAGAGAAATACTTTAAAAAAAACAAAGCAAAAAAACAACCTTCCAGGAAAAGATAATTTTAAAAAAATTAAAGAACTGATTGACATTAGAATAAGTTTCATTTTTGCTCCCAGTAAGATGTTTCTAATACAAAATTTATTGCAACCTTTAGTGATGGAATTTCATGACAAGTTGTTGCTCTTGGCAACAGTCTTAATCTATCCCAGGAAGCTGAAAAAGAATGAAAAAAATTTCCTTCTCTATGAAAGCACAAAATAGCTTTGTCTCCAAATATTTGTTGGCTAGATGGTTGTACATGGATCTTGTAAGAGTAGCTCAAGGTCTGGCATATCAAATACGATGTGAAGCCATGAATGTGTTCAGAAATAATGTCTGTTTTGTTTAGCCCCTATTAGCATAATTGCCGATGTAATTATGTTAGTAGTTTAAAGACAAAATGAACTGTGGCTAAATACAAACTTTAGTGAAACAAGCAAAGATCCTTTAATTGCCTGATATTTCATTAATCTTCACACTCTCTGAAAAAAAGAGGTACCCAACTGGCTGTATCCTCTTTGGTCTGATACCCATGTTTAATTTTGGAGAAAAGGTTAATGATTTTTGAAGTGATAGATCTTAGCCTGGAGACTGGATTACCTCATTTTGGAATCTTATCTTGAAGGAGAACAGAGCCACCTGGTAGTTAGGTTCCTCTTCATGTGAAAATTCACTGTAACACAGGAGGGCTGAGGGGGGGGTGAAAAATCCTCCAACATGTGTCGCAAGGCTTATTGACAGCTACTGCTGGATACGGGGATGCTGCCTGCTGCTCTCCTTGCACATGGGCTGTTGGCTATGTGCATCTTAGACCTACTGAATGCAACCTGTTCTGTGGGTGACACCCCCACTTTGTGCCTTTCTATGGTTCCTCACAGAGACCTCCTATCCAGGCCATGGTGATTCCCATTGTGATTTCTCCAATTATTTGCCCCATCAAACAGTGAAACATACATTTCCTCCTTAGACCTGAAGAAGAGCTCTGTGTAGCTCAAAGCTTGTCTGTTTCATCAACAGAAATTGGTTCAATAAAATATATCGTCACCCACCTTGTCTCTCTGAGAACTTTAGCAATTTGGAGAGGTGGCCAACAGTTTGTGTTTTCGTCCATATTTAATGGGTATGAAAAACAGACCTCTCTGCTACATTTGATGTTGAAAGTAAACCGCTGCTCATGCTTGTACAGTAACTCACCTGCCACATCCTCTTTGGGAGGAAATAGCTTATTGTCGACTGCCACACTTATATCATAGAAAACTTCTTCTTCATCCCTGTCCGCATCAAACTGTTGGAAAGTGAGAAGGCAGTCAGACACTTCTGGACAGGATGAATGCTGTTGTATAATATGCAGTCTGCTACTAAATCATTAAAGTCAATGGGAATCTTTCGATTTCCTTCCACGGGCTTTGAATCAAGCCCTTAATTATGATTCATTCCATTTACTGATTGCAAACAAAAATACTTTTGGTCGCAAAGTTGCCCATTTTTTTTCTCATAGATTGCAGTTTTAAAAAGGCAGTAAAAAGTAATGGACTTACTTACATTTCCAAGGCTTGAGCCTCAGAAAACAATATTGGTAATATATGGCACTGTATTGTCACTTTTTCTGCCATGCAAAGCAACTATGTGGAGACCATGAAACTGCAAATCACATGAATAGTTCTTATCACATAATTTTCAGAGGGAAGCTGTAACAAAATTAAATTTTGTAAGTCAAAATTGTTGAGCAACTGCTGAATTTTGGCTTAAACTAACGTTTAAATGTGTGTGCTGCTCTTTCAGACCTTCAGTTAGTTACTGGAAAAATGAAATAGTTTTGAAAACTTACCTGTAATAAATGGAGGAGGAAAAAGTTTCCTCCGTGTTTTGCTATTAGTTATCTGGACTATCTTGGTTAACATAAGTAAACAAAATCACAGAAGGTAAAAATCCCCTTAATTGCACAATAGCTTCTTGAGTTGCTTATGACTTTCTTCCTTCTCTCATTTATAAAATCCTTTGCTCAAAGTTTGGCTTCTGTTTTCCTGCCTCATCTGTATCACAAGCTCTCTGTCCCATCTCATCATTTTAGACTTTTTTCTTGTTTCTGATATTTATCACTGTACTACTCAACTAGATCATTTTTATTTATTGTTCCTACTTAATATACTATGAATGCTTGCTGAAGATGACTTATGTTTTTCTTTTATTGATTGCCTTCACTGTTCATGTTAACTGAAATAAAGGGAAAATGTACATTTGGGTGTACTAAACTGTCTTTCCCACTCAGCAGAGGCCAGGTATGTTTTCGGGAGAAAACTAAACACTCTGTACACTTAAGGTTAAATCCAACCTCTACCCCCATCCATCACAAACCACTCTAAATTTCTGTTAAATCAAACAAGATTTCAGCTCTCCATATATATGACCAAAATAAAAATCTGGTTCCAGATGATGAACTGATCCTGTTCTTTGTGTTTATGTTCATCTTGAGTACCTTTCTTGATGATGAGGCTTGGAGCAATTTTTAATTTTAAACTAACTTGCTGGCAAAATTTTGCACCTTTTGGGGTCATTTTTCATTTTTAGGGAGGATGTCCTTTTACTGGTTTTTGCTAACTTTTTACATACTACTTGAGACATGTAAGGGGGCACATTTTATAAATAAAAAATAAATACTTGTGGCACATAAATCAGTGAATTGCTGCCAGATAGTACCAATGTCTAACTGCTACCAACCTGGACTGTGTCACGTTTGAACTGATGAAAGGCTCTATCTTCCAATATTAACAATCCCTTGAGTAATCCAGTTTGCTGTGAAAAATTGCAAGATCTTTTTGCAATTAATGTTTGCCAGAACTCAAAACATTGCTGCATTCTCTCTTTCAGAGAACACCAGATGTGTGTTTGCACTCTGAAAATCTAAGTTGTACAGCTGGGCAAACTAAATCCTTTTATTGCAAACCAAAGAAAATCAATTACTTGAACACTTGCACTTAATTCAATTTCCCCCTCATGTTATGGGACTTTTAATACCCTGGGCTGTGGGAAGGAAAGTAGCTTCTCTAGGGAAAATATTTTTGAACGAAATGAAGATATGTTGTTTTGTACTTCGATAAATTACTATACATTTTTAGATTGCAATTTTTTAATAATTGTCAGATACTTAAATAAAACATGGTGCTCAATTAACCCTATTCAGTTTTAAACAATAGCAAACCCCTTATATTTTTCACATTTCATCTCTGAATCTGTTGGCTGTTTCTACCTAGTGAAAATAGAATTGCTAATCAGTGCAAGAACAAGGGTCTCTATTATGTGCACAATCCGGTACTCACCTTGTTAAAGAGAATTTCAGAGCCCAGACTGGACCTCTGATAGGGTTGATTACTTGTATGTACTGCAAAATTCTCTCCAGGGCCGGCCTTAGGGAAAATGGCGCTCTGGGTGAACTTGTATTTTGGTTCCCCCGCCACCCTAGGCACCCCTCCATTACCACTTACTTTGTGCTGCACTTTGCCCCTAACCCCTGCACCCATGTGGGGAACCTGACCTACATACACAGAGCAGCTGGTATTGCTGCTCACTTCCCCCTTGAATGCTTCTCTTCCCCGCACACCTAACAGGCTGTGAGGAGGGAAGCGAGGAGCAACATCTGGGCTTCCTGCATCCACGTCAGTTTCCCCACCTGGGCTGGGCTGTGAGGCAAGGAAAGTGACCTGGATGTAGGGAGCCCTGACGTTGCTCCTCGCTTCTCCACCTAACCCCCACAGTTGTGGGGGGGGGGGGAAAGCAGAATCTGTGTGTCACCGCGTGTCCCCCCCACTCCACATTCCTCTGCCATGAGAAACAGAGAAATCTGCATTGCTCCTGTTGCCTCCCCCCCACCCCAATCATGGTGCCCTGGGCGGAAGCCTGGGTCCCACACTCCTAAGGCCGGCTCAGGTACACTCCCAACTACCTTTTGGCAGATGTAAAATATCCATAGTCAAAGCATATGTTTATACTGAACCTGTATTTAATCCATAAACAATATACTTGTGCAAATGTGGAACACTAAAGTGAAGTTCTACTTTGAAAAATTACTGTATAAAAATGACACCACCTTACTCATCACATCTGAGTTCAGAATCACATCTGCTTAATTTTGGCCCTGACTCTGCAATAACACTGTGTAGGGGCACCTGTACACCTGCGTTGTCTTTGCTGGGACTCCACAGGGATGCATCTGTGTGTCCATGTGGAACTTACGGCAGGATCAAAGACTGTAACTAAAATTATTTTTAACTGCTTTTTACTCCTTTTATCCCTGGAGAAGAAAAGCACAAGAGATGGATGCTGTTCCTTTTTGCTTGTTATCAACAGAGTTGCATGCTAAATTTTAACCAGCCACACTTGTGCAATTCCCATTGAATTGGGTTGCACAGATGTGGCTTTATGCAGCCCTTACCATAGATGATGATGCATGAAAAGGAAAGTACCCAGCTTGACACTCCTATGTGCTTGTCTACACTATAGCCCCTACAGCAGCACAGTTATGATGCTGTAGTAGTACTATAGTGTAGTTGTTTCCTACAGTGACAGAAGGGATTTTTCCAGTTGCTGTAGGTAATCTGCCTCCCCAGGTGACGGAAACACTCTTCCGTCCACCTAGCTGCCTCTATGCTTGGTGTTAGGTTGGCATAGCTACAGTGCTCAGGGGTGGAGTTATGTCTAGCTAAATTTTAAGTGTTGACTAGGCCTAAGTTGAGTTTTCAGAGATGGTAGTGAGAAAAGACAACTTTTTCCTTGAAAACAGAGCACATTGGACCTGGAAGCCACTCAGAGAAAATAACTATAAAATCCCACAATGCCATTGTTAAAAATACATTTCAGATTTGTACTTTAAGCAGAAATATGCGTCATCTGAGCAGACTATCTTAAAGCATAGCAATCATTAATTCACTAATGATGTTTACCATTTGTAAATTCATAAGTATTTTTCTTAGGCCATGTCTTGATCTGAGCTCTGTGTAGCTCAAAAGTTTGTCTCTTTCACCACCAGATGGTTCAATAAAAGATGTTACCTCACCCATCTTGCCTCTCTAAAATACATAGTTGGCCTTTTGGAGGGTTTTTGTTCCTGTACAACTTCTATCAGTGTGGTCCAACAGTCATTACAAGCCTTCAAAGCAGGGCATCCCACTCTTGGTCTAGTTTATTTATCTTTCAATTGAGGAAAAAGTGCCTATAATTGATACCACATGGAATATTTACAGATTGGGAATCAGGAAGCATGTTAGCAAGTGCTGGAATATATTCTGATTATGTAGACCTTTCCAATTACTGACATAATCAAAACGTTAACATATTAAATATTCTTTTTATGACCATGTTTTCCTTTGACAATGATAGAGGGGGAAATAAAAGTACTAATTTTCAAAAGTGAAAGAAAGCGACAACAAACAGAGGATGAAATGGCAATGTGTCCTTCAGCTTCAAGGTTTTTGTGTGTCATTCTGGAAAACAAGTTTCTGTAAACATATTTTTATCACTGTTAAATACATAACGCTTTGTTTGGGATGCTAACCAGAAAAACTAGGCAATTCAGAGCATATCCCTATGCTAGCCACACTGAGCCTAGACACTATAACTTTTACATTCTTCTTAGTATTCAACTGGAAAGCTGAAAGTTAGACTAAGATGTAGACTCCTATAAGCAAAAGGTGAGGGGAGTGAGAGATTGGCCTCATAGGAAGGACAGGAAGGATTATATGGGGTCTAAAAAGGTGAGGGAGGAGGGAAAAAGGATTATCAAAAAAATGGCAGAGTTGACTGTCCAGGGAGAGAATTAAGATTAAGGTGACATGCAGACAACAAAGTCAGAGACTCAGAATTATCTTGTGTGTTGCTTTTGTTTAATCTAACACCAAATGGATTAGTTAAACCAACATGTTTAAACTGTATTCTTGATGCTGCATATGGGGAAAAATCAATATTCTCTGGAAAAGTTCTTTTGAAAATAAAATGCAGGTGGGATTTGTGAGGAAATATTCTGAAGCTGTAACACAAGCAGTGGCTGGCTGGCTGCTGCACAGTGCTCCATTTTCATGACTTCTTCCTCTGTTGCTAAGGAAAACTTTGGAGCTTTGACAATACCTATACTGTGATTCCTCCAGCTTCTTAATGGATAATGATGTATTTCCTCTGCCTCCTACTCCTCTTCAAACAATGTTATATATAATGTTGTATAAAGTTCAACACAGAAATACTAGCCAAGGAAATGTCTTCGTTGAAGACATTGTAGTGGCCAAATCTAGCTGTTACTGCCCAATTCTGCTCCCCCTGGAGTTACTGGGACTCGTGCCATTCACTTTGTAGGAGCAAGTGTGGCTCTCTGTTCCCCTCTAGTGAGATGTAGGCCAGCTAGAGATGGATGAGCCTACTACAGGCTTGGCTGAAAAATGCCTGTTCTAGCTTATGCAATAGAGGCTCATGCATTAAGCTCCAGAGATTCCAGGTTTGATCCTGGCCGACAACCACCAGCATCTGTCAGTGTTAAACAACAGCAGATCTTCAAACTCCTCAGGCCTTCTTTTCAATTTGGTTTGCAGATACTTTGACTTTGTTGTTGACCTCAGTAGTTAGGAGAGAGCTGGGAAGAGGCGTACTCTTCAATATTTTCTTTTTTTGTAGCATCAGAGAAACAGTAACTGGCATTATGATGTATCTCCTGGAAAATGTATGCCTTAGTTCATATACTGTATGTTCTGTTGGCTGATTAGATTGTGGTTCAGGGTTATATATCAAAAGGCAGGAAATCTGATTTTTGATAAATTGGTGAATGATATTCTGAGGTCATTCCTGCATGTCAAAAGTAATCTCTCTAGGGAAAGCAGTTGTGCTGCTAGTCATCAAACCGATTACTAGGGTTTTTAAGTATGTTCTCAGAGAATCCTATTCCACAGGAGTGTTTTCATGAAGTTATTTGCCACCTCCAAAGAAATTATCTGTAATTCTGAATAAGTGGGATTAGATGGCCGGTAATAATAAATGGAAATTTGGTAGCATCATGATTAAAATAGGAAGGGAACAAGAATACAGGGTAGAAGCCCAGAATTCTTTCCGCATTACCTAGTAGAAAACAAATATATCAAGGAAATTTCATGAGTGCCTTCGCTTTTGTTTGAAAGTAAAGTCCTCCAATCTCACTGCTCCCTACAGGCTGATTTACAAAGTGACACTGATGGTCTCAGTACATGATGACAGCCACAAAACAGGAAGATAATAGTAGTCTTTTCAAAAGTAGTGGTGGAAGAATACAAAGGAGTCTGAGAACAGCAGCCTTCAGGTCAGTGCAAGACACAACAAGCTTGTGTGACAAAGGATACTTAATTCTGCCTAGAGAGCCTGCCAGAAATGAATGAAAATAAATATAAAACATCAAGGAAAGAGAGATAGTTGAAAGAGTATTTGTAACAGATGATATCATGATTTCAGCTATTCTGGAACGTGACTAACAGGAATGAAGAGAAAAAGCTGTGGCCCAGTTCATTGATATATGGCAATCTTCCCATCCATCTGAAAGTCTAATCGGATTACAGGGACTGAATGATGAATGCTCTAGTTGTTCATCTGGTAAGTAGGCAAAGGCTGTAACAAGAGCTGTAATTCATAGATGAGTGTGCTTTCTGTCATTTCCTGAAACACACGTATGGCATATGGAGAAACAACATGAATAGTTTACATAAATGCTGTACAAAAATGCAAGCAAAAAGAACCTATTAGAAAAAGCAGCCTTTTGGCACATTAATTATATTCTTTTAATTAGAGAGATGCTGTTCAAATTCACACCAGAGTGGTTTCCATATTCTAGTAAAAGATTAATCCCCCATACATAGTTCCTTCAGTCAACAGACTCTGTTCTACTATGCGTGCTTGAGTATCAGAATGCAAATATCTGCAGATATTTACAGAATAGGGCTTTTTGGATGCAGAATACTAACTTTTGCTGATTCTAAAGTGGAAGAAGTGAAAATTGAGCTTTCTTACACCACCTTAATTTTGGAGGAGCTGCATTCTACAGATGTTGTTCTAGGGAAACAAAAGCAATTTTTAAAAATGAAGTGGTTACTACAAAATCTATAGGGACTTACAGGTGACCTGTAAAGATAAGGTACCAAATTTTAGAACTTTTACATCTCAACAGCTCTCCATTGCCATGCTGTAGTACACGCAAAAGCAAGGTACGCTGAGAAGCATATGCAGTGGAAATACAGGTAAATGCTTTATTAGTAATCATCTGGAAGTGACATACACCTCCATCATTTACAAAATGGAAAAACTACCCTAAGATGGGTCATTTTTCCCAAGGGAGGGAACAATTTTGCTTAACCCCCACCCTCCCCAAAATCCAAAAAACAGCAGCTGTGTCGACTGTGGTGTTTGTTATTTTGTCTCCTCCACAATTTAAAAATGCAATAAACATCCAGAGTTTAAAGTCCCACTGCACTATTATCCCCAATAGCTTCAAAACTGACAATTATCAGGCTATTTGGCACTTAAAGATCCATGATAATAAAGAAACAAAACGCTTAATTTAAAGGTGCAGAATCCTCTTGACCAACAAATAGGATTATAAAATGGATCATAAACAGATCATTTTAATTAGAGAGAGAACTTGACAAATTTTAGTGGGATTTTGTGATAAGGTTGAGTGTGGGTGGGGGGCAGAACTTGGCCTCCCTTGGGAGTTCCTTTTGATTCATGTTTTATGTTCCTAAAAACCTAATGCTTCAAGCCTTCAGACAGTCAACTCCAGGGGAAAGGAAGGGATTCCTCTTATCCCACCCTCATCTATTCTGTTTTTTTATTTGTTTTGTGGGGTTTTTTGGTGGGTTTTTTTTTTTGGTGGTGGTTTCCTTCCTCTGAAGCATCAGAGATTGCCACAGCTGGAGATGGATGTAATGAAAGTGGGAATTTTCTGTAACATTTTTGTGAACAACATCCATTTCAGTTGCCACATTTGGTAACTTAACCTTTGCTAATCTAAGGACTTCCCAATGTTGTATTTCATCTCACTATTAAAACCTACTCTGTTTTGAGAAGGGTATGTGCTGTAGCTGCAAATACTGACTGACGTGTATTGATCCCTGAAGGGGGGTGAAAAGTTTTTGAACAGGCATCTACCTCAGCAGTTGAGAGCTCACGGAGAGAGACGGATGTATGGGAGTCTGAAGGCCTCCATCTCATATGCGTTGAGGCTACGTGGCCCATCCGGTGGGAAAAGGTAACCCATTGGAGATATGGCACACTAAAAGGGTTACTCCCAAGGGAGTGTTTAAAGGCTGGGACATAGCACAGAGCCTGTAAATCTGTGACAAAGGGACAGTGGATGGCATGGGCTGCTGCTCTGAGGCAGTGCTGAGAATTCTCTCACTCAGGTACTTGACTGGCTGGCTCATACTCACAGCATGGCTCATGCACAGGGTCTAATGTGTGGAGTTGGGAATGAATTTCCCTCCCTCTGCCCCCCAGGTCAAACTGACAGTGACCTTGGGTTTTTTGTTTCGTTTTCTTTTTGCTCTGCAGTGTGAGGCATGGGTTACTTGCTAGGTTTATCTGAATCGCCATCTTTCTTTGATTCCTGTCAGTCATCTCAGCACCAACAATGGGGCTGAATTAAGGCTTTCCACCACTTTCTGTTTTGTCCCTGCTACACCTTTTATACTTTTGTTCTATGTCATTCTTCATCGTGTCAATTCAACACATCCTTGGTTTCCCTCTTTATAGTTCCTTGCACTCTGGTATTCATTGCCATGTACGGTATTTTTCAGATTCCATTCTGATGTTCAGACCATCACAGTTGTCTTTTTTGAGCCTTCTATAACAGTGTTATTTCTTGCCCTACCTGTTTTTCCATCACTTTATTTGTTATTTTCTGCAGTCTCAAAACTCTCAGTATTCCCCTCAGCGAGTTCATTTCTGCAGTTGAAAAAGTGCAGGGTTAAGTTGTTCCTTGACTGCAAATGGCCTCATGTGCTCATGGTGCAGCTTCGCATATAGACAGATGGATCACCGGGTTTGGGCAGACAGACAAACATTATTCCCTACTGTGAGACTGGGGGTTGGTTGGTTGGTATGGTGCTTGTATGCTGTCTTAGCCTCCACTAACTGGGGTGTGAGTTCTTGATGTATTTGGTAAATGTCTGCAGCGAGGTCAGCAACAGTGGGCACTGGCAATCTGAGGTGGATTTCATGGTGGTACTGAGGGTGGAACCCATAACTGATGAACAAAAGGGTTTGCATGTGTGGAGTTGTAGGTGAATTCAGTATGGGTAATCAGTGCTAGCCAATTATCCTGAGAGTAATTTAGGACACCGGGTAGGTATTGGTCCAGGACCCTCTGCCTGACTCTTGGGTGTAGGTTGTTAAGCAGTTGAGGTACAGGGTTCGATGCCCAGGAGGTGCAGAAATTCCTGCCAAAAGCAGGAAACTAACTGGGACAAACAGTGGAGAGGCTTCAACATTGTATAAAATACACCATCTATAGCAGGAGATCCACCACCATTAGAATTGTGGCATACATTTGGGAGGGTGGTAGTTCCATGATGAAGTCTATTCACATAATGGCGCAAGGTTGAGGTGGAGTGGGCAAGGGTGGAAAGAGATCAAGCCATTTTGCATGCTTGGTCCAGGCACAGAGGTCACAGGACTAGATGTAAGTCGCTACTGAAGCATGGAGGGCCAGCCACCAGAAACTCCTAGACACTAGGGCCTGGGTCTTGAATAAACCAAAGTGACCTGCTTAGAAGAGTATTGTAGCAGATTTGTAGGACTTGGAGCCTGAGTGGGTCATTGGGTATGTATATGTGCCCCTTAGGATACAGAATTCTATTGCAAAGGGTGAGGCAGTCTGGCTATTGGCACTGTCTAGGGCTTAGTGGATCTGAATTACGAAGGGATTGTTGGGCAGCAGGGAACGTACAGAGGGTAGCAGGTCACAGAGAGTGGTACCCAAAATGAATCTTGACAGTTTGAGGATGATGGATGGTGCCTGTTCATCAGGTTCACAATACTCCCCCTTCCAGGATAAAGCATCCGCCCTCCCACTCCTGGTTCCTGGGGAAATAGGTCACCATGAAGTCGAATTGAGTTAAAAAATAAAAGGGGGATGGGGGGGGCCAACAGGTCTGTCACTGATTTAGGCAAGTATGAGCACGGTACACGTTGAGCAGCTGTTGATCTGCTGTGGGAGCCAGGCTTATAAGCTGGGCTGCTAAACTAGCAGCCATATCAGGTGCTGTGGCTACTCGGCCAGTTCCAAGGCAGTGCAGCTGGGCTCATTGATTACCTAGCAGCCAAGTTAGCTAGGGAGCAGGCTAGCAGATGATCTGGCCCCTGATACGGACATACACAATCTGCCTCCCTTCCTCCAAAACTACGCCCCTACAAACACATACAAAACAACAAAGAACTCAGATTTGCTCATTTCCCACTGCAAGTTTAAAAAAAAAAAAGGGTTGGGCCTACTTCAAACTCTGTTCCAAACTTCCAAAAGTGCATGGGTATTTGGATTAGGGGTTTTGATTGGGTCAATTTCTAATGCAAAAATAGGGTAAATTCCAGACAGCTCATGCACAGATGCAGAAAGAGAAGGGATGGCACAAGGAGCTTCACACGGTACATTGTGTGGCTGCATGGGAGCCAGAATCCCACTGGAAAGTGTGTGCAATTTCTCCTGACAAGCCTACCTGATGTGCACCCCCTTCTAATGCACCTGAAGCACAGTCTGGTCTTCGGTCAGTAGAGTAGCCATGTCAGAACGCCTATCGGTTAACAGAGGGGTAGCTGTGTTAGTCTACATACAGCAAAAACCACGAGAGTCCTGTAGCACCTTAAAGACTAACAAATTTCTGCAGGCATAAGCTTTGCAGTCCACGAAAGCTTATGCCTGAAGAAACTTGTTAGTCTTTAAGGTGCTATAGGGACTCTCTCTTTTTTTTTATAGTTTAACAGTTAAGATTCTCCATTTTCTACAGCATTCAGTAGTATGTAATAATTCTCCTATATAGTGTGCTTTCTACAGAAAGGAAAGAGATTTTTTGTTTTGTTTTTAAAATTGATTTTCCCTCCTTTTTGTTCTAAACTCAGTAATTTCACAGTAAGGCACATTGAGAGTGTGGAGATGTTATTGATGATTTCCTTCCTTTCTCTCTCAAACACTAGTTAAGCCTGTACCATGCTTGCAACTTGAAATGTGCATGTCACTAGGGAAATGGCGTGTCTGAAGAAACAATTAACACTAAATAGTAATAACAGTCGGGCTTTGCAGGGTTGTGCAGAATAACAACTTTGATAAGAAGAAAGGGAAGGCATCGTACCTTACACTTTGATTATGATAAGCAGCATCCTGAAGATCACACACCAATGATTTTTAACTGTCAATGCTTTTTATAGAAATGTATGTGCTTAATGCTATATGGGAGGGAGAGAATTGATGGGGAAGATACGATACAATTGTTATACTTGGCATGATGGAATGTTGATGGGATTCAGGGAGAGCTTGAAGTGGGGACAGAGGAAGAGAAAATGCGTTTTGTGTGGAGTTAACTGAGGGGTTTGCAGGAGAGCTGGTGAAATTGGGAAGAGGGCTGTACATAGGTTTTGAAATATATTTAAATTTAATGTAAATTTTCCTACGCTAAGACGCAAAACCCATATGTTTGAGTAGGCATTTGGGGAGAGTTGAGATAGTTATAGAGAGATCTTAGTTTTTGTCTAGTAAGAATACAGGGAGGTTCTGAATTATAATATATGGTTGACCAGTGATTATGTGGTGAACGGAGAGGATTAATGTGCTGTTATTTTGGCTTTGTAATTATTTTGTATTTTTAATTAATACCAAAGGTGGCTAGAGTTTCATACAGGCATTCTTTTGTTGTATTTATATCCGAACAGATATTCCTCCCCCACTTCTTTCATCCTGTCTCCCACCAATTTTTAACACAATAAGTACTAAAGCATAACAAAAGTTTGAGGCGCTCTCTCCACGATGGCTAACCCTGCAGTACATAAACTGTTCTACTCTCTCCCTCAAGCTGCTCTCCTGCAACCAGAATTGAACTAGACAGTATCTGCACATTTGTTTGAGACAACCCAAAAAACCCCAAGATGACATAACGAGGCCTACCGTAGCCTGTTTGCTAATTCTAGACACACGACCTATCAGCAGAGTTAGTAACTAGTGACTTTTCAGTATTCTAAGCATAGCCAGATGCTTCCGTATACAAACTCTTCCAGCAACTCTTCCAACAGCTTGCATCTGTTATAAACTTTCACAGGAAAAAGTGAAAGTGTTTAATAGGACGTGTGTGGGGTGTACCTGTCTTGTAGAAGATGTAGGAAAGCAAATTCTATCAAATAGCTTTGGGAATTAAGAACAAGGCGGAATTTCACCACTTGCACAAACATTGGACACACTATTCTATCTTGAAATGACAATACAAAACACTAATGTGTTATGTTTTTACATTCCACTGGCAGAGTAATTTTCACTCCCTATTTTCCATTTCTGGAGGCAAGCCACGTTACACTGACGTAGTATAGTGGTGGCTGATGGCAGGAGAGAGTGCTTCTGGAGCACTAGCATGGCAAATTGAATTACAGTCTGGGTTAGGATGCCCCATGACTTGTTTGTTGCTTGGCTCATAACATTTTAGGAAAAAGTCATCCTTAGGGAGAGATGGTCTGAGAGTCTCGTCTCCATTGGGGCTCACTTTTAAAAATATATTTTATTATTTTTGTTTAGTGCATCTAAAACTGGAGGGCAGGAATGTACTGGCTAGATTCATGCATGGAGTGTCTAGATGCTGTTAAAACATCCTCAAATAGCTTTTACCGGTGCACTCTGTCTTACCTGTGATACTCTTTGTTATTACAGTGCCAGAGCTGACATGATGCTCCAAATTATGCTGTATTTTGAGAGACAGTCAAAGGCAACTAGAGAGCAGAACTGTGCAAAACATTCATGTGAAACCTATTCAAGTATGTCCTGGTTGGTGGCTAGTTCCACTCAACCACTCAGCTCATGCTTGGGGGCTCAGTGACGTCCTCATTCTTCAGGAGTCATTGGGTGACTGCTCTCTGCCAGCAGACTTGTTAGGGGTCATTCGGCACCTGCTCAGCCTGTTACTGAAACGCTCCTTACTGCTATCCAGGTTGCCCATATAAGGCTTCATGAGCCATGGCAGTTAGGGGTAGACTGGTCTTCCGGGCTCACTATGGGCATCTCAACATCCCCCACTGGAATCTTTTGGTCTGGAAAGAAAGTCCCAGCTTGCAGGTTTCACTACAGGCCAGTGTTCCTGAAGATGCATACATCATGCACCTTCCCTGACCAACCCGTGTTGATGTCAGTGAAGTGCCCGCGATGATCCACAAGCGCTTGCAGAACCATAGAGAAGTACTCCTTTCTATTGATGTACTCCATCTCAAGATGGTTTGGGGCCAAAATTGGGATATGCATACCATCTATTGCCATGCCACAGTTAGGGAATTCCATGCTGTGAAGCCATCCACTATTTCACGCACATTTCCAGACTCAGTCTTTTGTAGCAGAATGCGATCAATGGCCCTGCACACACTTCTGATAACACAGCTCCAACGGTGGACTTCAGGAACTCCATACTGATCAGTGACCAACCAGTAGCAGTCTGGAGTTGTCAGCTTGCACACAGATCACTATGCACTTCTCCATCGAGAGAGCAGCTCTCATTCTGGTGCCCTGGTGCTGAAGGGCAATGATGAGCTCTGCACAGAGATCTATGAAGGTGGCTTTGCGCATTCAAAGGTTCTGTAGCCACTGCTTATCTCCCAGACCTGCATCATGATGCGATCCCATCACTCAGAGCTTGTCTCATGCACCCAAAAGCAGCAGGGCACCACATGCAGATGCTCTGTGAATGCAAACAGTAATCCGGTGCTATTTGTTTGCATGGCACACAGCAAGTCAGATGCCTCAGATTCCTGTTCCAAATGGGAGCTCATCATATACCGCATGACCAGCCATGATGTGTTCAGAACACTGACTACAAAAGTGGAGAGTAGGGCAGGATCCATCCTTTCCGATAGAGATGGTGGGAGCTCAGGAAGGTGGGGCGGTTGAAAAATGCCACGAAACACAATTGGAAACCTATCAAATGATGGCACAGAAATCACTGCATCATGGGACATTGAGCCCGCACCCATGATGAACTGTGATCCTCTCCATCTTCCCACAACCCCTAGGGGAACAAGGTAGCAAGTTGTGCAGTGGGATAGCTGCCCACAGTGCATTGCTCTCACTGTTGATGCTAGAGCACCAAGTGTGGATGCACTTCAGCAACACAATGAGTGATGTGTGGACAAGCAAAAGCTTTTTAATTACACTGCTTTTTGATCATCGCTGCAACTTACATCGAAAACGCTTTCTAGTGTAGACAAAGCCTAAGATTATCTGTACCTGATGGCACTGTAGTGAAACTAAAAACATACTTTAGCAAAACTCAAAAGTCTCTATCTAGAGTCCAGTATCATTAACTGCTTCCACTGTTTCCTGTAGTACCAGCACTGCAAAGTATCTGGTACTTTGCATCAGGGAAAAAGCACCTGTAGTTCTGTGCAATGTACCAAGGACATCCCCTTCAAAGAACAGTATTACCCTCTTTGGTTGTTGCGGCAGAGGCCAGCAGTGAACGGGTTAAAATATAGTAAGTTCGTAAAATCAAAACAACTGTGACTTGAAATATGTATGGGTCATTATTAACTCACTAACCCCCCTTCTGTCCTTCAGCTGTGATGCTCTTAGTATCTTTCCCAGGCTTGAAGAAGAGCTCTTTGTATCTCAGAAGCTTGTCTCTTTCACCAACAGCAGTTGGTCCAATAAAAGATACTACGTCACCCACCTTGTCTCTGTAATTTAATACGATTTTGGACTATTTCATATTTACATGGTTGAGAGAGAAAATAATGGGTTTGTTGCCATGTCAACCAAAGGAGGAAAAAGGCCAATGAGCTTTGGAATTGTTCTGCTTGCTTCAAGGAAGTCACTAACAACTGTGTTGGACAAACTCCCTTTAGAATGAGGAATAATTTTTGGAATAAACAAAGATTTATATTAATAGATTTATTTTAAGGCCAGAAGGGACCATTATGATCATCCAGACAGTCCTCCTGGATAACATAGACCAAAGTACCTCTTCTAACTATTTCTGCATCAAGCCTCTGACTTCTGTTTGCACTATAGTGTATCTTTTAGGAAGATATCTGGTCTTTGATTTAACGAGTTCAAGTGACAGTACACTTATTCCTAGGTAAGCTGTCCTAATGGTTAATTATCCTCACTGTTAAAAATGTACACATTACTCCTAGTTTGAATTTGTCTAGCTTCGTCTTTCAACCATTAGATCTCATTATGTCTTTTTCTGCTAGATTAAAGAGTCAGCTACTATCAGAAATCTCTTCCCATGTAGGTACTCGTAGATGGTGATCTCAGTCTTTCTTGGATAAATTGAATAGATTGAGCTTCTTTGGTTTCTCACTGTAAGGCTTGTTTTCCAGACCTCAAATCATTCATTCAGTTCTTTTCTGAATCCTTTCCAAATTTTCCAGTGTCTGTTTTGAAGTGTTGACACCAGAACTGGAAACAATATCACAGTAATGGTCTCACTACAGAGAGGTAATACCACCTTCCTACTCAGGTGGAAGTAACTAGAAGCTGGAGCAGTGATGACAAAGTGAAAGAGGGTGTTAGCCACTCCTTTCTAATAAGCTGAAATCTACCAGTGGGCATTGCTGAAAGCCCACATAGTCCAGCAGCTGCAATCACAGGAAGGCAGATGGGGATTTTAACTCCATTACTCTGTGTCAATGTCATAGATGTGTGTAGCAAGGTGCTGTCAGCCTCATCGGTTCAGCCTGAGGCAAGAGCTATGTTTCAAGTAAAACTGTGCTTTAAATCTACTGTGCCAATGGATTCCAGTAGGATAAGCAGGGGATGTCAGTTGCTGAGTTTTCCTAGTCAGTCTCTCATAGAGTGGAAACTCTGAATTCAGGCAATTAGTATGTTTTAATTTCTTCATTTTCTACACTTAGACTACAGTTCAGTAAATGAGAGGTTATCTGGTACCATTTTTTCATAAATATGTTAATTTCTGTTGTGGGTATTTTAAATAATTCTTTTAAATACTAAAAAGCTAAACTTTGCCTTTGACTCACAGAGCAGGAGTGCTGAAGAGACATGCCTTTCTGTGTTTACACTTTCCTTTAGAACTTCCTGCATAGCTTTCATCATTTAATTTCCCTGGTCCCCCATTTAACAGGTTTAACAATCTTTCTTTGCTAAACATACATTTGTAACGTAAGACATTTCACTGTAATCAATCTATAAAGCAAGAGACATACTCAAAGTTTCAATGTTCTCTAATACGATTACCATATACTTGACCATTATTTACCAAGTTAAATCAGGTTCAAGTGCAAAGGTTTTCTTAGTGCAATTATCCTCCTAGAGCAGTGAAATTTAATAAAAAGCATATTGTCTTTTTAATCAGAAGATGGGGGTAGAGCAGGAAGTCTGCAGATGTCGTAAATATTGATGGCTAAATGCTTATAAAAGGAGAGTTACTGTGACTGGATTAAATCACTGCATTCCATGCTGTTTCCACCTCGGCAACAGCAATTGCATAATTTCCCACTGAATTGGGCTGCAGTGATATAGCCTCTGAAAGTCACTATCAGACTTTCAAGAAAATATAATTCTGTATTTGTTTTTACTAGTATTCCTAAAACTGGTCTATGATGAAGAGGGGAACAGTTTTGTTTAACTGGTTCTGGTGCACAGTGTTTAAACAGGGAAAGCCAGGTACTTGTAAGGCCTACACTGTATCAACATCATGCCCTATCAACACCCATCAGGGAAATTGTGTTTAAACACAGGCACTTCTTTAGAGGTGTGTATCTGAGACCCATTATGGAGCTACCCACCCTAATGCTTTCCACAGGGCTTTAAGAAGTGGCTGACCTGACTTCCATGTAGAAAGCAAGTGAGATCCATGCATGGAGGACATTCAGCACATGTGCTTCGGGAGCAAAGTCCACATTTAACTTCTTGTACATACATAGCACATCTGTGTTTCAGACCTATTTAAACTTTCTACTGTACACACTCAGTGTGAAATTCCCAAACATTTGTACCTTTGTTGTTTTCAAACTAAGGAAATGCACTATTCCTTAATGAAGATTGATTGTTTGTTTCAAGGTTCAATGCCATTTTTATTGTAGCTCTATCTTAAAAAAAAGAAAATTAGATTTTTTACCAGAAAAGTTCCCTCTCCATTTTGTGATTCTCATAAATAGCTTAAGACATTTTGCTTAAACTTCTCTCTTTGTGCAGAGAGCAAACATGAAATTTAATTTAAAAAAATGAATATGTGGAAAGTGAATAGAGCTGGTTGGAAATTGTGTCAAAATGGTATTTCAATGAGAAATGGTCAAATGTTTCAAAAATATCAATTTTGATTAAATTTTGTTTTTAAAAAACAAATGAAGCATTTCAATAATGCTTTTGACATTTTTGGAACAGAACATTTTGAGTTTTCATTTTGAAACATTTATTACACATACAAAAATTAAAGTTTAAAAATGTTGAAATTGGAACAAAGTGTTTTGATTGATCTGAAATGATTTTTTTTCCCCCAGAATTTTTTTTACTGGAAATTTTGAATTTTTGTTTTCATTCTGTATTGGAATAGAAAAAAAATTCTAATTTGTGAAGTCTTCCCAGCTCTAGTGATGAGTGTCTGAAGAATAGGGGTTTCTATCTGAAATTGTTCTGCCACTTTAACTACAGCAGATGCTTCCAAATACTCTCTATAAAATGTTATTTCAAAAGTATTTAATTGGTAAATACTTAACTGTAATTTTATATTTATAACCCCAAATGTAAGAAAAGTTCACATGATTTTCACTATGAAGTCTTAACTGCTAAAGATACAGGTTTGTTTAGTTTATATTGTGTTTGACTGTTAAATTAAGTTCTTTTGGGTTGTCTCTTGACTGTAGTTTTAAAAAACCATGAATAACTCTCAAAAACAAGTTGACTTCACTTTCCACATGGCTCCTGACCTTCTCTACAAAAGTTCAACAGACATAAGAGAACAGGAACTGCACAGATGAAGAGAGAGCTGATGTGCACAGAACTGCAATCCTACACATTGTTTGTGCTTTGCACCAGATGATCAGGGTCAGAGATGAGTACTGGAGTATTCATGAAACTTCAGACGTCACTGCGGCAGATGGAGGGCAAGCACAGTTCTTGAGAGAGAGCAAAAAACTAAGCAACATTCACTTAAACACAGCAGGAATGAGAAAGCCAGGGGGCTGTATGAAATAAATTGGATCTTAAGGGGGAAAAATCTTGGGATGACTGGAAAATGGAAGAACAAATGTTGAAGACTACTTCCCCATGGTTATTGTTAAGCATTGACAAATGTTCAGCACCATAAAAGGCATAAAATGAAGAAAGTGCCAACTACAGTAAGGGGATCAGGGTGGATGGACCTTTGCATCCACTCACTGACTTCACTGGGGTTTCTTGCAGGATTGGAGATTCAGGGCTTGTCTACGCTTATAGCACTGCTGTGCCACTGTAGCAGTTAATGAAGAGGCTATCTATGCCAACAGGAGAGCTTCTCCCATCGGCATAGGTACTCCACCTCCCTAAGAGGAGGTTGCTATGTCATAGGAGAAGCCCTCCAGGTAACATAGCAGAGTCTACATCAGCAGTTTGGGCAGTATAACTGTATCACTTGGGGGGTGGATTTTCCACCCCCCTGAGCGATGTAGTTATACCAATGTAAGGTTGTATGTAGGGTAAACCAGGGCTCAGATAGACACAGAAGGCAGAGGGAAGCCTCGAGAAAGGAATCACTTAAGCGGGGGAGAGGCTAATTGTTGTCTCACTTCTTGTGGACATTGCAAAAGCTATAAGTATTTAAGAGGACCTTGAATATGGAGAAGGTGGTGGCTTCGCAAACGAGGAGGGAGAGGGCATTCAGTGCATGTGGTGTGGCATGGAAAATGACACAGAGATGAAAGTGGGAAGAGGAGTTGACCAAGGTAACATGAAGACTTGTATCACTGGCAGAGGTAAGAAAGTGAGGGAACTCCTGAAGAGAAGAGAACCGAGACGTATCTTGTGGTGGAGTAGTGTAGGGCCCTGAAGGTAAGGACAAGAATTTTCAACTTGATGTGGTGGGCAAGAGATGGGTGTTAGTGGAGGGATTCAAAGAAGAATAGTGTGGTCAGAATGACAAATGAAGGCAATTTTAGTAATTATGTATTGGATAAATTCGGTGGGGTAATGTAGGTATGGGCAAGACTACATGGACAGATGATTAGCAATGGCAGGTTAAGACAGCTTTTGTATCTGCTGTAGCACCTTTCTTCTCTCAATCTGCCTGCATTGTGAGTCTGCTGTAGCTGGCATCAATGACTGTTGTTGGCATAAAAAAAGATTGGGCAGTGAAGAATGTAAGCAGTTATGATAGACCTAACCGGCCAATAACAAAATAAGTGTTGGCTGTATATCAACTAAAGAGGCATACATATTATTTGGGAGGAGGAGGGAACTGGAAGAGTGTTATTGTATAATGAGAGGAGGAAGGATATGGTACCTTAGTTACAATAAAGATATGCTGCCAGTGAACGGGGATTGACAGCAGACTCTGAACCAAGATACTTAGCAGTGTAAGAAAAGATTCTGGAGAAAAGCTCTCTGAAACAGCCATGGGTATGTCTTACACTGCAATTAGATAGCTGGCACAGGCCAGCTGCAGGTGACTCAGGCCTGTGGGGCTCAGGTTAAAGGGATGTTTAATTGTGGTCTATGCACAGGGTCCTAGAGCCTGGGCTCCAGCCCGAGCCTGAACATCTACACCGCATTTAAACAGCCCCTTAGACTGAGCCCTGTGAGCCCGAGTCAGCTAGCACAGGCCAGATGTGGGTTTTTAATTGCAGTGCAAACAGTGCAAATGCAGAGATGTTCTGACCCCAGGACATTAGAGAGGAATCTATTTAGAAGGTGGACCACATTTGTGTTTCTGCTGTAGGATTCAATGCCTTTTCTCCATTTAGATACTTGTGGCTCCCTTATATGATTTCTCTTTTCAGCTGTAACTCCATCAATTTAAGTGAGGATTCCTCCTGCGTGAAATGAAATTGGCTGCTGTGATGGGATGTCCACCACACATTTGCCCTAAAAGGGTTAAAGCCGATTGAGAAGGAGGCTAACTAATCCAACAGGCCACATTTGAGAGGAATCAGGTGGCTAAATAATCCTGGGACTGAGGGATGGAACCCAGCTGAGGAGGAAGGAGTTAGGCTGGGACTGTAAAGACAGGTAATTAGAAGCAGAGGGGGCTGCTGGGAGAGTCTGCAGTGACTCCCTGGCAGGAGTGTTTGTAGGCTACAGGGATGGGTAGCCCACAGTTACTCCTTGGGAGAAGGGATTTAGGAGGCTGGCAAACCCAGAAAGGAGGGAGTACCAGATGGTAAGGAAAGGGCTCAGGGAAAGGCAGTATGGTCTAGAAGGGAACAGATCTTGGCTGCTGACTAGGAGGTCCCTGAGCAGGAACCTGGAATAAAGGATGGGCCCAGGTTCCCCTACTAGCTACTGAGGGAGAGGCACTCTGTGGCAGTGTATGGGAACATTGCCTATGATTGCTGGAGAAACATTTCAGCATCCCGGAAGGGGAAAACATGTTTAGTGACCTGGCCAGAGGGCCGAGTCACAAAGAGACAGCAACACCCTGTGGAGCAAGAGAGGGGCCACAGACCCATAGAGAGAGGCGGAGGACAGTGTGCAGTCGCAGGGAGGGTGTTGACCAGGTGAGCTATTCCCCGAGCAAACCAGGAGAAGATGCCATCCTAGCGGTGAGTGGAGCACCCCATCTCTGCTTCCCCTAGTCATGCTCTCAAATACCATCCTATTATAGTACGGGGAATGGCTCAGGAGTTGGAAATGCTTGCAATGGTTGGTCGTACTGGCTTAAGGTTCAGGAAATATTTATTTTATTTATCTTCAACAGGTTAAATCTCAAAATGTGCTAAACCTCAGGGCACAAGTCATCAGAGCTGCCGTTATTCCCTAGGTTAATAAGGCTTGGAAGCACAGCAATTGAGGAATTTGTAGAGCACTTAAAGACTGTTGTGGCTCAACTGAGGTGTCAGCTACATTAATCATTGGTGGGAAATACTGTAATCAAACATTCTTTGACTTTTTTTTTTTACCATGGAGTCAAAAGTTCATATAATGTGAACTGATACATTCACGATAAAGATCCACAGTGCCTGTAAAGCCTGGGTGAAATAAAATTCAACACTGACAAATTATTTGAGTGGAAGAGAGAATAATATTTTTGCACACTTACAACCAAGTATAGCAGTAATGCAGTTTCAGTTCTCCGGTAGAATTCTTCACATATTCCCTCACTGCTCTGAGTCATCAATTAGTCTTTTCAGAAATTTAGAAAGATACTTTACAGTGGCAGGAATTATTTCACAACCCACACATTGTTTTTCTGTACTATATACTGCATTCAAACACTTGATTTCTGAGTTACATAAACATATACTCGTAGTGCCAAAGTAAGAAACCAAAAGAGAGAGAACCAAAACATTCAAGCTGGGATCCGATCTGATCTAGCACGGGAACTTTGGAAATGGCTTGTACCGGATGGTTTTGTCAGCATGATAACGAACGTCTCTATTAGTGTGCAAGTGAGAGACATTTGGAAGGTTATGCCATTCAGAAGGGCCAGGGGGTGCGGAGGAAGTATTCAAACACTGCAAAAATCCATTTTTCCCCACCCAATAATGAGAAAAACTTATATAACTAAATTCCATGGGGAGTTTTTCTGTGACAGTTGACAGCCATTAGGCTTGTTTGATGCTAGTTAGGTCAGACAACTATATAAACCAATTCCCTTGCTGATAACTATTTAACTTCTAAATCTGTACACGACAAGCCCCCTTCCAGCTTCCGCTGCTTTTGGCAGATCCTCTTATCTGAATGTTGTTTCATTATTTTGCATGGGAGTAGTGCGTTCTTTAAAATGCAAAATAATGAAGATATCCTAGTGAAATCAGCATTATATGCCATAGCATGTTGTCCTATCCAATCTGTTTACGAATGAAGACACAGTCCCTGTTTTTGATGTTTTATTAAAACGAATGTTTCCCTGAAGCCAGTCATTTGATTGGATTACTTAAAGACTCATTAACTCACAGTTGACATGTGCAGCACTGTGCTTGCATATAAAATATCTAAGATAAACCAGGCTCAATCCTGGGCCCATTTGAAGTCTGTGGCAAAGTTCCCGCTATCATCAGTATCGTGATTTCTGTGATTTTCTTTTTCCCCTCTTGTGTCTTTGCTGGGCTTTTCTTGGGCTGGGGAAGGATGCGATAGGGTCGAAGATAAGCCAGTATTGGCCTCTCACCCCCAAAGAGGGGCAGAGCAAGCGGTGCTGCTTCCCCATGAGGAGAGGGGAGGTCAGAAATGCTTCTGCCAGTGCAGTATGTAAAAACATGTTGATTTCATTAAAATTTGTTTTAATTCACACACGATTTCCTCCAACAATTTCAGTGACAATCTTTTCTCTTGAGTAATCAAAGCACAGAAAGCATTAAACTAATGGCCCAAGAGAACACAGTAAATCAGTGGAAGCGTTGTGAATAAAACCTAGGAGTCTTGACTTTCAATCTGCTCCTCAATCCATTAAACATCGCTCCTGTTTATATATCTGCAACAACAGTAAATATTAGCTCTTGTTTGGCATGGATTTATATCCTTTCATATTTCCTGCACTGTAATTTCTAAAATTCAGTATTCTATATGATGATAGTATGCTGACTTTTCTTCTTTTTTTTAATGTACTGAAACAGCCATGCATCAGAAGACAATACCACTCTCTTTTTGTTTGGGCAAGGAAACTGTATTTAATTTGGGAGTACAAGCACTGTCTCTAAGCCTTGAACACTAGGAAAAGTAACACCTGACAGACTAACAGGATAGTAATTGAATACATTGGGAAGGATGATGCCTTTAGACCAGTTGTTGACTCCATAAGAAATATTTTGATTTAGAAAGCTGTTTTTTTATAAACAAAAGTAGATATGATGTTTTGGATTCTTCCCCACCATCCTCTCCCATGCATTGTCTAGTTTTTGATTGTGGAATGCTCTGAAGTTCATTTTGTTTTTTAAATAGAAATGTAAAGTGATTCACTAAAGGCTAGATTGGGCAACCTTCACTCACTTGGTGAACACTTGCACAAAAGTCTTATGGAAGCTAAAGGGACTTCTTACTTGAGTAAGTGCTAATCAAAGTGAGAAAGGATTGCAGAATCTAGCCTTAAATCTCATAGCATCCAGTTTATTGTGTACATGTAAGACTGAATTTATAGCTATGTGATTGCTTTACTTAAAAAAAAAAAAAAAAAAAAAAAAAAAACCCAGCCGAATATGCTATCTTCCCATGGCTATGCTATCAGCTCATCATCTTTTATTTTGTTTTAGTGTTGGCCATCATGACCCTGATCCTGCAATAAGTTCACTGCAGGATTGGGGCCTTATTTGTGCGTGTGTACAAAAAAAATCTGTACCACAAATCAATGGGATTTGACATCCCACTATGCAACCTTCTTTTCAGGGCGTTATGGCAAATCCCACAGAGAAGAGTAGCAGATGATGTGGTACCATCTTGTAACTAATCATGTAACTTAATGTAATTATATTTAAAATTACTGGTTTTCAGTGTTTATTTTTGATGGTCTTTATTTTATGAACATTTATTACTGCTTTCCAACTTGTATATTTGATTAGAATAAAATTTTTAAAAATTCCAAAATATTTTATTCCGTTTTCCTCCACTTAATTTTCAAATTTAAAGATTGTCTGTCACATAGCACTGAAAGTCAGAAGTTGCATACTTGGATTATTCAGTTCCTTCTGTGTTTTGTGTCATTTACCTTCTCAATAACAAACTGATACAATCCAGCAGAAAAGTTAAAATAACAAAGACACATTTACAAATAACTAATATCAGTGCTTACTTTTTCTTTTAAAAAATGAACTGTGAAAAATGGCTTCAGTTAGTTTTACAGTTTCAATTTAAAACCCATAAATCTTAGTTTCAATACATTGCACAAACTGTCAAAAACAATATTGTACTTCTCATGTTAAGAGGATATGAATGATTGTCTCCTCCTTCCCCCCGACAATTTTTTCCGTGGTAAAGAAATCAACATAACTGCCAAACTAGCTGAGGCCATCAAGCCCAGTATCCTGTCTCTGACAGTGGCCAGTGCCAGAGTTTCAGGAGGAGTGTACAGAACTGGGCATTTGGAGTGACCCTGCCTTCTTCCCTTCCTGGTTTCTGACAGCCAGAAATTTAGGGTCACCCAGAGCATGAGGTTGCATCCCTGACAGCCATGGATTGACCTATGCTCCATGAACTTATCTAGTTCTTCTTTGAAGTCAGTTATGCTTTTGGCCATCACAATATAGCATAGCAATGAGTTCCACAAGTTAATTGTGTGTAAAAGTACTTCCTCTTGTTTGTATTAAACCTGCTGCCTAATTAATTTCACTGCGTAAACCCTAGTTTTTTGTATTGTGGGCGTGGGTAAATAACATTTCTCCCACCCCACACACACCCACCATTCCTGATTTTACAGACCTCTATCATATCCTCCCTTAGTCATCTCTTTTCTAAGATGATCAGCCCTAGTCTTTTTAATCTCTCCTCATACAGAAACTGTTCCAAACTCTTGATCATCTTTGTTGCCCTTCTCTGAGCCTTTTCCAGGTCTGCTATGTCCTTTTTTGGGATGGGGCGACCAGAACTGGATGAAGTATTCAAGGTGTGGGCATACCATGGATTTTATAGTGGCATGATGATTTTTTATCTTATTTTCTGTCCCTTTCCTAATAGTGCCAAACATTTTGCTAGAAGCACTGCTGTTCACTGAGCTGACGTTTTCAGAGAATTATCCATGGTGATTCCAATATCTTTCATTTGAGAGTTAACAGCTAATTTAGAACACATTATTATTATGCATGTGTAGTTGAGATTATTTTTTCCAATGTGTGTTATTTTGCCATGATCAATATTGAATTTCATATGCCATTTTGTTGTCCAGTCACTTAGTTTTTGTGCAGCTCCCTGTAAATCTTCACAATCAGCTTTGGACTTAACTATCCTGAATAATTTTGAATCATCTACAGACTTTGGCACTTCACTGTTCACTCCCTTTTCAAGATCATTAATGAATATGTTGAATAGCACAGGTCCCAGTACAGATTCTTGAAGGACTGTTTACCCCGCACCACTGTGAAAACTGACCATTTATTTCTGCTCTGTTTCCTGTCTTTTAACTAGTTACTGACCCCTGTGAGGACCTTCCCTGTTATCCCATGACTACTTGATCCCTCACCAAAGGCTCTTAAGGAAACTAGTCAAGAAATTTAAAGTATATTGGAAGGGATTAAAGATTCATTGCTTCACTGAATAAGACTTGGTCTATACTACAGAAAATCCACACCCCTGAGCGATGTAGTTATACCAACCTAAGCACCAGTGTAGGTAGCGCTATGTCAGTGGGAGGGCTTCTCCCGTCAACACAGCTACCACCTCTCTGTGAGGTGAAGTACCTATGCCAGTGGGAGAACTTCTCCTGTTGGCATAGGTAGCATCTTCATTAAATGCTACAGCGATGCAGCTGCGTCATTGCAGTGCTGTATGTGTAGACAGGCCCTAAGACTGATCACCAAGGTATTATCATTGGCTTAATATTAAGAGAATAACTATTTCATGAATTCTTGCCATGCTGTCATCAACAAATCAGCATAAAAAGATGCCTAATTTAAAAAATATATATACAGGCAGTGAATTTCTAGTAACAATAAGGCATTTTTCTTTAAAGAACCTCACTTTGAAGAGTCTTCATTTTGAGTCTGAGTCTGACAATATCTTTTGATCTTAAAGCCACAAACAAAGGAGTCCCTTTATCTTAATGGAAGACATATAATTGTAAGCTTCCTAATGAAACTTAGGCAACAGACTGTTTACAGATGTTTTCTCATTTAGTTTGAAGATTCACAATCCAGATACTTGAGGTAATAATATTTTAACATCCTTTGTCTAATTAAAAGTCATATACTACCCTAGACCACAGCAACCATTCATTGCTTAATGTTATAAACCATTAACTACATTTCTCCAAATACTAGAAAGTATCAGTAGCAGGAGATGCCTAGAGGAAGTAACCTCCTCCCCCCTAAAGTATATAAACACAAGTTAAGATGGTTGTAGGAACCACTACTCGGAGCGTCCTCTGGTGTTTAATAGAGTCAGTGTTAAAAAAAAAAAAAAAGATGTTCTTAAGTGGCCACAGAGGGAAATTTGTGGCCACTACTATATCAATAGCTGAGTTACACATCAGAATATGGCACAGTCTCTGTGGATGAGGGATGTTGGCTCATTCCAGCTCAAATGGTCCATGTCTCCTAGCCTACAAAGCTAGGTTTAATTATAGGTTAAAAAAGCCCCTGCTTTCCTGGTGGGTGGGGGGAGGACTTTATGATCTGGAGTTAGGTCTATCCAGTTTTAGTTACTACAGCAATTACATTATGGTGTAGCATGCTTGTATTCCTATGATTTCTATATACCTGTAAAAGGGCATGCCTGCCCAGTAGCATCATCTTCTGGCCAAGTGTGGCTGTGCTGAGGATTACCTCCGTTACCTTCAGCGGTCAGCAATGGGTTCACTTTAACAGTCCAGGCAGAGCCAGCGCTAGGCAGGCATAAGCAGACTAAGGGCCTTGAGCCGCTCAAAGAGACTCCCTGTTAATGATTAGTATTTGTTGGGGCGGGGAGGTAAAAATATTCCTGCTTAGGGCCCCCAAAGGGCTAGAACTGGCACTGAGTCCAGGCAAGGAGAAGCCAAATATTATAGCATAAGTGTGTCTCCCTTTAATGAAGCCCTTGAAAAGGGGCACTTGAAGAAAAATGTAAAGGCTGTTACCTCAGAGCCCTGCTTTGGACTACTCAAGATTTAAAGCTCCCAAAACAGGAAACTGGGCCAGAGATTATGATCTCTTTACCAGCTGTGCAGTTTCTAGTGCATATGTGTATGTACACACTCTCTCTCTCTCGATTATATACAGGTGTTCTAGTTGCAGCTCCTGGTCAGCCTTTAAATGGTAGTACACTCCATCACAATACTTAGGACTTTTGTGTGGTGGGGTGAATTAAGTAAGAAAGGACACATGTGATGATGACATCCACTAATAAACATAGTTGCAATATTTTATTCAGAGATTAGTGAATGTGATTTCTCTAAGCCCCATCCTGCAGATCTCTTAGGGATTAGATATTCCTTTTTTCAGAGCTAACAGATGGTAAAAATATGGAATACACTCTTTAGTTTGCCCGGCAGAGAAAAATAACACCATGGAAATGAAATTTCAAATTAAAATTTCTGCTTGGTGTCATAAAGAGTCCATGGATGTATAGTGCAAAGAGCAGCTCTTTTAATAACAGGTTCTCCCTAGATAATGAGGAAATCTGTGGGCCAGATCTTTAGCTGATGTAAATCAGTATAGCTCCAAAGATGGAACTATGCTTATTTACAACAGGTGAGGAACTAGCCCGATTGCCTTGGTGTTAAACTATTCAATGAAGATACCCTTGTTAAGCTGGGTAGTATTGTCTCTTTTCTCTCTCATTATTGCATAATGTTAAGTTGATAAACAAATCACAAAGCAGACATCTTCATGTAACTAGTTAGATGTCTCTGTGGTTATACATTTATTTATTTGCTTCCTCTTGTTTTGTTTTACTGGTTTTTCTAATTGTGCTACAACTTTTTAAAAAAAAAACAGAATGAAACCCTCAGAAAGCAGTATTAGTATATTAAATGGTGGCATGCTGTTTGCGGTGGTAGAATTTTCATATCAAGGATTATTGTAGACACAGTTTATTAAAGCAAAGTATAACCTAACAATTATTTTAGCTGGTAAATGGTATGAGTCAGTTAAGTATTTGTGATGGAACAGCAAGAGCTGCCTAGTACAGTTCATCTGCACAGACATTTTACTTTGAGGTTTTCTAGTTACCTCTATTTATCTATAACACCCTTGATTTAGTTGGCATAAGTGTGCACAGACAGCATGGTACAACGGCATCTTGGAGCTAATGTACACTGTTCTGCAGCATTAATCTTCAAATGATTACTGAGAGGGAATAGATGAGAATAAACTAGATCAAAGAACAGACCAGATTTTCAACTTAATGTACTTGTTTCTCCAGTTGATAAGTGCTGGTTTCATATCTGGTGATATATCTCCTAAACTATAGGATATTGTTACTGCACTCCCCTGTTCTTCAGTCAAGTTGATCACTTAAGGGTGAAATTCATTCCTATGGGAGTGGCCAGCACAAGCCCTATGCACCACTGAAGTCCCACTTAAGTCTATTTTTTGTGCTCTAGCAGAAATATTGTCATCAGATGGAATAATGAGTTGTACCTTTCCATTTGAAACTCTTTTTAGTCATAAACGTATATTCTAGGGGGGGAAAGTGGCTTTGAACAAATCCCTTCTTTAACCCCACATTATTTCTTTGTCTCTGGCTTAATAAATACTTGTTTTCAAAAGTGGGAACGTTTTGTATTTATTTATATTGACTTAGTTGTGTAAATTGAAGAAAGTGTTTAAAAATCTTTGCTTCCCAGACAGTAAGATGCAGTATTCACTATTACACTGACCGCTGCATCACTGTCTTGGGTAGACTGCCTTCACTAATCTAAACCCTGAAACCTTCACTTAAGAAAAATGGGGGCTGACATTCTGTCCTGAGCCACCAGGAGCCTTGGAGCTGGTGCAGAAAGTGGGCTTTCCCGCCTTCCTCTCACTGAATCTTCTTTCCTGCAATTTCCTTGCTTAGTTTGGTGTCTTGTAAGCAATTTTTAAAAGCACTAGGGTAATTTATTTAAAAAGGGTGCTGGTGTAGTAAAGTCATTACCGTAAATGCTCGTCAACTTCTGCATATCTAGCATCTGTGACACTGAATAAAATTCTGACCCCATTGAAATCAATGGCAAAACTCCCATTGACTTCAGTGGGGTCAGGGTTTCACCCCCCCTGGGACTGAATGGACTACAGATAGATGTGATTTTGGGGATAGAGTGAGTGCTTATTGAAAATGGCTGTTTCTACACATTTCATTATTATTTTTCTTTCCTTATAGCTGGCAGTAATGTCAGGATTTTACATTTGTCCAGGTGCTGGATCTCTCTTTAGAATAAATACTTATACAGGTGGGATGGAACAGAACTGAATACAACAATAGGGGTACAAAAGAGGCAGAAAAGATAGCAAGGTATGTAGGTGGAGGGTAGGTATATGAAAAATGCCCTACAGAATCTAGCAGAGAAGAAGGGGGAAGGAAAAAAATCAAAATAATAGTACAAATTAAGTACTAGAACAAATAAGGTCTAAAACAAGAAAAATGTCTAGAAGAACAATTAAGACAATGTATCTGAATACAAACGCAAGAAGTATGACCAAAAAAAAGGAATCTGGAAGTCTATGTACAGACAGGAGGGGTTTTAATTTCAGTAGTTTAACCAAAATATATGAAAATCATTGTAGCATAAATATGAGGGCTGAATGACTTTTTTAAAAGGCATTTAGCCTTTTTTTTTTTTTTTTTTTTTTCTGTTCAGGCAGTGTCAACAAGCAGACTGCGATTTCCTCAAATGTCAGTACATTAATCACATGTAGTCACATTTTCTGCTCAATTTTTCTTTTCTTTCTTGCTCTGCTGATTGATCATGAACAATATGTTGTAAGTAAATTGTACTTGGCATTTGAAAGTTGTGATTGTCCATAAGACAAATTGTTTTGTTGTTTTTCCCTGAGTGGAATCAGAGGAAGGGATGGAGGAAGCCACTAAGCTTGGACCTCTGAATATCAGTGAAAAGTAGCAGATAAGCAGGATTAGGGAATTTTTTAAATGCATAAATCTTTTTCTCTCTGTTCTTGCCTGAGGCATCATTCCTCCAGAAATTGGGCTACTGGAATTCTATTTTATTCTGTTCAAATTCTTACACTGCCCTCATCATCATACAATCTAAATGCCTTCCAGACTGAACGTCATGACTAGCATCTGTCACATGTGATTTTTCTTTCTTCTTGCCTTTCTCTTCCCAGAGGGAGAATCTGTGGAAAGTTTTAGAACTAAATGTATAATATGTACTGTACACTGTTCATATAAAGGCAACATTGAAGAAGTGTACCGCCTGCCTACACTTGGAGGGGAAGTGGTGAGGTTTGTGCTGGTTCTTAGATCCTGGGTGAGTTAGTTCCACAGTCTTGGACTGGATCCCAAGAAAGCTCTGTCTTCTGCACAGACAAGCTTCACCCGTCCGATGTCAATTACATTTTGCCAGAGGAGCAGAGCTGTCAACCACAAAGCTCATCCTGGAGCGTTAGATGATCTTTTAAGTACTCTGACGCCCAGACCCCTGAATGCCTTGAATAGAAGGACCGAGTCCTTGAATTGCTGTAAGTGTTGTTCCTGGGTGCAGTTTAAATTTAAACTTTTTCTTGTCACAGTCCTATAGTGCAACTTTGAATGTGATCCCAGCTGAAAAGGGTGCAAAGAGAATTGTATCTTGTTTAATTGCCTTCAGGGCAGAGCTCTAATGAGGGGGTTTGCCTTTACTGCAGAGTAAGGTCCTAATCCCATGAGCAGCTTCATGGGAATGGACCCCTGCACTCACACAGTCCTCCTGAACTCAGTGGGACTCTGAGCTGGGGTGGGACTTCATGCAACTGCAGGGGTCCTTCAGCATGGAGCTCATCCCAGGATGAGGGACTAAATTGGTATCACTCAGCATCAGTACAGCTAAGATTAAATTGCTTAAAACCATGAATAAAGACGGAGAGTTAAGAAAAAGGCATATTAAAATAACAATCACCAAAGAGAAGGGAGACCAGAAATAGGCTAAACATTGAAGAAAAAAAAAAAAAAGCCAAATATGAGAAATGAAAGACTTCACAAGACGCTAAGAAAAACAGTAAGTTTTTTTTTTTTTTAGTGTATATAAGAAAACTCAAGTTTGCCAGTGAGAAATATAGGATCTTCAAGCAACAACTAATAGAAAAGAGGGAGGCATTCATTTTTTTAAAAAAACTAATCAATTCTTTGCCTTAGTGTTTATATAATGAATGGGGATGGAAAGTTGGCTCAAACAGACATAGATTTCCCAGTGGATAGAAGAAATATCACGTGAAATCAGAACCTTAGGCTGGTTATGGGGGAATTAGGATGTTCGAGGACTAAGACTTGACAGAAAATGGACATCTGTGTCAGAATTTGGAGGAAGGAACAAAAGAGCCAGGGAAAGCTTAAGCAGACATGTTTCTGTTTATCGCCACTTTTTTCAAACCGTGTTTAAAGAAGTGTGAGACTGGAGAAAAGCTGTTGCAATATCTGTGTGAAGAAAAGATTTAAATTATTAAATTAAATGTTCAGTAAACAGGAAATCAGTATGTTGGACTTCAATAGTAGTAAACAAAAAAGACAAATGAGGTGAGAAGGCGGGGGGGAGGGGGGAATATTTGGAAAGCTCTGTTTAATTAAGGATAGTCAGCATGAACCTACCCACAAATAAGAAGTCTGTTCTTGAAACTTGGGACAATAATATCTAAAATGTTCATGTCAGCTCTGATTTTCCTGGGCCCCTGTGCTCTCTGGTGTTTCCCATGTGATATGTAGGGGGACAAAACTGCAGAAGAAATCATGGTGTGGATGAGAGAGCCAGCCAATGTCTACTTGGGAAAAGGGGAGATGCCAAGCAGCAATCCCATGGGAACTGCAGAACTGCATTACTACTTGTGCAAAGTTAATGTGAACTCCCTTGTGTGCTCTCTCACGCCATGACTCCACCTCATTGTGGGTCAGTGAGCACAAGGTCCAGCAATCAGCTGATTGTGAGTCTGGGGAGGAGAATGGAAGAAACATCTCATGTGGTTCACCAAGTATCTACAGGGTTGTTTTGTCTGACCGCTATGGATCCCCTGTGTCTGATACATTTACTTGCATTTCACCACCGCCCATCCTATGGAAAAACCATCAACTTCCATGGCTCTGAAAGCCAATTTAGTGTGGTCCTGTCTCATGGGTAGCATTTCTGTGCTGCACATTTTAAACGATGTACCTTTAAGGAACTTGTGCAAGTTAATGTAGAAAAAATGTAATGGAGTATGTCTGGAGATACGCAAGAAAATGAATATATATCTTGATTGGTAATATATTACTAAAATGCAAGAATACCCTGAGTTTATTATTTGGAAAGCTACTCTTAAACTTTAACAGCAGGAAGAATAAAAAAACCCCAAAATACTGGGCAGCACAACCATAGTTGCTATAGATAAACCACAGGAAAATTTTCTAGCACTGTGTGATAATGCTTTGAAGTGTCATAATATCTTACATCCCAGAATCTGAAAATGAGTAATATAAAGAACTAGTGGGCTACATGTGAAGCTGGAAATATGGAACTAAGTAGTAAAGGGTACAGTACAGTGTAACCAAAATAATATAGGAACTGGAGACATTTTTTATTCAAATAGGGTAAATTTCAATCTTCCTGTACAAACCTTATGTGTACAGCAATAAGCAGAGGTGAGCAGTGAAATTCACCCCCCTTTAAATATGCGATCAAGCCATGGGGTTCCACTGCTGTCCCTTTGAGGTTGGAGTTTTGGTTTGGATGGAGGGACAATCTACCCAGAGTTCAAGGGAAACTGAAGCTGTGGCTACATGTCTGTAGTGGACCCAGCAAGGCCTTCTACATCATAAATGAACTTCATTGAGGTAGAGGAAATAGTATATGTAACTTTTTAATAATAAGTTAGGTACAGGCTTTGGATCTTCAAATATTGTTACAGGCAATTTGTGAGCACTACAGATTAATGAAAGGGACAACCTTTGATGGTCTCATCCTACCCTAAAATTTGCTAGATTGGACAAACAATGAATAGTGAGGGGTCAATATAAAATTATAACAGAAATACTCAGAGCAAAGCAAAAGTTTCAGAAGTTGTTTACATTTCACTAAAATATCCTTGTGAGTGGGTTTGGTTTTCTTTTAAAACCAGAATTTTGAATGGAATTGTGGTTTGATTCCAAGGTTGTGTAGCCTGGAGATTGTAACAATTAATATCCACTGTGGATCCACACAAGGGGACCCGTATCATGCACCAATGGGTTCCACTTGGCCTTCCTGCAGCCTGTCACCATTTATTCCTTTCTTTGCTAATTTTTTTCCCTTCCTTTACCCCCCCACCCCTCCACACACACAATTGTGAGCTGCCTTGGAAACATGCAAAATGTTTTCTACATTTGCACTTGAAATCCCATGAAAACTGTATGTAAAACGGACGTGCACATCCTTTAGTCTGTAAACAAAGGAATATTTCTGTATCCTTTAGCAATCACCATTTTGCCGTAAGGATGAAATACACCCATAGGCCGGACAGAGGCCTAGGAAAAGGTCTAGGCACCACCTAATACAATCATAAGAATCTAATTCTCCTCTTCTTTATACTGTAATGAGGAGTAACTCCAAGGAAGAGTGAGGAATTATACTGCTGTAAAAACACTGTGAGTGAGAAGAGTATATGGAACCAAATTTGTCGGTTAGATGCAAAACCACTCTTTGCTGACTTTGTATCATAAAGACATTTTTGACACTTTGCTGAGTTGTTCCTTTTTAGATATGCTTCTTGTGGTCTAGGGTTTTGTAACTGAGGATAATAGAGACATCACACACCATGTTATCATTTACCTGTAAATCAAAAAAAGTCTGCTCCTTTTGAAAGCAAAGAAATACTTAAGAGTACACATTATCCCTTAAAAGAGAGAACTTATCTTAAGAACTTCAAAAAATTGAGTTTAAATATTTTTAGCTTGAAGACCAAACTCCACTAGAACAAAAAATCCCAGCTTCTATAGACAACTCCCTAACAGAAAAGAATTTCTAGCAAGACATTGTAGGTTTGACCTACAAAAGACAAGTCTCTAAATAGCTAAAAACAGTTTTAATGAGAGTAGCGCTAAAAGGAATACAAAAATGTCATAAACACATCTCTCCTGAGTAATGTGAAGTAATTTTCAAGAAGTCTAGTCCTCTCATCGTTCTGAGTGAAGCTAATAAAAATCCTCAAAGAGAACTGCAAATCTTGAGGGAAAACTAAAATAATCCCACTGACTTTTCAACTGGCAGACTGAAAGGTACAAAGTTTGGAAGTGCATTAGGAGTGGTAATGCCATACCATGTCTAGTTTGAAATTTAAGGACATTTTTGACATTTGTGAATCTGATTAGGACATACAGTAGTCCCAAAAAGATTTTGTCATATTTGTAATGACAGGAGAAATTAGCTGTATGATTTACAGAACTTTCCAAAAGAGGTTGTACGTGGTATATTATATAAATACCTGTTTCTCTCTGAAGGGTCAATCTTGCAAACACTTACTACCAGGCAGAGCTCATATAATTCACCATTTGTAATTCAGCCATTGTGATTAGTTCCATTGACTTCAGTGGGACCACTCATAATGGGAAGCACTCAGGCTGAAATCCTGATCTCACCATAGGTGCTGGAACTAGGAGTGCGGGGGCGTGGCCACAGCCCCTTGCAGGAAGTGGTTTCCATTATATACAAGGTTTATAGTTTGGTTCAATGGCTCTCAACACTCCCACTATAAAAATTGTTCCGGCACCCGTGGCCCTCACTGAAGTCAATGGAAGACTTGCTATTTACAGCAGTGGGGCCAGGATTTCACCCTCAACTAGCTAGCATTTGCTAAACTTGTTAGTGTTTGCAGTTAAGTCCTAAGAGGGAGAAAAACAGAACAATTATTTGTCTAACTGTAATATTCAGAATCCTCATCTACAATAGTGAATTGCTATTTACAACTGGACTATGGAAGATGTCAAAGACAACAAAAGATAAATGAGCTGGAGAGAGACACTTGTCAATATTTTGTACAGTGCTTCTTCGAGTGTATTGTGATTTCATAGCTGTAGATGCTAAAACCAGATTGCTTGCTTAAATATTCTGTATTTATTTTGCACTTTTCCTAAAGTTTTTTTAAGTATAAGTATCCTTTTATAGTAATTAGAGGTATTCATTTTAAAGTGCATCTGTTTTCACACTCCGGATCTGCATTGTTACTCAGTTCTGTTAGAACTACTGACATTTCACCAAGCAAAAAATGTATTAAATTCATCATCCCTTTATTAAAGCTGTCATAATCTATTTTACTTCTGATGATGCAGGTCATGATTTTGGGGTAATCCCTGAAATACTTTTGCAGTGCTTAATAACCCTGTTTCCATTAATTAAACCTTCTGTTTACACTAATGTGTGCAAATTGTTTAGAGTGCAAAGACTGATTCTCTTTTCTAGTATATTGCGGAGATTAGCATTCATACTGATTTGCAAAAAGGACCAATTTATGCCAGACTTTCCTGCCATCCAAAGTTTTTATTTTATTTTTTTTAATGATCAGTTATGTAGCACCAGAAATTTATGTGGTGCATTACAAACAGGATGTGACGTGTCTGAAGAGATTTCACTTTTATGCCTAGATCTTCTATTGGTATAAGTCAATGTTGCTGCCCTGAATTCAGAGGATCTATTCTGGTTTACACCAACTGAGCATCTGGCACTACAATCAGTGGAATGTAACATTTCTCTGATATTTTCAAGACAAAGAATCCCAAAGGTGTTTGCAATGCTTGACACTGTAACCTTGAAATAGCAACCTAAGCTTCATAGTTATGAGTTTTTTTTCCTTGGATGAAATTCAAGGCCCTAAAAACTATTTATGCCCTGAGTGAAGAAGGGTTGAATTAGGGCTTAAATAGGCACTTGCTGTCTGCACTGGGATGAATTTCACTCCACATGTGTTAATGCTCTTTAGAGAAACTATGCTCCATAACAGTTATATACTTTCTATTTGAGTTTACACTGCTATGCAGCCTACATCAAATTAAGGGTGTGTCTACACCTCAAGATGGGGGTTTAATTTCTAGCTTGAGACATATCCCTGCTAGCTCTGATTGAGCTACTGTGCTAAAAATAGTGTCCCTGCAGGGGTGCAATTGGTGGGAGAGGCTAGTTGCTCTATGTACATGTCTAGTGTCTTAGACAGTACGTACTTGGGCAGCTCAAAGTGCAGGCATATCCTTACAGTATAAATTTCATAACTATAATACTGAGAGGAGACAGATTATATTAAATTTATTTTCTCACTTTCTCACCCCCAAAATCTGGAAATGTTACAGATGACTAATGTTGAAGTCATAACCATACAGCTGAACCGTTGGGGAAAATTGTTCCAATCCTTGCATGCATAGCAAATATTCTTTGATATACGCTTTAAACAAATCACCCTTTGACTTCCATATGATCTCTTCAGTATAGGAAGTGAAAAATACTTGTGTTAATATAGAACGGTGAATAAAAATAATGTAGTTCATCAGATAATACAGTAAATTTGCATTCCCTGGCTACAAAGATACAAGCCAAACTTTGCTTCCAGTAACTGCAGTATGGTTGCACAGATATAATAATCAGAGCAGAATTCAACTCATACTATTATAAAGCAAAGAGAATTCCGAGTAGCAGATCTCCTAAGCTCCCAAGTTCAACTACAGCCTCACATTAGTTTATCAGGTACATAAATAGATGGCTAAATGACTTACTGTGATGATTAGCCCCTTTTCCTGGAAATATTTGACTAGTGGAACAGCATTCTGCTTGAAATTCATTAGTCGTCTTTGAGTGGCTTTGAGGTTATCATCAGGTCTCCCTTGCTGTTCAGCACGTTTCAATAACCTTTCTTTCAGCCGCTGATTGGAACAGGCCAGAAACACCACCAAATCTGGAGTGCAGATCTGTAGAAAGGATAATCCCAAAAGACTCTGATTTAATTAACCATCCAGCACAGCCATAAACGATAGTAACCTTTTCACGTACGTCTGAAATATGCTACAATTGCAAATATTAGTTCTGAGCAGCTTCCTGACTTTGACAAACAGTAATTCTCAGTTGACTTTGTAGGCTAGTTGATATATAAACATATACATATATACATAAATACATAAATATATATGTTGGTCATGTTTTTATTACTAAAAGGTTTCCGTACATTGTAACTAAAATTTAGATATAAAAAAAATCAAAATATACGTATCACATATTCCGCAGGAAATCCCTGTATAGTTTCCAAAAATAAGTAATTTACTCAATAAGATGACATTTAAAATCCAACAGCCTCTATAGAGTTTACTAAGGTTCAGAACCAAAATACAGGAGACCTGATTTCTGTTCCCAGATCCACTATAAACTTTCTCTGCAACTTAAGCACAGTCTTTTATTTTTCCATGGCTCAATTTCCTTATAGTAAAATAATGATGATATCATCCAGTAGTTCTCAACCTTTCCAGACTATTGTAGCACTTTCAGGAGCCCCAAGTTTCATCTCACTTAAAAACTACTTGAGTACAAAATCAGATATAAAAATACAAAATTACAGTACACTATTACTGAAAAATTGCTTACTTTCTCATTTACACCATATAATTATAAATAAATCACTTGGAATATAAATATTTTGCTTACATTTCAATATATAGAGCAGTATAAACCAGTTGTCTGTATGAAATGTTAATTTGTACTGACTTCGCTAGTGCTTTATATGAAGCCTGTTGTATAACTAGGCAAATATCTAGATGAGTTGATGTACCCCCTGGAAGACCTCTGTGTACCTCCAGGGGTATGCATACTTCTGGTTGAGAACAACTGATATCATCCAGTTATTCTTGATGCAGAACATTATTTTTTTCTCACCTTTCTTTGGTCTGTACATCAGCATATTTCCATCTCTAGATTTTTTTCTAACCCCAACTTGACTACTGTAATTGATTTTTCCCTAAATCTTTTCCTTTTCCTTAAATCCATATGCACTAAAGTTTACAGAACCTATAGCCAGATGATTCAGCTGCAGCTGGAAATGAGACCATATTAACCCAATTGTTCCTCAAATTCTAGCCATCTCATAATTCAATTTAAATTGTCCTCGTAATTTTCATGGACTTTTAATTATCTCTGCTACCAACCAGAAGTTTCTCAAGTGTGCTGAAGAGATGCTCACAGAATAAGTAAGGCTAGTGTATCCATGATGTTCATTCACAGAACAGCTCCTAAAAGTTCTCATGAAACAGGAGTCTTCAAAGCCCATTGCTCATTGCTTTATTTCATGATAGATACAATGGGAAAAAATATCAAAAGCATATAAGTGCCTTAGATTCTGAATCCTACTGAAAGTTGATGAGACTTAAGTTCCTAATTCACTTAAGTGCTTTTGAAAATGTTACCCGATATTCTTGATACCCTTCCATCTATAACACTCATTCTCCTCAGACTACTGATTCTCATTGGACTGTGAGTAACAAAGCATCATCCTCAGCAACCCTACTGATAAGCTATGTTATCTCACAAGATTCATTGGACCCCTGCCTTGATTTAAGCCCTTGTTCAGTTGTTCTGCTCCATCTATCTTGAACTTTCTCCTCTTTTCTTTAACAAAGCAAGTTACTTCTCTTTAAATCTTACCAAGGAATCTTTTTCCTTTTAGCTTATCATTGCCTTTCAAAGTGTGTTATGTTTCTGACTATTAAGGAAGCTGGATAAAAAATAAAGTCTCTAATACGGTTCAGACCTCCATCTGATTACAGATTACAAAGAGGTTGTGTGCATTCCCACACATATACACATACATTTATTTTTGATGTCCCTCTATACCTGGACAAAAAATTCATTGCTAAAATTTTAACTTGTCTGTCTTAGGTGGTGTAAAATATATGATAATATAATAGTTAATAGTCAAGAGGGCAAAGTACAGGGACTATTTCCCATAAAGTTACCAATGTATAAACTGGCTTTGTCTGCATTATCTAAATAAGTTAATGTTTAGTAACATTAAACTATACAAAGGGGTATCATTAAGCATTCACGTGCATTTTACCTATTGAAATGTGGATAAGGGGATGATTTACATACTTACGGTAACTTGTTTATTAGTATAATCAATCATAAGTACGCTACTGTAGTCATTCATGCTTTATCTATAGTAGCACCTTCCACTGGAAGAGAATTTTGAAGTGCTTAGGCTGGCACGAATTAGGCTGACAGCACCCATATGAGGTTTAGTGCGGAAGTCCTGTCAGCTGGATGTCAGCATGGTGAGGTCAAGAAACGAATTTTGAAAAGTGGCCTCTAGTTATACATGCCTCAGATTTTGGGTGTCCAACTTTAAACATCTTTGGCCTGTTTTTTCAGGGATGCTGAGCTCCTGCAACTCCAGCCAAAGTCAATGGAAGCAACAGTGGCTCACCACCAACAAAAATCAAAATTGAGACACTCAAAATTGAAGTAAATGTTTCAAAATTTGGGACCAAATCACTATCTTATGGTCATCATGCAGCAAGTCAGCGGCACAGGTGGAAACAGAACATAGGAAGTGCAACAGAGGAGAGTTAGACTAGACAGGAACATTTTTAGGATTATAAGGAACAATTAGATAGCAGAAAAAATGTCAAGGGAGATGGAGGCACCAGCAGCACTACAGAAGATTAAACTAGATGATTGGAAAGGTTTTAAAGATAATTAAATCACTCTTTGTGCCATGATATTGACAGGTGGGAAATGGGACTGAATGACTAAATATAGGTTAAATCTAATCATTCTTTGGTACAAACTGACCTCTGGTGAACTGATGAGCTATTCTGAATGCAAATCAATTAGCAATATTAGTTTTGGTTATTTTTAACAGGGAATCAATTAGTTTACAGAATAATTTATATTTATAATTTTAAAACTCTTTGACATAGCTGATACAAGGAGAAAACTGCCTATTCTTTCTTGACTCCTCGCATCACCACCACCTCTAAGGCAGGTACTCCAACTACAACAAAATAAAATACAATTTCATGTTGTTTCAAACTATTCTAATGGTGTAGTTAACTAGGTTCTTCTGTCCCTTTCACACACCTTATAATCACAAGACAAATTAATTGTGACAGCTGAATTCAGCTGCCACATTAATAATCTCAAAGAATATAATTACTCTCAACACGTACCATAAAAAGTAAATTTCTGTGTTAGATTGCTGTGCAACAGCACTCTGGTAAAAGCAGGTATGTTAATTCCAGGTAGCTGTTAAGCAGGGAATATAATGAAGAAGCAGATGTTGTGGGGTTGTAATGGGCATATAGTAGTACACAAACCCGATTTATAACATAAGATCTCCACACCATTGGAGGAAAAGTACTATGTATCTCAAGTATTCCAAGTCATGGACCAGTATGTCTCTATGAGGCGGAAAGGTAGTGCACCTTGTGGGGTGAGCATATTAATGGTACCCACGACCTCCAGTGTTCTAATCTTGGCTCCGCCAGCGACTTGTACTTGCTAAGCAACTTTATGTAAGTTACTTAAGGTCTGATCCAGTTTCCTCTGAGAATAGCAGAGGAATACCACGGCTGGTATAGACAGAGACAATATAATGTTTTATTTAACTTCTAAATTACGCAGCATATCTCCTAACTGCCACCTGTCCTGGTAGCAGTAAAGAAAGGTGGGCAGAAGGCCATAGCCTCCCCATACTGTCACTGTTTTTTCCCCTCTTTCAGTGCTCCACTCCACAGTCGCCTAATGTAGCCTGGCCTTATCAAGGCTGCAGCTGTTCCAAGGCCTAGCCAATGTCCACAGCCCCATGCTTTCCCCTGTATGAGTCCACCACCAGTGCTCTTCAAGTGTAATGACTGCAATATACTGCCATATAACCCCATGTACAGCATAAAACCTATACAGAGTGAGCAACAAGAAACAGGTTCCCCAAGAAACCAGTAGCCCTCAAGGAAAAAGGTAGAGAGGATGGGGTTGTGTAGTAGCATAGAGGGCAAAGCAGGAAGATGCCTCCTTCTGCCTGGCACGACCTTTGGCAAGCAGCTCCCACTATTCAATCTCAGTGTTGATGAGAAATACTTGGATTGACCAATGGCAAGTCTCCTAACAAAGGAGAGCTGCGATGAGCTGGTGAATGCGGTGGCCCCACCACACAAGCTGGGCTGGGTGTGAGGGGCTAGCTCCCTTTAAAGTCAATGGAAAGATACATTCTGGGTCTTGGAAGAGAAAACTAAGTTTTAAAATAAAGATGAAAAGAAGGTACATCAGAGTGAGAGCTGTGAGGACGAATTAATTAATGTTTGCACATTGCTTTTTAAAATGTAAAGCGCTATACAAGTGCTAAGTGGTGTTGTTAATGTTTTTTACTAACAATAGTAATAGTGTAGTAAGCTTTATGCAGTTAACTCCAGAAATCCAGTAGCTAAAGCTGTTTATTCTGAAGCTTTGGCTTTTATGCTTTGAAACACATATCCACCCAGAGAAAATGTCAGTGCAAATAGTGGTTTAAAATTCTCAACACATTAAGCCTACTGTCAAATCAACTATTCTTTAAAAAGTTTCTTAAAGTGAAATAGTGATTCAGGGTTATATTAGATGTTCACCTAGGTGGTGGGAATACAAAATAGATTCTAATCTTTGTGATGGCTCCATTAATACCTCTCAGTGGTACAGTACAAATGTTCAGTCAGAAAGCACTTGAAAAACTGTGCTACAAAATTATGTCTGTTAGCATTTCTGCTTGGGGTTTAGATGCAAGAAGTGTGTTGCTTACAAAAGAATAACATCTCTCTTATGTGAAGATATAATCTGTATGGGAAAAGTACAAAACACTCCAAGTATTAGTGATTACTGTATTGTTTTTTCTTCACGAAGCCCCATGTTTTCTGTTTACTACTTTACCTCAGCCACAGCGATATCTTTAAGAGTATGTCTCAGCTATGGCTTCAAGGATATGCATATGAAGTAGGGATGTGACAAATTACTGTGAACACATGGATGTGTGGGAATAATTCACTGGTGATAGATATAGGTCCCTTACATAAAAATGAGTATGAAAAATGTTTTTGTAACAAAAGTTTTTCAAAAGAGGTTATAATTCAGTTGAAAATCAGCCTGCTGTTAAGATACATTTAAAACGACATTGCTTTGAATTTCCTAGCTAGGGGACAGATTGTATTCTAAGGATTAGCATGCAGAAGTGATCCTCCATATGCCAATCTCTCCTATCCTGCTCAGAACGGAAAAATTCGTCATCTCCATTCCAGTGTTTCCCCTAATCCACTTCTTTTGGGACTCAAGGATGGCTTTCTGCAGATCCAGCCATCCAGGCACAGGCATGGAGTGGGAAGGGTGGAGATGTGGTCAGGAACCCACATCTTTACATTCACTGCCCATCTTTAAAAGTCATAGATGAGTAGACACTGAATGTCTGGCTCCAAGGAATGGGACCCATAAGTGGTAGGAAGGCAGAGGGCCTTCATATGCTTAGTTTTGTGTCCTTTGGGGATATGCAAAGGTTGTGAGCCAGGCCCCATTTCCCACCACAGGGAGATAAGCCACCTGTCCATGCCTCTGAAGAATACAAAGGAAACCCCAGAAGGGAACTATAGCTGAAAAGACTAAATACGTTCTCTGTTTCCTAATTTAATGAGTTCATAGATTCTAAGGCCTGAAGGGGACCATTGTGATCATCTAGTCTGAACTCCTATATAGCACAAGCCATAGAATTTCCCCAAAATAATTCCTAGGGCATATCTTTTAGAAAAACATCCAGTCTTGATCTAAAAATTGTCAGTGAGGGGGAATCCAACATGACCCTTGTTCAACTGTTCCACTGATTAATTGTTCTCACCATTAATTCATGCCTTATTTCTAGTCTAGTTTCATCAGCTAGTCATTGGATTGTGTTATATCTTTCTCTGCTAGATTGAAGAGCCCATTATTAAATATGTGTTCCACATGTAGGTACATGTAATCAAGTCACTCCTTAATCTTCTCTTTTGTTAAGATAAACAGACTGAGATCTTGGTGTCTATTGCTAAGGCACATTTTCTAATCCTTTAACCATTCTCATGGCTCTTCTCTGAACGCTCTCCAATTTATCAACATCCTGCATTTCTCTCCTATGAAGCTGAAAAAAATATATATATAATGTGTCTTGGCTCCCAAAGCAGCTGACATAGTAAAAAGAAAAACATAAGAAAGTTAAAGCTGAGGGGGCAGGTTTAATTTATTACAAGGAGCAAGCAAAGGATTAACCACTTGAACTATTCCCACAGTTCAGCAAATGCTGCTCTCTTTGCAAAGCCTTATGTTTCCAGTGGACTTATGCACCACAATATGGGCCCAGACTGTGCACCAAGCTAGTAAAGAGCCAGACTGATTCGGTGCTCACAAATTATCCTTTCTACATTTATTCTTAAATTTAAGGCCATCCATGTAGAAAGGATGCACATATTTTATGTGCACAGATAGTATGTCATTAACTGTGATTATTAATGTTACACATGTATATGGACTGTAGCATATGAAAAGGCCACACTAATTCATACATGACTCAGTATATGAACTCTTTTAAGACCCACATGTAAAATACAGTCTATTTGTATAGCTTTGGTATACGTCTTATTTTTGTATTCCATGCTTTCTCTTGCGCAGCTTCGGAAGGGTATGGGAAAAGGCATCTTACTCACCTGAGGCCTGATCAAGGAAAGACTCCATTGATCTGAATGGGTGCTGAATCAGGCAGGGAGTAAACAGAATCATACTGCTTGAACTCTCTGAACTCAAGGGTAGGAGGAATTGTTAAAGGACCAAACTCAGAATTTGCATATATTTTCCTTTGGTAGATAGTAGGAACAAGAAGAGATTACCTATGTTCATAGCAATTTTAACATAAATTTTACCCAGATCAAAAGCCTATGGGCTGGATTCTTTACTTGGGATCCAGCCCCTTTGTACTGCACCAGAGGGCCACATTCTGGCCATAAATGTCCAGCAGGGAGTTCCCTTGCCATAGGGAAGCTCTAACTAGCTTAAAGCTGGTGGAGGTGGTTCCTGTACCGGCTGCCCACAGCCTATCTCTGGTGTAGGTGAAGTGTCTACGGAAAGTGGGGCATGTGGGATGTGACTGTCCTGGGGCAGAACTCCACTACACCTTTTCTCCACTGATTGTAGAATCCATTGGAGGACCCATGCCAGGTGTCAATTAGAACCGTCAGGGGTTATTCTAAATCTTGCTGGGGCCAGAGCTGGCATAGATTGGCCCTCATGGTCAGAGACCTGGAATTGGCTCCCCAACACCCACTGAGTGGAGCTTGGCAGAGGGGAGAATCTGGCCCCGTGTGAGCAGTAGGTATTCTACTATGAGTGAGTTGCTTGTTGAGTTTTAAACGAAGCAAAGAACATATAGTTTCAGCTCTAATTACAAAGGTGGGTGCAAAATGGCCCCAGTCCTCTTATCTTTTATAATAAAATTCCCTGATGAGCAAATCTGATTCTTTTTTTGGACTGAGTCTCCTCCTATTCACACCAGTGTAAATTGGGAGTCATTCTATTGAAGTCAAAGGTATTACTGGAATAAAGCCAGTGTGACAGAAAGGCTTTGTAATCTCTGGCTATATTTTTCCCATCTCCTTTTATTAGTGAGATGCTAGCTAAAAATGTAATGTCTAGACTCCTTTTTTCCCTCATTAGCAAAAAGAAAAAATATCACTAACTTGCTTCATATCTTAATTCTTGGTACATTCTACTGGATACTCATGAGAAAACTTGATGGTTCATGAACACTCATCATTAGATTAATTGTACATTTTACTCTAATTACACTAATAAAGGTTACTATAAGGTTACTTTATGTCCATTGTGCTGTTACTCTCCATGACAATTGCTGATCTGCTGAGAATAATTCCATCTCTGCTGCGTTATTAGACTATTTTTTTCTTTTTTGTTTTAGGAAAACAAAAATGTGTTTCCAATTATGCCAAATGATGCACACTGCTGGAAGTGTGGTTTGCTGCTGATTAACTTCAGTCTTCCATAATGTGGATTCTGTATGAGTAAAACAATTGTTCCCCCAACATTCATATATGCATGTATTCAGATTAGGCCTAGACTGGGAGTTGGGGCAATTGCCTAGTGGGTTCGATCTTCACACCAGCTGGATGGTCTCTTCTCTCTCAGTTGCATGTGATTTGAGCATGAAATTCACCCCAGTGCAAGGGCATCTTAAGTGAGATTTAAATGGTGTACAAACCATGTGCTGGCCCTCTCTATGCATATGAATATCACCCTGAATGTACTGACTGTGAACTCTGATACCAAGGCTTTGAAGCAGCCTGCAGGGCCTCAGTAACAAGTGCACAATAGCATCACCTGCTAGTTGCCCCTTCTCACTGCAGATCAGCATCCCAAACACATATTCAGCAGCTCTGCCTTTTGCTTCTCCCCCAGCATAACTCACACTCCTGGCCAGTGAGTATTAAAACCCCCTGCCTAAGCATACAGGAGTTAAGGAGCAAGGGTTACTGAGCAGGCAGCTCAGCTTTACTCTTTTGTCCAGCTAGCCAGGCCTCCTTCCTCTTATGCTTATAGTCAAATCTGAATCCATTAGGAAATGGTATTTTGGGGCTTGAGCAACCAGCATCAGAGGATAGAAATGGTGGGGCCAAGAGGAGAGAAACTGTTGAATTCATCGGGCTGGAAGCTGGTTGAGATGGAGTTTTAGGAATGGGGAAAGGTGAAAATGGAGCAGGCAAGAGGAGGATGAGACATAGATTTTTGAGTAGATTTACTTTCTGGGCAATTGATTTATTTTTGCGGTGACGACTGAGATGGGGAAAGATGGATTTGTTTTGCAGTGGTAGAGAACCTAGCTCATAACACTGGGGGTAAGTTTGTGAGGAAGGTGGGCAGTGATGGCTGTTGGAATGAACCAGAATACCTCAAATGACAGGAGGAGGCATTTTCATCTTAGATAAATAACAGCGTGGTTGAATTCAAGAGAACATTTTTTGCCAATTGTTCTGAAGAACAATATTTTTACCAGCCCGTCCCTTTTAATAAGTACCTGCCTTTTCTCTATCGGCATTAAGATTGAAATTCACCCATCAGTGGAGAGTCATAAAAGATCTGTGACATCGTGGATTTGTAGTGGTTCTGCTCCACGAAGCCCAGCACAGAGAAGAGGACTAGTGGCCATTAACACCCATATGGGCTTTATAAGGTTTGCAGCCACTATTTCCATCCAAGGGTTGAGTAACTGACCTAGAGGGCCTGTAGGGCTGCCCTGAGCCTGCGGTTGTATAGGAGAAGAATTCAGTTCTCCCCGAGCACCTACAGTGCTCTCTGCACAAAACCTTTTTACTCCAGCATTGTGGAGGCAGCATGGACTCCTCCCCTGGGGGAATTGTATTTGGGAATTAACAGGTTAACTAATTCATACAAAATGGTTCTCCACAAATTAAAAAAAAGACTTCTGGTCTTCCTGTTTGCAAAGCACATGTAGAAATGAAGTTACATGTTCTCAGAGGCATATTTAAAAGGACATTATAAATAATCTGATTGACATTTAACTTCCTCAAATTTATCCATATTATCCAGCCCACACAGCACAATTAAAAATACTTAAAATCCCTTTATTTTATCACAGAATTAAACTATTTATTAACATATCCATTAATTGCAATATCTACCCTACATTTAATTTAATTATTGATATATCTACCTGTTAATAAATTCTAGTTAAACTTTGGATGTATTTACTCCTGCTAAGATCAACATTTTCATGCTGGGGAAAAAAAAAGACTGCTGAACTCAGAAGGGAAGAGTGATATATGAGTGAATGAAAATGGAATAACAGTAATTGAAATTAACTGAAAAATATCTCAATGCAAAACTGTAGTTTTCCTGGAAAGGGAAGAACTACCGTCTCCTCAGAGACTGGACGAGAAGGTCAAATCGCAGTTTCTTCTTCACGGGCAATTTGAGTTCAACTCACCAATCAGAGCCATCGCATTATGGCGTCACTAAAGCTGAAAATACTTAATATGCGTGAGCATGCTGCTACTGTAGGTGACTTGCTGGATTTCAAGCTGACAGATTAATACTAAGTAAATGGCTTTCACCTCAGCATTTTCCAAAATGTGGCTGGAATTTAAAGAACTTTCCAACTATGCCAATCTAAAGGAAAGTGCAATGCCTGCTTTTAGGGTACTTATCTGTCCAGCCTCAAAGAAAGGACAAACCAGAATTAAATCAGTGGTATTGACAACCTTAAGCATTCAAAAATCATGAGCAAATTTCCAAAAATTCATGAATAAATTTGAGTTCTTTTTATTTGCTTTTTGGTTTATGTTTTCAAGTTTTTCTCCATGATCTGGTGGACTAGCAACTTATTTTCATTTAAAATGATAGCTGAGTTTCTCATGTAACCACGATTCGAGGAGCTGAAATTTTAAGAAAAACACTAATATCACAAGAGTTGGCAACAATGAATCTGATTTCTTGAAACGGAAAATCAAAATTGCGCAAAAATCCTAGGCCTTCCTGTGAGAAAAGCTAACTGGGTTAGAATGTGATATGTTCAGTTACTAGGGGAAGGAGTTAAAGCAGAGAAATAAAGGCCTTACTTTGGATATAGTCAAGCAGCTCTAAGGAAAATTGTGACTCCCAGTGTTCAGAGTCTGATTTTGACCTCATACCAGTTTATATGAGGAATAAAATCATTTTAATGAATGAAATTACATCAAGTGGTCATGGTTGCTGAAAACTTTTGAAAATCAGGCCATAAATGTCTGTAAACATCCCTGAGGGCTTCTTCAAGCCTTTTTTTTTTTTTTTTTTCTTTGCTGCTCAGATACCATGGTGACATGAGCCTCAGTATTACCAAAATTAGATAAAAATAGAAGCCAGTTTATTATTCTACCAATCCAGTATCCACACAGGGACCTGAGATATTGCTGCATAGTCACATGGAGGTTTTGTATACCAAGAAAATAAAATTGCGCCTCAATTCTAATTCGAAGTGTCATATGTGCCTCTGGGCTTTAAGGTGTAAATATGGATGGCGTGCAGGGAGGGCATAAAATGCCTTTCCTCCAAACTTTCCAGTGTGACTAGAAATTATTGTTTGGAGTGGTGTCTCTGTTCCCCTTTATTTGTAGATCTGAGCTGATATAGAAATAATGACCACCCCTGGGTACCCAGAAGATGCCCATTTACTACATGAATTCTGACTAGTTGAGATGCATTGTGTTTTGATGTAATTCTAAATATTACTACTTTGGGAACATTTTAGATGAAGTGAGGCACAAACAATCTGATGGTGAAAACACAAGTGAGAGGTTCTCTAATCTCTAACCTAGCCCAATGTTCAGGAATTTTAGCATTAGTTGGATTGTTTTGGCTCTTTTTTTTTAAGAACTGTATTTTGTCCTAGCGAAAAGGGACTATGTGAAGTTCAGTGAATCAAGCTTTTGGATTAGCTGAAATGACAGTAAGAAATGTGCTGAAGTTAGCAGGAGTAAATGCATCTGAAGTTTGACTAGAATTCACTATCAATGGGATATTTTAATATTAAAAGTATATGCAAGTGCAGACATGGTAATTAATGCTCATACTATAGTATTTTGTAATTTCTTGATGAAGTAAAGAAAAGATTTAAGCTCAAGGAATGCTGTCTTCATAATTGAGCCAAGTGAGCTGGAAAACCAAATAAGTTTAATTTTTAATTAAATACATACAATTTTAATACCAGATATTGTGTTAAAGATGCTTAGAGGATACATGCACTTATGTAACTAATTTCTACATGTGTTTGCAAACAGAAATGGTAGAATGCTTTCCCTACTCTTAAACCTTTGTATCTTATTTGTATGTGAGCCATTTCCAAAATACATTAGCTTGTCCTAGTAATTACTGGACACAATTCCTTCATTAATGACTTGCATAATGGAGTAGAATGTATACATAGAAAATTTGCAGATGATACCAACTTGGAGAAGTTGCAAGCATTTTGGAGGACAGCATTAGAATTCAAAACAACCTTGAGAAATTTGAGATTTGGTCTAAAATCAGTAAGATGAAATGCAGTAAAAATGAGTGCAGAGTATTCATTCAGGACAGAAAAATCAAATGTACAAATACAAATTGGGAAATAACTGGCTAGGCAGTAGTACAGTTGGACTATGATCAATTGTTCTTCATGTCCATTGAAGGTAGGACAAGAAGTAATTGGCTTAATCTGCAGCAAGGGAGATTTAGGTTAGATATTAGGATAAACTTTCTAACTATAAGGATAGTGGAATAGGATTCCACAGGAGGTTGTGGAATCCCCATCACTGGAGGTTTTTAAGAACAGATTGGACAAACACCTGTCGGGGTAGCCTTGGTCCTGCCTCAGTGTAGGCAGCTGGACAACATGACTTCTGGAGGGCCTTTCTAGCCCTACATTTCCATGATTCTATAGTGACATTTAAACCCTAACTCCTGCATAGAGGTCAAGTAAATCTCCTTCATTCAGGGAACTCTGCAGAGCTGGTGCATGTATGGCAGATTTTCCTCTCTGTGGTCACCATTCCAGCGTCTGCCCCTACACACACCCTATACAGAGGTTTTGGAGCAGTGTGTCCTCTCCTGGCCCACATCCAGCCTACCACCAACAGCATTCTCTGCATTAGTGTATTCAGAGCCAATGCAGAGGCCACCTCTATGGTGTACCATGGGTACAGAGGCCCCTTATGCAGACACTCTATCCAGATATCTTCCTCAGCACCACCACCCCAGATCTCACAGGCAGAGCAAATATAGGGCTCAAATGGCACAGAGCACCTATGCAGGCCTCTTTGTTTACTTAGACTTTGCCTCTGATGTCAAAAGAGGAAAGACCCAAAATTGTAAAAATGTTCAATTGAATTAAACAAGGCTGTTTGTTTTTGAAACCTGCCCTGCCTATTGCTCTCCCCACTCTCTCCGCTTCAACTCAGTCTCTCTACCTGCTTTACCCATTCGCCCCAGTTTCCTTTATTACTCATCTCAAATTCCACATAATTTAACTATTTACCCTTTTGCAAAGTCTCCTTGTTCATCCTCTCCCATTTGACCTGATGTCATTCTGTATGTTCTTGCAGTGTGATTTAGCTCTATGTAAACAGTGTCAAAGGAGAGAGGACTCCAGTGAAAATGCTGCTTTTCAAGTGAACACTTCATTGGTAATTACACACTGTCAGAGGCCAGTACACGTCTCTCCCCAAATGCTACAGGTTATAACAAATGACAAGGGATGAACTTACTCTCCTTACTGTCCCTTGTCCCCACTCTTTGTCCTCCAATCCATATCAATTTCAAGGGATCCTAGAGGGCCATCGATACATCCATTGCACCGTGGCATGTTCTGCATATCCCAGTACAAACTCACAATATTTATTATTAATTTTACAGCACCCAGAAGTGTGCAAAGTGCCTTATAGAATAAATAATAAGGCACTATACATAGTAACAGTGCTAAAGAGGTTAGTCTCATCGTAAATTCAGTGTGATGAATGCTGCTGACAAACTGTAAGGAGGGGAGGGGATGAGGAAGAGAAATAGTTAAGTTAAAAAGATCACCTGTTGTGAGCATGTGTACATCTTGATAGTTCACTTAAATTTAACCTTTTAAAATTTGATTGTAATAGCCTAGATTGTACACCTCTTACTCATGCTGGTGGGCACTTATATGAGTAGTCCGATTGACTTTAGTGGGACTGAAGTCAATCATGTGACTAAGTATTCATCAACATGAATAAGGGGTGCATATTTTTATTGCTGGGGACTCCATCGCTACTCTTAGAAGCACGTTCTACTTCCTAGTCGATCTTCTAATTAAGAAGTGTCTTATTATTTAATCAAATCTCCCCTTGCTGCAGCTTCAACTTATTATTTCTCATCTTTTCACTTTTGGCTAATGAGAAAATTTTTTCCCTTTCCTCATTACAAATTATGAATGGCTTCTGCACACAGCCAGTAAGAAAGTTTAAACATTTATAAGTTGTAGAAAACACAAGTCACATTTTTCATTGCAGTCCTATACAAATTATTGTGAAGAGTTCAGTAGTTCGTACTTCACAATTCTATTGCACTTTCTATCTAAGGATTTCTAAGCATTTCACAAACATTATCAAGTTTAGCCTGAAGACTACGCCATTTCTTCAGTTATCATCCTCATGCTATAGAGGAGGGATATGAGTCACAGAGAGGGTAAATAGCTTACTAAAACTTATCACACCGGAAGTCTGTAGTAGAACTGGGAATGGAACCCCAGTGTGCCAGCTGTCAGCTGCCAATCCAGTATCTTAAGCACAAGACCATCCCTCTTATGGTTGGAGCACTGTTGCTCACTGTACAGAGATCTTTTAAGAGATGACAAGCATTTTTTACTTCTACAAAATACAAAGCCAGGAGAAAACCTGACCCTCTTCACATTGATCATGCCACACAGCAGATTAAAATAGTTCTAGTAAATTTTAATGCATATGTCAGCCCTAGGTCTATAGTAACTACCATGACCTCAGAGGCCCTAGCGTGCAGAGAGGGAAGGGACAAGAATAGGGAAAATGGTATTCTCTCTCCATGACTATACCCCAAAAAGCTCCACAATTCCCACTTGTGAAACTGGTGATGATTCCTTCTTCCCTGGTCTGATTTGCTCCAGAACAGGTCAGACTGGAACACAGCCGCATACGTAGGATTACAAACAGAGACCCAAATAGCACTGCACTGTATCTTGCAGTCAGAATAGGGCTCTGAGGAATATAATTTAGCAAATGCCATTGAATCAGCTTGAAAATGAAGGAAGTGACTGATAGTATATTCAAGCCTAAAATGACCAAATATATCCCCTCTTTCCCGTTTAAAAAAAAAAAAAAAAAAAAAAAAGAATAAATCTACAGCAGCCCTAAAGCAAAGGAACATATTAAAAAGGAGCCCAAGTTAGCATTTGTTGTCATCTCCCTCTGTCTGCCTGGTCCCCTAGCATCAATGAGAGCTGTGCTGCCAGAAGGCTATCTTTAACCTGTATTAGAGGAACTTTGACAGGACAATTGAATTTAAAAAAAAAAACCCAAACTGATTTGGATGCTGCAACAGAAGAGTTCACAAATAACAGTTCACAATGAGCCCTTACCTCATCCCGCTCCCTTTCTGTGCAGATGCCTTTACCTTGCAGTGGCTACCCCCAACACCTCCTCAGGCTTGATAGAGGCATAGCAGTATTAGTCACAAGATCTTTAGGGAGTGAAATGCACCCCTGGGTAGGGGTTTACGTGGGGTTTAAGAGGTTTATAGGCCAAGTGATAGTCCTACGTACAAGGGTTAATTTCACCCTAGGTAGTTATTGGGTAAGAAGGACCTGAGCAGCTTAGGTCCCACTGATCCTTCCACTCCCATCTTTTCATTCTTCCCTTGCCAACAACAAAATCAAACAACGAAGTCATAGCACCAAGAAGTGTCCTCTGTTTTACCACTAAGGTTTTGTCTACACTACCACTTTTATCAGTCAGGGTGTGAAAAAAACACACCCGACTGACATCAGTTTCACTGACAGAAGCACAGGCGTGGACAGCACTATGTCAGTGGGAGACGCTCTCCCATCAACATAGCTACCATTGGAGGTGGTTTAATTATGCCAGTGGGAGAGCTCTCTCCCGTCAACATAAAGCAGCTACATGGGAGACCTTATAACGGCACAGCTGCAGCAGTACAGCTGTGCCACTGTAAGGTCTGTAATGTAGACATAGCCAAAATCACGGCTTTCAGTTGTATCCCATTCTTCATCACTCATCTGTAAGCTCTTAGACAATAAACTCTTCAGGGCAAAGACTTTATTTTCTCACTGAACCTGATACAATAAAGAACCTAAGTGCTCTGTTAAATAGTGATAGATTATTCATGCTTAAAGTTAAGCATTTGCTTATACGCTTTGCTGAATCTGGGGCCATTGTCTGTTAAGTGCCTTATTCCTGTTTAATTTTCTCTGTTTCTATGTTATTTTTCAAACATTTAATTGGGTGGTGATAGTATTTTGAGTTTTCCCCTTTACTCTGCTTCTTAGATTTTAATATAGGATTTATCTTTTGTTGACAATGACCAGAGTGTTTATGTATTTTTAAAATATTAATTCTGGTATTAATCCTGCTATCCCTGCACACTCGAGTTTTCCCTTGATGTTTATGGGAGACTGTAGTGCAAAAAGACTGCAGGATCAGGCCATATGTTCTTAAAGAAGTAAATACATCCATAGCCTTAGGCAAAAGGCTCATAGTGAGATAAATAAATATGCTGGGCTTCATTCTCAATTACAGTACAGCTTTAGCAGTGTAAAGGGGTCTTACCCCCTTTAAGGCCAAGTTACAGAGCCTGAGCAAAATGTAAAAGGATCTTACAATAAATATGAATCAGGCTAAATTTTTAATGATGTATGTACTTACACTGTATGAGCATTATTCTTATGTAGCTGTATGTGTGTTATGTAATGCATAAACCTTAATATATAATGGTCCACTTGCCTTGTATAAGCATCCCTGGTGGGCAAGCATATTTGTGCCCCCTACTGGGTTTTTTTTTGGTCATTTTCCACCCCATTTTTCCGCCCTCCAGGCTTCGTGCTCTGGGCAGCTATCCCGCTCGCCCCACCTTGCTTGCGGCCCTGCCACCATGCTTACACTAATTGCAATTTTATTATTAAAAATATTTTAAAACAATATCTGTTGAAAAAATAAAACTAAGTTAAGGAATGATGATTTGGACTAAATTTCTTTTCTCTTTTTAGTTCCTAAAATAATTAATACTAAGCACAATCTTCTCCTTTCTTAATTTATAAGCAAATGCAGCTGGCAGTCATCAACTGTTTTCCATAATAACTATTTTGTCAGTTTCTTTTAATTTTCGCAATTTGATTTTCTGTACTATGCACAGAATTGTACCTTATAAAAGAGCAATAATGAAGATCCTCATTAGTCTGCTTTTGTTTTGTTACTTCTATCAAGGCAATGCCACTTAAAATTCAAAATACAGAAATAATTAGTGCTGTTAGTGTTTCTGGAGCACTCTGAAATGGTTTAGTTGAAGGCCACTCTAGAAATTCAATACTGAATTGTAACCTTTGCATATGGCCATAAGGAAATATTACATTTCAGTGTTTAACCAGAAGATGACATAAGTTTTTTCCTCACAATACTGCACCCACGTAGAAATTAAATATTAATATTTTTAGATTTATTTACTTATATACATGACAATGTCATCCTGATAGGACTCTGTATTTTACTATGCAATCATTTTATCTAACTAAATCTAATAGCTTTTAATGACCAAAACTAGGCAAACCTATAGACAACTCTCTCTAAAACAAGATGACCACTACTGGATTAAATGAGCACACAAATAGGCAGGTAATTTTAATCCTAGCATGTTCGTCTTTTCAGCACCTCAGAATAACCTTGAGACCATTCCTCCTTGATTTTGAAGAAATTCATTGATTAAAATGTGTTCCACTTAATGAGCATTTAAATTGTACAATTAAATATTAAAGGATAACTTTTTTCCCTTTCTAAATGATTAATGTATAAAAAATGTTAGTTAGACTCAATCTCTTTTTTCCTTGAACCTGGGAGGATTTTCATTACATCAGCAGGAGGTTAGGATTATTGGTTCCACTATCACATTCTGTCTTTTTACAGAATTTTCTGTCTTCAGACTCTCAAGTATATGCCAAGAGAGTGACCTTTTGTCAATCTGTAATTATGCATTTGAAAAAATTTAAAGAGCAATGCTGGGAATCGGCTTGTTAATTTTAAGAATCTTAACAGTGATATGAGACACATAAATTATCTTAAGAATAAAGACGATCTCTTACTTGGTCCTCAAAGGAGAGCGCCTGTGCAACATCTCTTGGAAATCCATCAATAACTATACCCTCTTCATCAGGAATCTGCATTAATCTCTGCTTTATCTCTGTTATGGTTGTTTCCTTTCACAGAGAGAAATAGTTTTAAAAGATTTTTTAGTGATGCACATTAACAGAGCATATAGAAACCCTTACAGAATAAATACCAAATAGACGATATTCTTAGGAGTGTTGTACCTGTGGGGCCAGTTCTCCAGTAGTAATTATTTTAGCAATTAGGCTCCATTTTCTGTTGCTGCTTGTGTTGTGGATCTTCTTCCTTAACAATTCACCAACTGATATGTATTCAAATCCGTAACGTTCTGCTATTTTCAAACTCTGGGTTCCCTTCCCACTTCCTGGGCCACCTATTATTAAAGATAAGCAAAAAATTGAGCTTTCATTTGGAATGCCAAATTCACTATGACATCCCTGCCATCAGCACCAACTTCCCAATGCACTATCAAATCAAATCCTGCCGCTGTTGCATGGTTAGCACGCTCATCAAAGTCAGTGGAAGTGGATCTATTGCAGGATGGATCCTAAAGTTAACAATCTAAAATAAAATATCTGCTTAGGACAAAAAAGATGAGCTTGGTCTTTCTGGGCCCGATTATCCATTCACTTACCTCCCTTTATAGCAGTAAAACTCTAACCTCTTTAATGGAGCTTTACCTGGTTTATATGAAGAAGAGTATCAGGCCCTCTTCTACATTTAGGTTAAGGAAAGCTATTGCTAACTGAATCCGAATGGAGGGACAGATATTCTGATGCCCTTACTCACATTAAAAAAGCACCTTAGTCTACAAGTGGGCGACTGAAGTCAATAGAGTCATGGAGTCAAGTCATGGAGTAGGATTATCAATGTCTACTCCTAAATATGTGTGCAGAAAATTCTGGAGTTTGTAATAATGAACACATTTAAAAATGTTAAACGAGTGGAGAAGATATTTCCCCACTGCCTGCCTCCCAGCTGCTGGAGACTTTCCCTGCAGTGGGCAAAAGAAAGGCTCTGGCAGGGAAGAGACAGCAGGGAAAACCTTCAGTAACACTCCCGCCAAAGTCTTTCTCCACAATGGGGGAAGGCTCCAGCAGCCGTGAGCTGGTGGAGCCTTTCCTCACTGCACATTCTGTTCCCCTTCCCCACCCCGGCTGCTGGAGCCTTTCCTTATGGCAGGTAAAGGCTCCAGCAGCAGGGAGGCAATGGGACACTACACTGCTAAAGAGAGCCATGTAGACGGGGAGGCATGGAATGGGTGTGTAGAGAATATGTACAGTATGTACTCACATACACAGCACATAGCACACCAACCTACACTGCTATTTACACCTGTGCTAGGGGGCTACGTGGGTACATACCCTACACTCCTCCAAAAGAAACGTAACTTAAAGGTGTATTTTAAACTGATTTAGTTAAACTGCCCAACTTTGCATATGGACACTCTGAATTTAAACCTGGCTTATATTATTTTAGGTGCAAGTTAAATTAATATAAATCAAATTTCTACTGATATAAGTGTCTGTGCAGGTGCTGTGTGTGTAGACAATCCCCAACACTTTTTTAAATGCAGGCATAGACAGGGCTTAACACCTTTTAGAAAGGAGTTAGCTGGTCACAATTAATCTGAGCTCAGCCCCATCCTTTAGTCTCTGTCTAGAATAAGAAAGGAGATGTTCTTTTTAAAATATGTTTGTTTTAATTAAGTACAATTTAAAACATGTTAGCAACCTATGGATTGCCACAGCCAGTTAAAATATTTTTAACTCTACATGTCTACACCAGTGATTAAAAATGTATTATTTAAAACATATTAGTTAACACATTCTTAAACCCAACCTCCTTTTTTCTCAGTATAACAGGATGTAAGAGATTGTTTCCACTGAGTCAGATACATGCCAAACTGGCTGATTCTATCTGGTTTTTTTTTAATGTCCAGGTAGAGCTGGTGGGACCACCAGGGCCATGGCTCAAACTCTTTTTGGCCTGGCCAAACCTAAGTAACGCTGCAACCCTGCACGCCAGCTTGCATTGCCACTCACTCAAATTTGGCTCAGACACCCCTCTGTCATGACTGAGGTTTGGCCAGACCAAATCTGATTGGCACTCTGACTCTGTGAGCCAGGTAGGATTCATGGGCAAGGGGGCAGCACACACTGAAGGGAATAGGAGGATCAGGTGGGGGGGAAATCTTTAAATGGCATTCTGCAGCCTCTGTGTCCAAGAACTTGGTGAATTGCTTTATAGCTTTATGGCTTTACTAGTTGCAGGTAGATCTTTCTATAAACACAGACAGAAAGAAGAGGGGGACATCCCCTTCTATGGTTTAGTTATCAATCACATAGAAGGAAGCTGATTTTTCATAACAGGTTGTTATAAGGATGAAAAACTTTATAAAGATGAGAAAATCGAAAAGCCTTTGTGGAAATATTAAAAAGACCTCAAGGTCGTGAATCAACAATTCACCTTATCTGTAGAAAAGTAAACTTCCTCCTTGTCTTTTATCCTTCTTCGTCCCAGAAGTCAGTGGAGCTAATAATATGCTTCAAGTTAGGGATGCACTTATGTAACTTGCTGACCTGCAGCCTTACTGGGTTTTTTATGCCAACTGAAAGGAACATAATGAATATGTCTAGTAAAGTGCTGCTGTTTCTACAGATTATTATTTCTGCGGCTGTCAGGACAATTGTTTACACAGTCCTTTTTCTCTCTGTTATTCAGCATTAATTATATTGACTCTTACTATGCCTAGTGCGCCATTTTCTCATTGTAGAATGAATTACCTTGGGAGGAAGTTGAGTTTGGTCAATATTTTCTGGATAATGTACAGAATTTGAAAGCAGCTGTTATACTGCACATACAACAGAGTTTCCATCAGATGATGGATGGATGCGTGGAGGATTCTTCGCCTGTTAGGCTTCAGAGCCACTCAACGGGGACTAGTCAGCCCAATGGCTGAAGTACTCTTTGTGGGCTGCTTACATGGTTCCGCTTGTAAGTGGGAAACAGAAAGATCTTCACAGCACCCATGCCCTGCTCCCTACATGCTGTCAGGCAGAGAGCTTGCACTGAATAGGACTCCACCCTGTTCCAGGGGTGAGTGCACACTATGCACTTCACCTACATCCAGTCTTCACTCACTTTCCTTGTGCAATGGAACCACATTGATTCCACTGCACAAGGACCTTCCATAGCCACAGAGTCGAGGCCTGCATTTGCTCCCTTATGAAAAGGACAACCATCTATTTGTTAAAAAAAGAAAAAGAAAAGGCATTGGTGTTATTTCTCCATCTGATGTAGGTCATATAGTTCAAAGAATATGAAGGCTCTGAAATCGTTCCATGTTTTGATTTCTGTTTCAGAAAGTAATAGCAATAGGCTGAAGAAAACACTATTGTCTAGCAGCCCTATGAGGGGTAGGCACCAGTAGCTATGAAAATGTGATGCTTTTTTGTTTAATGTGCATTGTACTTTTACATTTTTAAGAACTCTCCCTGTATGCAGAGCTCAGCAGACATTTTGTTCTCAGGTTTTTGCAGTATACGACAGAAGAGACACACACACTATCCTTGCTCATGGAGATTGTATTTGTTCCCTTCATATAACTCCTTTTAGACTGAGAATCTGATTCTTCACAGCTTTGCACCTTGTATAGTCATTTACACCTACACCTATGGAAAGTAAGTGCAAATACAAAACACTACAACCAGTATAAATGAGAGGAGAATTCTGATTTGGCAGCAATTTACACTCATTTTGCACAGCTATAAATGACTAGATATGGTGCAAAACATTGGAGAATAAGGCCCTGATATGGCATTTGGGAATCGGACCCTCTTGCCATATGGAAATATAACACCCAGACAACAAAAAACATAACCCAGATAAGTGAAATGCAAATGATTCATGGCCACTGGACAAACTATTGACCTGGATTTAAATTGTAGGTGTATTAAATGATTAACATATTTTACCTGAAGTTAAAAAATTATCAGTTTGCTTGCAAATGCGACGGAGCAACACACAATGGTGAATTTTGTGAAAAGTGTGTAATTAACTACTTCATTCTTAGTGAGGAGCACATTGGACACAATTGGCTGAATGTAGCTAGAGATGAATTTATCAAAGTAGTGGGCTGAAGAGCACACTTTCACTCAAATGGGATATGCTGCTTAATCAAGGAATTTTAAGTGCAGGTCACAACATACCGGTATTTTCTTCTCAAGGGATGCTGCTTATCTAATTTTACTTGTGTTTCCTTTTCTGTGGACAACTATATTTTCTTATCTGGCAACCTATGAGACATCGGTTGCACTTGGACCATATTCTTTTCCTATCCTAAGTAGAAGGTTTGCATTTAAACACTGTAGGCATCTGATTTATTTACAGTATAAATACCAGTGCAAAGAGAATAATAATAAGGGTTTGTCAAACAACTGACCCTCACTTTGCCTTCATACCTAAGACAAGGATGATTTTTGGTCGAGGTCTTGCAGGATCAAATACATCATACTCCTCAATTAGCTCCGCAGTTTCAGAGAGATCTGTGTCACTTTCTATGGAGAACTGGTGGATTGGAGGGAGTCGGTCATATCTTCGATAAGGAAAGTTAGGATTGTCAGGCATCACTGCAAAACAATAAAATACATCGGAAATAATGGAAATAAATAAAGTCAATGTCATTTGCATTTGCATTTTTTTATTAAATGAGGATGACACAAAGAAAATTAGTGTTTCTGTGATAAGAAATATGGTGGTAACAAAATTTCTTCAATATCTCGAATGCCATTTTACTCACTGGAAGTACTTGGTATTCAATCTCTCCACCCAGCTGGCTTATTCAATTTAAAACAACTATTTCTCAGTTTATAAGATATCTTGTGTGCCGTTTGAAATGTATAAGCTTGCATTTATGGTAAAGTATTTTTATTCTTCAACGAAAATCTGCCCTCCGAGACAGCAGGCAGGCACAAGCACCTGAGCAGACGGCCCTTATCCCCCGCAGATCCCCTGAGATCCATGGTTTTGTGAGTGGAACCGTCTTTTATATTCCATGTTGCAAACAGCGATTGGATGGGAGAAATAACTATGGCAACTTGAAGAGGAACTAATTACTGATCATTAATGTTACTAATATACGAATGGCATGTATTGGTATGACAGATTTAGATTTACTGAGACGCAACCAGTTCTAAATCATTTCTTCATATATGTTATATTTAGTAAATTAATGTACAGCTCTAATCATTGCTTAGAACATAAAGGGGCAAAATCTCAGTTGGTTTCACTGATGTCAATGAAGATGTGGCTCATGAGGATCTGGCCCAAATACTGTGAAAATCTAAGGCCGAATTATATCTATATCTATGCAAATAGTTAGGGAGGGTACAAGGAGATCTCTCTCCCACCATTCAGTGTACCCATACAACAAACACCCATCATTTGGCTGTGGGATTATGGTGGCCAATTATGGCATGGTCAGGAGTGTTAGCAGCCTGGAAAGGAGCACATGTGTGCACCAGCAGAGCTGCATTTCCTTTCTGTCCAACACCAGGTGAACCTTTTCAAATGTTTCAAGGGCTGCATCCCAGAGCACTTTCTCCAATACCAGTTGAGGCATAATGCCTCCAGGAACACTGCTTTGACAACAAACTTCTTCCTCATCTGTCTCAAACTACTTCCTCAAAGGAGGTATAATTTTGATCAATTTTTCCCCTACATAATAACCATTATGAGAAAACAAACACACACTCACAAATAAATAAAAGCCCACCCACTTCTACAAACCAAAAAACAACAAACACCTCTTGAAAGTAGTTTTAAAATAATGAAAGGAATTACCATTTCAGGCTTGATTGGTTATTAATTATAAATTTTGGTGTGTGTGTGCCTATATTTCTACAACTTTTCCCCCAAAGAAGTTTAACATCTAATTTGTCATAGCAGTACAAGATAACTTGTGTAAATATACATTTTTAAAATAGTGGATCTGAAACTGCCTATTATTACACTGATAAAATATTCAGCTCAAGGATATACATTACCATTCCTGAAAAAGGATCTTCTTGATTGTCCTCCATTGAGCGGGGGCAATGTCCTCTTTTCTTGACTAACAAAGGTGTCCCATTTCACTTTTTCTGACCCTCCCAGTTCCTTCACTTTTTGTAAACAGCTTTCCAAATATTCAATTGGGTCATCAGGTTTGTAACACATTAATCCATTCAACAGACTCTGCAACATAACATCCAAAAATAAGTTATAGTCCCAAGGAGATGAAGATAAACACAAGCTTGTATTTTGAATTTAATTTTACTGCACCCATTTCTTCATTCCCTGCACACCCAAAACCTCCAGTTCAAGTTGATATTTGGGGCATGCAAGGAATGTAGAATTGGGCCCAATGAGGTCACCAATACAATTTAGAATAGAAAGCTCCTGGGTATATCTTTATTTTCCTGTTTACAAAAATGGAATAAAAGCTGAAAATAGTAACAAGTTTTCTTTAATCTTTCTTTGAACTACATCTCAGACTGGCAAATATATATAATGTTTCTTGTAGAATCTAGATAAACCCCAAAGCTTATGTTTTCTAGTTTACTTAGTTCAATAAAATGCATAATTTTCTGAAACGCCAATATGACCACAAGCATTTTACTCATATTAATGTTTGAGAGACAACACTATAATAAAAACTAGATCAATTTTGAAAGCCCTGACTGGTGCTCAACCATCATGTTGATGGGTGTGGTATAAGAAGCTGAACTGACCACAGCTACAGTCATTTAGAAAATTTCCATCATGTAGTGATTTAATAATTTAAGCATTATGCCCCGATGTATAGAAAATCTCTTTAAACTGTGTATTAGATCATTTTAACATTAGCATTAATTAATTATAGTATTGCACAAAGTGGTGCAGGATAAATGTGTGTGAAGGGTAGAGTGGACTATGCCATCCTCTGGAGCAGACAGGATTGTTTTTTGTTGGCTGCCTGGGTAGCTATATCCAACCGCTATGTTGTAGATGTAGATGGGTAGACTATTTCCAATATGGCAATTCCCACTGTTAGCTCTTAAAATACGTTTTAGGATGTAGTCCTTTCCATTGCATTTTTCAGCTTTCCCTTATTTTTGTGCATAAAGTTGGATGCTACAGTCGAAATCAGTGTAATACATGAAAATACCTTACATTCATGATTCAGTATTTCTCTGTGTTATTTTAAAAGCTACAGTTTATATGATTGCTTCAATATTGTTTTTCACATGCATTTACAATATTGTAAATAATTTATGTGCCTGAGTTACACCATCAGTATAATTAAATAAATGAGCATTGCAACTATGTACATGTTTCTGTGGAAGAATGCATACCCTTGTGACACCTTTTATTTGCTAATACAAGTCTTGCATCTCTTTGATGCACAATTGCATGTATTCATAATTAAACCATTTATTTTGTAAAACTTATGAATAAAACATAAACATAGTGTTTATATATATAGCCTATATATGTCTTTTCAATCATTCATTGGGAAAATCTTGTTTCAAAATAGCCTAAAAATCATATTTTCATACTGATGAGACAAGAGATTAAAGTAGTTTACGCTGGAGGAAAAAATCCACCTTGTACGGGAAAAAGCAAATGACTGTTTATTAACAGATACACCAGCTAGCTTGCACTAAACCACTTTAAAAATCTGATGTTTAAGAAACCTCATTAAATGGTCTGGTTTATCGACCAGTGAACTGAGCTCTTGAACAATGAATGATCGCCTGGAGCTAGGCGATGATTTCCTTTTCCTAGAGGAACTCACGCCGCATAGGGATTTAGCTGAGAGAGAGAGAGAGTGTGTGTGTTTTAAACCTAAAAAAAAAAAAGGTTTGGTCACACACAAGCCGTTTTCTAGTGTTGGCTGGAGGACAAACCGCTGAGGGAAGAGCTACTACCAGCATGCACATTGCGCCGTCCACGCAAGGCTGACAAAGCGCCGAGGAGCTGCGCGGAACACGAGACCTGACACCCTCCAGATCCCGAGCGCACGTTCCGCGCGCCCAGCCCAGGGACGGCTGCGGGGCGGGCTGGGACCCGAGCACTGAGCACAGAAGGGCCGGAGGGGGGCGCATGTCTCAGTGCTTCATGAGGCAACCCCAGCCCGGTCCGAGGAGCCAGGAAGCCCGGGTTGCAGCGGGGGCACCCGCACGGCGGCCCCTCGCCCGGCGCTGACGGGGCGGGCATGCCACCCCCCCCCTCCCCATCTCCAGCTGAGGAAGGCAGCGGGAGCCCGGCCGGGAAGAGCATCTCCCGGGCACCGGAGCTGACTGCCATGGGGCAGGCTAGACGCCTTCTCCGGCCCTCGGGCTACCCGGGTGGGCTCCATCCCCGCCAGTCCGGCCCCTCTCTCCTGGATCGGGGACACGGAGAGGGCTCCAGCCTCCTCATCCCTCCCAGCCTAGGTCGGATCCTGCCGGCCCGGGCCATCCAGTCTCCCCCTCCCCAGGCCGGGCCCCCCTTGGCTGGCTCAGCCCCTTCCCCGCGCTGGGGTCCGGCCCTGGGTTCAGGTGCAGCGCCCGCGGGGCCGGGCTCAGACGGGCTCTCGGCACCCCCTGGGGCTGGGTCCGGGCGAGTTCGCCCCGGGGGAAGCGGCGCCGGCCGGGCTCCCGGTCAGCGCTGCGGGGCGGTCACTGGGCCCCGCGGCGCCGCCCTTACCTCGAAGAGCTGCGGGATCTCCCTGCGGGCCAGGTACTCCTTGGCATCGCAGGTGTTCATGCCGCCGGCCGGCCTGAGAGCGGGGCGACGGCTCCGCTGCTGCTGCTGCTGCTGCTCCTCCTCCCCCGGCCCCGGGGCGCCTCCTCGCTCTCTCCCGTGTCCTCTGCAGGAGGAGCCGAGGACACCAGCGCGGCGCCGGCTCCGGCCAGGGGCTGAGCGCTCCGGCGGGCAGAGATTTGCCGGCGGAGGCAGAGCCAGCCCCTTCCTCAGCTCCCCCGAGTTCTGATCTGGCCGCCCAGCCGCGTGTGTGCCGCGGGAGCCAGGCGCGCTCCCCAGCTCCGGCGGGCGGTGTGAGTGGGTGGCTGTGAGCAGCGCACACCCCCTCCTGCAGGCTGCATCGCGCACGCGGCGCTGCCCAGTTCAGGGCTTCCAGGCACCAAACGCGGCCCTCTTACACAGCTGGGTTAACCCGAACGTGCCGGGGGAGATCCCCCCCCCCCCGCCCCCGCTTCCAAGCCCAGGCTCCCCACTCCTCCACCCCGCTGCACAGATCTGCAAGGGCACGTAGCCGGCAGGCGGGACGGAGGGGCCACGGGGTGCACTGGATCGAAAGTCTTTCCAGCAGACCACAGTGGTCGAGACAGCTTCATAGGCTGCAGTGCAGATTGCAAGCCAAGTTAGGACACCAGCACGGGCAGCAGCTTCCCCTGGCCGTGGTTCTCCATGCCGTGCCATTGATGATACACGTGTGCAGCTGGGACACTGCTGTTACTGGGGGGGAAGGGGGCTCCATGGCAACCCGAAATGCTCCCGCGTGGCAAAGTCATCGTGTATTGCAATCATCAGAAAATATGGCTGAGCCATTTGCCTGTGAGTGGACGGTTGCACAGGAGAATGGAGGAAGGGATGCGATGAGTGTGTCCGTGTGAGTCTGGGGATGAGCCGGTGCAGGAATTGTGAGTAAGTGCCTGTGGTACCGAAGACATAGGGCTAAGGAGACTGCGCGTGCAGGGATGTGTAGATGTGGTGGCGAAGTCCATGGGCAATGACTAGTGTATAATGTCAGTTCCAGTTCGTTCTCCCAACGCTTCCCTTCCTCTGTGTCATCCATGATCCCAGCCAAATCCTTGGGACTCTTTAAAATAAGATTTCCAGATTGGGACAGTGCCCAGGCAAGGAAGAATTGTCTTCACAGAGAATCTTGCCTATTGGGTCAAGGCAGCCTAGATACTCTTCTTAGTGCAGATCATCAAATGCTGCAAGTCATTGGTTCCTTTTCAAGGCCTGTGATTTACCATATCAGATGTTGTTGTTGTCTTGTCCCCCAGTAATCATAACAAGCCGTGAAGTTAGAGAAATAATTTAGCATCTGGTACAGGGACCTTTGTAAGGGCTTGGTGCACGGTGTTCAATCTGAAAAGCTTCATTTTCCTTACAATATCATATTCAAAATGGGGACGTGTTTAAGCCTACTTCCACAGCACCTTGCAGAGTGGATATATGTTGGTCCCATCTCCCTGGTAAAAGCCATCTGCACCTTATGTGGTACTGGGGTATTTCCAAAGGAAACATCTAGCTAATGAGGCTGGGACAGCCATATTCCCACCAGCTCCTTGTGTAAGAGAGTTTGGAAATACGATGCTACTGTGTAGGGAAAACCAACATGTCACCGCTTGTGGTTTCTGGAGGTGGTGTAGACAGATATGCTACGTTGGTTTAGCATCGTGCATTTGAATGCAATGGGCATCTGAAACCACTGAGGCGAAAAAGCTCTGTTTGAATGCAAGTGCCAGATGTCCATTGCATTCTTTTTGAATGCAATGGACATCTAGAACCATTGAGGGAAAAAGGCTCTGTTTACTCATTCCTAGAACAGTCAACACCTTTGTGTATGTTGGAGGGGTTGAGATGTGTGTCATCAAACATTTCATCCTGAAATACTGAGTGCGATGGGGTGTTCACCCCACATGAGCCTATAAGGGGTTAATGAGGCTGAGATGGGGTCAACTAACTGGATAGGCCACAGCTGAAGGGAATTAGGTGGCCTAAGTAACCGCTGAGTGATGATGGAGCCCAGCTGAAAAGGAATAGCAGGGCTAGTATAAAGCCAGGAAGCTGGTAGCAGAAGAGTGCTACAGGGAGGGAGTTTGTGGCTTCTCTCAGGATAGCAGGTGTGGGAGGGAACCTAGGTGGACCCTGAAGGAAGGGTTTCTCCAGAAGGATATTGGAGCCTGAGGGAAGCAGAGTAGGAAAAGGCTCAATGAAATGACAGCAAGGTGGGATGTTGCAGCTCTTGCCTGCTGATTTGAGGGTCCCTGAGCTGGAACCTGGAGTAGACGCTGGACTGGATTCCCCCACCTGCCACAGGGGAAGTGATACTGACTGGGCAGTGGAGCAGAAGACTTCCTGGGACAGTTGTCCACTGGGACATTGCTACCCTGGATGGGAAGGACTATAGTGACCTGGTTGGAGGGCTGAGTCATGAAGTGGGAGCATGCAAAATCCCAGAGAGAGCAACAGGGACAGTGGGGAGAATGGAAAGAGGTATGGGACCTGGAAGGAACAGCCAAGAAGAGACATCTAGGGCTGAGTGACACCTGTTGCACTGAGGCCAAATATCTAAAGGTTATTAAATCTAGTTATTCACTTGTAGCAAGTACAGTAAAAGAAACAACAAAATGTTTCCTAGAGGGAAACATGATGCAATTTGAATCACATTGAACACAGATTACATTGATGTAGTTACTTCTGTTGGTTGGAGCTGCTCTGATGCTCTGAGGGTTACACTGGCATGCTTTACTCTGGTCATTTACTGAATTAAATCTATGTAGTTTCATCCATTCAGAATCTCTAATGTGAAAAGACCTAATTAGATATGGTGAATATTTTTACACAATCTCTTGCAACTAAAAATTGTATTTTTTCAAAAAGGAACCTTTATGTGAAAAATTGTTGATGTGATTGAAAATTTCAGTGTTTCTCTTGAAATAATCTGATATTTTGATCAATATCACTTGAATTTTTTTCATTTACTAAAACCCTGGGCTTTAAGAAAAGGAAAATTGCAATAACTTCAAAAACTAATTAAGAAGTATGATAATTTCAGTTTAAAATATTGTGATCTTTCATGAAAAATGGGTTCATTTTGACCCTCCTCCCACAAAAAACCCCAACAAAAAACAGCTTCAATGTTTTGAAATTCCTTGTGAAATCACTTTTTTTCTGTTTGTTTGACCTACATCAGAGAAAAATTCCATCTGCTGCAACTTCTACTGACCTGGCTGAGTAACTATTTTTATTGGCCATCCATTGCATGCTCTGCCAGACATGGCTGAGGTTCATTTAAATAAGGTATTTTACACACATTGATGCCTAGTGGCTGAACTGTATAATATTGTTTTATCATTCCATTACATCTCCCTGTTTAAGTTCTGTGTTACCATACTACCATTTACACTATCACATTGTTTTTGAGGTTCAGTACGTAACTGTCTATTAAGTGTCTCTGAATTGTACTCTCCCCCTATTTCCCCCCCCACCCAATTACTCAACCTGAATGCATAACAATTTGGTTGTATTTGGTCCATTAGTTGTAACAACTGGCTGACTGGTTTGGAATCCTTGAGTCATCTTGTTCTGTGTATGCCATCTGTAGCATAACTTTCTTGGCTATCTGTACAGCTCTCTCACTCTTTCCATTTGCTTGTGGGTAATCTGGACTGCTAGTAATATGAGCAGAATCATATTTCATTTGGAATGACTTAATTCTGCTGCAGTGAATTGTGGTCCATTGTCCGTCACTAGTTGTCCTGGAATACCAAAGTGAGCAAAACTGCATTTCAGTTTCTCAATAACACTGCAACATGTTTTGTCTTTCAAGTACATTATTTCTATATGGCTGGAAAAATAATTCAAAGGACATCATTACCTGATCATGAATTTGCATAAATCTGCAGCTAGTCTCTTCTAAGGTGTCTCTGGTAGAGTTGTTTGCAGGCTGTGTGATCCAGCATTGTCTCAAGTTGATTTGTAGTTGATTGCCTTTTAAAAGTTCAATATCATCAGATTCTGAGTTCCTCCACCTTTCTCATTAGGCCCATTATGTCTGCCATACTGCAGCTGAGAATGTTGTTGGTCTTTGATCCTCTGATCACGTGCTCTCTGAATGCATTGCTTTTGTCTTTATAAGTTGTTAGGTGAACTGGCTCATGCAATGCAGAACATCAGCAGGGTTAGTCAGAGCTTTGTCATGTGACTTCAGCTCTGGGAGAGGTTGAAGATGATTGTAAGTCCCTTCTGACTTATCTGGATCGACTGCGTGGTCAGTAAAGACCCGCTCAATCAATCCAGAAATCGACGTATTAAGACCACCTTCTCAAGTGATGCAGCGCTGCCACGTTCCCGTCGGCGCAGTGCAGTGAAGACGGCATGCAGAACAGAAGCACAGAAGTCGATGGGAGTTACACAAGTTTTTTGCATAGTTTGTGTAACTCCGGTTGACTGCCGCTGAATTTCTGAGGTAAGTGTAGACAAGCCCTGAGGTGACTGTGACATCAGCTCTTGAGTAAATTTTCAAGTCCACAGTCTTGCCATGAATATTCAGTTTCACTCTCTAGGCAGGCTCTGTCATCACAAGTGATAGTCTAGAGCCATTGTAATTGTGAATCTATGTCATGTGAGTCAATTCCCTGACTGCTTTGGTACAGCAAACAGCTGCAAAATGTCCATATTTCATGCATTTTTGCAACATGCATTTCTGGCTTGACGTCTCTTGGGATAAGACTTTTTCCACATGTGAACAGAGGCTGGAATTTGTCCCTGTAAGGCCTGGTCTACACTAGAGAGTTTTGTCAACAAAAGTAACCTTTTGTCAACAATCCTGGTGTACACACTTCAGTGACCCTTTTGTCGACAAAACTGCCCTGTCTTGTCAACAAAATAAAACCACCTCTACGAGAGGCATAGAGATTTTGTGACAAACTTTTAGTGACAAATCGTCAGTGTGGACCCTGCTGTATGTTTTTGTTGTGGTAATCAGCCTCCGCAAATGTCCAACCATGCCAATCCTGACCACTCTGGACATCCGTTTGCACTTTGCTGCTCTGCAGCCCCCTGGCCCCACCCCTTTGCAGCCACGGTAAGTTTGAAATCTTTATTCCACTTCCTGTTTGGTCGGCGTGCACAGCTTGCATCTTATCTTCCCAGCTGACCATGCCAGCTCCACACAGCAAACGCGCTCTCGCTTGGAGCACATCGGAGCTGCTGGACCTGATCAGCATTTGGGAGGAGTCTGCCATGGACTCCCAGCTCCGTTCTAACTGAAGGAACTTTGATACCTATGGCTAGATTTCTCATGCCATGGCGGAGAAGGGCTATTTAATTAAATTGATGTAACTCCCTTGTCTGGGCATCCTTTAACTGGCTGAAAAGAGCCTTATCCATTGATTTCAGTTAAGTGTACCATAAAAGAAGCTCAGGCAAAAGGAGGACTGAAATCAATTAAATGGATATGTTCTTGATCTATTCTTTAGACTAGATCACAAATCTCCTTTCTATTTAATAAGTACTGAATGTTTTAGAAATTCATATCTTTTTAGTTTATATGAAGAAGGTACAGAAACATTAGCAATGTCGCATAAGAGCAATGCATTCCAAATTGCATTTATAACCTTTTATAGTGATGGTAGTCTGGTAAGACTATTCACATCCCAAAATAATTATCAGGAAAATATCTTTTCATTCACCTTCCTTAAATGCTGTAGCTTCAATAAGTGTCTTCCTCAGGACCTGAGAAATTTTTATGCCAAGTCTCAACTGACATTTTCATTGTTTTGGCTGCAAACGTCTGGACGTGTCTTGTGGTCACATAATGAAAGCTGTGAAAGTAAACACTGATTCTGACTTTTTTGGCAAGTATCTTATGTTCTTCTAAATTCCTATTAGACAATGAAAGAACTGGGGCTGACTGGTTTTGGTGCACAGAATCTAGTTCTATGCTGTACAATTTACCATCCCAGGAAAATTATTGCCCCTTTAGAAATCAGTCAGGCTTTGTGTGAAATATAACTAGAAGTCAGACTGTTAGATCTGACTAATAATGACATCTCTCCCCCGAAGTAACTTGATATACCTTTTTACTTTTGGCAAGATCTACATTATTGCAATATATAGCAAACGGAAAAAAAAATGGTATGAGACTGCCTCTGAAAAGCTCTGAAGCATAGGAGGCCGAGGATGCATTTATTAGATGTGCATGCAAGGCTGGGTAACCCAGTGTGGCTGTGCTGTCAGTTATACATGTAACTTGAAGACAGCACCCCGCCAATTAGCAACCTCAGCACATCAGAAAGCAAACGGAAGTGGTACGATCCTGCTAATTGGGAGAAAGCACAGGGGGTGCACACAAAGCTCACTACGAACAATTAAATGAATTTTTGAATTCTAAAGCATTGCCAAATTATACCTCAGGGCCAGATTCTACAATAGGAAGAAGAAGATGCAACTGGCAGGGGTCCCTTTTGTGGTACACTGCCAAAGAGGTGGAAGAAGCATTGGGGCATGCGTGCCCCCAACCTTCTGAAAATCCCCAGGGATCTTTACTTAGGACTTGAGCTGCAGCTACACACCCCAAGGGTGTTAAGAGAATTTTGCTCTCAAAAGGACAATTAAACCTTGCTTCATCACTAACCCTGGGAACCTACCTTTAAATTCCTTGGTAAATTCTATACGATAGACCTGATTCTGATCTTTCACCAGTTTGTCCACTAACATCAGTAAAGCTAGGCTGATATAAAATTTGAGAGAGCAGATAAAGGGCCTTATGGTCCTGCTTCTGCTCCCACTTAAATCAATGACAAAAATCCCACTGACCTGAATGAAAACAGGATTAAATCCTACATTTGTACCATCACTTCAGCACCCCACCTGCAATGTATAGACATCTTCCGTGTGTGTGTGTGTGTGTGTGCGCGCGCGAGTGATTGATTGTTTTTCCTCCAACCATACTCTAAAAAAACATAGATCTTCTATTGAATCAGTAGATCAGTTGTGTTTGTAGAGTGTCCACCTCAATTGGGTCCCAATCCTCACTGGACCCTCTAGGCCCTACCGTAATACAAATACTAATTTACAGATCTATAACAGGTAGAGAAGTGAAATAGTGTGAAAATGATGCAACTTCAATGCAATACAACTTTATAGGGGCAACCGCTTCCATGAAGTTCCTAGGGAACTGAAACCCTAATAGCCCTAATCATCTAAGGCCTTGTCTCAACTAGAAAGTTTTGTCAACGCAAGTTACAGTGACGATCAAAAAGCGCTTTAATTATAATGCTTTGAACAAACGTTCAGGCTAGTGAGTGGTCTGCTTAAAGAGCCACTGCACTGAACACACTCACTCCCCCCCATCCAAAAATATTTAAATAAATGGTACTCTATTGTTTAACTGTGCAATTAAAACTGCGTTAATCACAATTTTAAAATTTTTTAAAAAATCTGCTCAACATTCCACAATACATTGATTTCCATCCCATCATTCCTTGCATTCCCAACTGCGTTTTGTAGCATTTTTCAACGGCTCCCCATTTCCTGAGTGCCCACCATCTCTATCTGAAAGGATGGATCCTGCAGTGCATATTGGGCCGTAAAGGATTCCAAGACAGGGGCAGTGAGAATGCAACTGTTAGTACCAAGAAAGTTCTGAGGAAGGGAGGGGTGATCCAATTGGCCTGTGAAATACAGTGGGGGACCCTCTGGAGGGAGAATACATTCAACAGAGTGACACGATTCTATAGGCCAGGCATCCACTCAGGTATGGGACTATTGCACGTCATGCCCCAACTGCTAGTGGAGACATCAGAAGAAGGGCCCCTCCCCTCTCACCTACTCCCCCCCTTGCCACTCTCCATTGTAGGGGTGCCCTATGAAAGGATAACTGCAATTTTTAAATCATTTGATAGCCTAGAAAAAAGTGATCGTTCCTTGAAAATAAAGTTTTCATTCTCATTTCAGGGGTTTGGAGCAATGATAAAACAGTTCGTCAGTGTGGTTACTTATCTTTTATCCCACTTATCCTTTTAGTCCTGAGACTTCAAAAACCTGGCCACGAGGGAGTTTTCAGTCTTGAAAATGGGATCAGATTGGCTCATTCTTCACAGTTCTTATATTAGGTTGTGACAATCTTGTGGCTTCTCAAGCTCACGGAGTCCTTTCAGTCTGATAAATTACAGTTTAAATGTTACCAATGGTAATGGATATTTTTTTGGCATAGTGTATTATAAAGTGATCAGAATCAGGTATTTCACTGCAGTTGTCTTTCATGTTTCTTTTGTTGCCAGGTAACTGCTATACAATAACGTTTGGAATAGGTTCAAATTCTCACAGTTCCCTGAAGAAAATTCCCTTTTTTTTCCTACCCTGTCAAACTAAATCATCTCCATACCTACCTTTGGGCAGATTTTTTCTAAAATTACCAAACAGCGAGAGTCCTGTGGCACCTTAAAGACTAACAAATGTATTTGGGCATCAGCTTTCGAGGGCAGAAACCCACTGCATCCAATGCCCAAATACATTTATTAGTCTTTAAGTGCCACAGGAGTCGCACTGTTTTGCTAAAAACAGACTAACATGGCTAGCCCCCTAGAACTCTAAAATTACCTTTTACTTTAACTGACATCCTATTTTCCTGTGTAAATTGAGCTACAATTAATGCAAACCCAGCAAGCTTTCCTCTAAAACTTTTCATTTAATTAGTCTCTAGATTAGTGGAAAGGAAGGAAAAGTGAATGACAAAGCTAAACTGTACAGCTTACTGTGTCTGATATCTTTGATAGACAATAGTAGAAGGGCAATTTCTGGAAATATCCTGGATTTATCTCTCAAGTAATAATTTAAAAGAAAACACGAATTATCCCCTTTTCAAAACACATTTAGACCTGTATGTTGTTCTTCTTTATGGAGGGCAATAAATATGGTTTCTGTGAGTTCTGAACAGATATTTATCCATAAGACTGTTCTAAGTTAGAGAGGTGAAGTGGAGCTATTTCATGAATGGACATGAAAACTAACAGGGTCATTTATAGAAAAGGGTAAAAAATGAAGTGAAGAAGATGGAGGAAAGGCACTATACAAATGCCAAGAACTGATTTTTATATTTACCACAGTAGACTGGATCAGAGGTTATGCTGAGTCATCTTTATTTCAAAGACACAAAGCAAGTGAACTTCTGTATCATCAGTGTGATATGACAACCTTGAATATCTATATTTAGAAACTGACAACATGAATCTGAAAAAAATTCAGTAGTTTATTTCTTATTTTTGCAACTTGACTGAAATTATTTGCACTCTAGAAATAAGATGTGCTTCAGATTCAGAATTGTGCATTACAAATTTACTTTGTTAGATGTATGTAAAATTGACATGCAGCTAAGAAAATCTAGCAGATGACATGTGCAGCATCTAACTCACGTAGCAGAGGTTTTGCTTGCAGAACGTGAGTTTGAGAAATGGAAGACTTGTGGCACCACATGTATCTCCACTAATTGTCTAAAATGCCCAACATATATTTCCAATCTGAGGTCCTCCAGTCCAGTCAAGCTGTGCTCAGTTCAACAATGGAGGGAGGTTGACATGTCCTTTCTGTTCCCTGGATTCCAAGATTATCATAAATAAAAGCAATCTGTCTTGCATTAATTTATGCCTGGCTTGTGCACAGCACCAACAGCTGTTCTAGCTCAAAGGACCAATGGGCTGTCAGGACAGATTGGCCATTCTCTTGGCCCTGAACATTCCCCTTTTGTTTGAGGATGGGAGACAGGAACATGCTAAACTTCCTACACAAAAGGTATCAAAACAGCTGAGATACACTAGAGGATCTGGCCCTGAATCTAAATCTTAAACCTGAACATGTATATGATCTGGTCTTTAAAAGTTGTGCTTAGTGTTTTTTTCTATGCCTCTTTGCTATTTTTCTGCAAGTTCAGTATAAATTGTTTGCTCCTGTGCTTTTTCAGAATGTGCATTACTTCATAAACATTTTTTTTAAAAACTCACGTTAAAGTGCCAAAGGTTTAAATTGTATGTAGCTGACTTCCATTGAGATAATAATTCTCCAAAAGTGTCTATTAAAGTCCTGAGTAGCTGACATCAATATTCCAAATGAGAAAGTAAACTCAAGTCTGTTACAACTGTAAAAAGTCACTAGCTGCAGTAAATGTAGTCTTTTTCATGTAGCAGATTTACTGATAAATATAACACATTAGTTCAGGTCAAGAGCAGGAAAGATACAAAGAACCAACAGATGCACATTAGTGTGTGAGTAATCCTTGGTATCAATGTGTTTATTTCTTGATCATCTCATTCAGTTCCTAGCACAGAACAGCCTCGGTGAGACACATCCTTTCTCACAAAGACAATAAGAGGACAGGGGGTTTCTGGAAATTTTACTCAGAACAGGGTTGCAGAACAATCGGGGAAACCTTTCAAAACTTTCCATAGTACTCTATACATCACCTAGGGCTATATTTTTTCGTTGGCTTACATAATAAGAGTTATGTAACTGGACAACATTCACACAACCACCAGCAGTTTAAGTCCTTCTAGTTGGGTGTCATAGAAAAATTATTTTGCAAATTTCATAGCCCCCCATCAACTTTGTTACTGGATCTGTTGTTCAATTCAGTTTAATTCAGATTCTCTGTTGTCTGGCATTCTATTTAATCCCTTTGGATGAAATTCCACTCGGTACAGAGAGCCAGCAAAAGATCTAAGAACTAGCTAAATCCTAATTTAACCCAATGGGATTTCAATCGTGAATTGACCTTGTATTGGTTCTCTTCAGTGACTTCAATGGGATTGTATTGGTATAAATCACTGCAGAATTTGTCCTTCTAGCATAAATTCAGTTTATAGAGCCATACTGGCATTTTTGATTTACGGCAGATTTCATTTCCCCATTTTTGTGAGCATAGCTATGTTGTATGGTTAATATGACACAAGATTAAGGACTAAGGACAAATATGACACAGGATAAAGGACAAGATTAAGAATGTGGAACTGAAAACTACAATCCATTATAAGCCAAATAACTGGGAGGAAAAACTTGATCAGAAAAATGTTAATGTTTTGGAATCATTTAATGCCTTACTAGTTGGCCAAAACATTACAATCCCTGAGGAAGAAGGCTATGCTGGCTTAAAGGGTGAGTGAAGGCAGCTATTTTTTTAATATCGAATGGAAGAAACAGGAAGGTAGGAGTTGTAGAAAATTGATATGGGAAGAAACCTCTGGCCAGTTAAGTTAAGGACAATTAGAAGGAGTTTGTTAAATAAATACCTGGAGGCGGGGAGAAGGGAAACACCTGGCAAATGGTACCTGGTACAGAAGGCCAAGATCAAAGCTGTATAAAAAAAAATAGCTGACCTGCCCAGTTGGGGGCTCTGATTCTAGATTTAAAGTGGCTGAACTCTTAACCATTGGGTAAAACCCAGTTGTAGGTTTTTGAACAAGTAAAACCTACCAGAGCCCTAGATTGGAGTTGGCAATGACCTCTGGTAAGCTTTTTAGGAAGCATGTAGGTTCTTTTATTTTTTTAATGTTTTCTTTGTAGTGCTTTTACATTAAGAATAAATGTGCTTGCTTAGAGCTGTGGGGTAACATAATTGTGAGCAATACACCGGTCATAGCTAAAGTTAAGATTTTGTCTCGATTATTTTTAGTAAAAGTCAGGGATAGGTCATGAGCTTCCATGAATGTTTGTTTATTGCCCATGACCTATCCCTAACTTTTACTAAAAATAGCTGAGACAAAATGGGGCTTTCTAGGGGGAGGAGAGCCTGTGTTTGCATGCGCCAGCATTCGCTGCGGCTGACAGCTCTGGGGCTTCCCGCAGCAGCTTGGAGCTGAAGCAGAAAATGTCAGAGGTCTTTGGAAGTGAATACATGGCCTCTGACATAATCTCATCCTTAGTCATAATCTTTGGAGAGAAAGCAAATTGCTGGCACTGGCCTTGTAGGCAGTCTGGCTTGTTGGGGATACCGCAGTGTAAATCCAGGGAGGTGTGTAGCCTTAAAATCCACAGACAGAAGGGAGTGAGGTGCAAGTTGCTGCCCAAGAGAGGTGATCACTCTGAGCAGAAAACCTTTAAGTGGGTGCCCTCAAGGGACTACAGAGGGGGCAATATAGGTGCAGTTACCCTGAAACTGTGACATTAATATTTTCATTTGATGTATGTTTAACTCTTTCAAAAAGTTACACCAAGTGACTTAGATTTTTTTGAAAACTTTACCTGTGTATTCCTTCTCTCAATTTCTTCATGGTATTAAATCTAATACTTTCCTAATTCATGTGCCTTTTGTTACCTATTGTCTGTCACTGATTTTTCAAATGTTTGTGTTTTTTTCTGATTTTTTTTCAGTTGCTGAGGACAGTCACTTCCTAGAACAAATTACTCCCTTTGCTGATTTATGAAGTGCAATGTGATTAATATCCCTGTTACTGGCTGACATAAATATTAGTCTCTTGCATACCAAACACAAATTAAATCAGGGCCATTCCTGCAAACGTGTATACACATGGTTGGCTTTACGCACATAATTTGTCTCATTGACACTAATAGGACTATTCATGTCCTATTAGGATTCCTCAGGAGTCCCTTGGTGAATCACTCTTAAGGGTTGCTGTTAGCAATCTCTAAGACACAAATACTATTGCCTCTATTTTCAACACCAGTGTCATGTTCTGAAACCACCATGCCCCCCTGTCCATGGTAGCAGAATTTCAGGACCTTGTTGGTTGGGTTCTGTGGGAGGAGAAATCAGTGACACAGAATCTGGGTATATTCTAAGCATAATTTGCTTTATTTACATGTGTACACAATTTCTGGAATAAATGGTCAATCAGCATGCAGAACCATCCCTTCTAGGAATCTCAGCCCAACAACAACCCCCAATTTCCAGGGAGCAACTCTGCATCAAGAACTTACTCTAATCAAGAGTCTAAGGCAAAGGGCAAACTTTCCTCTTTGTTGCTCTGCTTTCTCTGTCCCAAAGCAGCTTTTACACAAATATTTTGCACAACCAAAAGGAACAACACGAGCATTTTTTCCAAGACAAAAACTTGCTTGCATGCTAAGAACTTAAAGACTAGGTCCATGTCTCAACTACAGAGTTAAGTTGACTTCAGTTACGTCGACTATCATAAGCTGCTTTAATAACATTGGTTGTGCACACCCATACAACATTCCTTGTGTCAGCAGAGCACGTCAACAGTTGTTGCTCTTGCATTAACAGAGCATTGCATCATGGGTAGCTATCCTACTGTGCAACTCATCACCTTCTGCTGCTGGATGCTCTGGAAGCAGATTGTGGTGCACCATGGGGACGGGCTCGCCATCCTGTGATGCAGTTCTTTACGTCCCATCATTCCATGGTCTTCCAACTTTTAGTTTTGCGCCATTTTTCAACAGCCCTTGTAAACTGCGCCCGCCATCTCTGCCTGACAGCATGGATCCTGAGCTGCTGCCCAGTCTGGTGATGAGTGTTCTGAACACAACCTGGCTGGTCCTGCAGTATTTCATGAGCTGCCAAACAGAGTGAATCGGTGATGCCTGCCCCTGCTATCTGCCATGGAAACAAATAATTCAGGATTACTGCTGGCATTTATGGAACAGCTGCACATGGTGGACTATTGGTATTGGGCTCGGGGAAACAAGCACTGAGTGGTGGGATCTCATCGTGATGCATGTATGGGATGACGAGCAGTGGCTGCAGAACTTTCGGATCCACAAATCCACCTTCCTGGAACTGTGTGCAGAGTTCGCCTCAACAATGTGGCACAAGGACACCAGAATGAGAGATGCCCTCATTGTGAAAAAGTGAGTGGCAATCGCTGTGTGGAAGCTGGCAACTCCAGACTGCTACCAGTCAGATTGTGAATCAGTTTGGAGTTGGAAAGTCCACCATGGGGGTTGCTGTGATGCAAGTGTGTACAGCAATTAATAGCTTTCTGCCATGAAGGACTGTGACATTTCAATAATGTGCAGGAAATAACTGATGGCTTTCAGGCAATGGGATTCTCTTAGTGTGGCGTGGCAATAGATGGAACTCATATCCCAATTTTGGGTCCAGACAATCTTGTGATGGGTACATCAACTGAAAGGGCTACTTCTCCATGGTCTTGCAGGCACTGGTGGATCACTGGCATCCCTGACATCAATGCCTGGTGGTCAGGGAAGATGCATGATGCGCACATCTTTCGGAATACTGGACTGTATACAAAGCTGCATGCTAGGACTTTCTTTCCAGACCAGAAGATTCCAACGGGGGATATGGAAATGTCCATAGTGATCCTTGGAGACTCGGTCTATCCCTTCCTCCCATGGCTCATGAAGCCTTACACTGGGAACTGAGACAGCAGCAAAGAGCGCTTCAACAACAGGGTCAGCAGGGGCTGAATGACCATTGAATGTACCTTTAGGCAATAGAAAGGTCGCTTGCACTGTCTTTTTGGCTGGCTAGACCTCAGTGAGGAAAATATTGCAATGGTCATTGCGGCTTGCTGTACTCCGCATAATATCTGCAAAGCGAAGGGGGAAAAGTTTCCCCCGGGTGGACCACTGAGGCTGATCGGCTGGCTGCTGATTTTGAGTAGCCAGCTACAAGGGCAAATAGAGATGCATAGTGGGAGGCCGTTCAAATCAGGGAGGCTTTGAAGGAGCATTTTGACAATGATTTCCAGTATTGTGTCTTTATGTGATGCATTCAGCCAGGCAATGTTTCCTTGCCTCCAATTACCTCTCTCCTCAAAGGCACATCTGTAGAAGCCAGAGAAACAATGAACAGAGACAATATTGTGAGTGCAACTCCTGCATGCATGTGGTTTCAGACTGGCTCCATATGCTGCTCGTCTATGTGCTGGTCTGGTCTCTGCAGAAATAATTGCCTGGTGGCGCAGCAAAGTTTCCTACAGCGGGGGGAGAAACAAGGCAGCTCTGACAAGGAACCTTCAGCAGAGGATTGCAGGCTACCTACAGGAAAGTTTCCTAGAGATCTCTAGGGAGGATTCCCAGGACATCCCCATGTACAATAATGAACTTTTCTGCCGTCGCCCCACTGTGTAGATGCAGAGGCTCTGTTGTTAATTTCTGTCCCTTACCCATCTTCCACCATATAAAAAGTACATGAGAGCTCAATCTCCTCTCACCATGCAGTATCAAAGCAAAATGAGTACTTACCAGAGCTCCCCTCTCCTGCATCATGCGAGCTGGAGCGCTGGGAGCGGCTAGGCCTGTTAAAAAGAGGGTCCTGATTCACCATGCCCCTGGATGAACCTGTCACGTCCCACATAGTCCTCCAGCTCGCCCACCACTTTGTCATCGTAATTGAATTCGCTGGCCACTGCCTCCAGCCCCCTCGAAGTATCCACAGGGCTCTTGGCGGCGGAGGTGAGGTCGCTGACGAGGATTGCATGCAGCTCCTTGTAGAAGCAGCATGTCTTGGGCACCACACCAGAATGATAGTTAACCTCCCGTGCCTTCTGGTATGCCTGCCTCAGCTCCTTGATCTTAGCACGGCACTGCTGTGTGTGTCTCTTTCATGCCCCTTCTCTTGCATGCCACTAGCAATCTGCCCATAGGCATCAAAGCTCCTATGGCTGGAGTGAAGCTGCGACTGCACAGCCTGCTCTCCCCACAGACTCAGCAGATCCAACAGCTCTGGTGCACTCCATGCGGGAGAGCATCTGCTGCGGAAAGCCAGCTGGGAAGATGCTGTGTGAACTGTGCACACCGAGCAAACGGGAAGAGGAATTCATTCCCAGGCCTTTAAACGGGAGGGGGCGCATCCCTGTGTACCTTCAGGCCAACTGAGATCAAACTGCTGACCAGAGTGGTCAGGATGGGCATTGTGGGACACCTCCTGGAGGCCAATTAGGATGAAGTTACCAAGCTCAGCGTCTACACTGATGCTGTGTTGCTCCAACTACGTTGCAAAAAGCTCTGTGCTGCTCGTCAAGCTGGTTTTATTATCTTGGCATAGCAGGGGACGTACCATCGGCAGAGGAGCATTTCAGTGTGTGCACCTCCACTGTTTTGTTGACAAGTCTGCTTTTGTTGACAAACTGTATAGTGTAGACAAGGCCTAGGTGTAACAGCACCACATGGTGTCACCATCACAATATTTTGCTGTGAATAGCAGTATTAAAGGCCTTGCATGGCAGTTTCTTAAGGTGATCAGAGTAGTCTAAAGAAACAATGGGCTACGAATTACCTTTCTAATTGACCAGGAGAAGGCTTAAAAGGAAATGCTATGAGTCTTACTTGTTTGTTGTTGTGCCTCTAATTAGGAAGCACAGTGAAATACCTTTTTCAAGGATGAATCATCATGAAGCAGTTTACTTTGGCAAGGAAGGAAACACCAAGAAACAAGTTGGCTCTTTTAAAAAAAAAAAAAAGAAAAAAGAAAAAAAGGGGGGGGGGCGGGAGGAGGAAGGAACTATTTTTGAGCTATTTTTCCTTTCATGTGTTTTTGTTTCAATCAATGTTTAGATGAAGGGTCAGTGCTAAATGTGACCTTCCATCTAGAAAACCAGAAATGGCTATTAATAACTAACCCATTGGTTCGCATAAAAGCAAAAGTGATATACATTCACCTGTGGTTCTGACATTACCTACTTAAGGAATATAAACAAGTTGCCATTATTTTTTCCATATTTCATCCTCTCACAATAGAATGAGTTTTATATGATATTAGAATGACTCCTTACCTCATGTAGCCAGAAGATAAAATATTGGATTGTTCCATGATATAGCATCAGAGAATCTATATTCTCTTGTTGACTGTGCTGGGGATTTGAATGCATAATTACAGAGCAGATCTGATAGCAGGGTAGAGCCCTGACAATATACGAAGAATAAATGTCAGCTGAATTTCATTTTCCTTCTGATTACTTTTTTCTATTGTTTTAGTTTGTTTTCTTATGTTAACTGCTGACCCCAAAACCTCCTTTCATTTTGTAAATACCAGTTTAGACATTATTGTTTCATCTGGTTCCCAAGAATGAGGCACCTCCAATTTATGGATGAACAACATGGGTTTTGTGTTTAAAACATTGTTCAAAACTTTAAAAATATCAATTTAAAGGTACAGTTCAATAACTTTTTAGTATAGAAGCTAACTCTATTTAGGAGTTATTTTCCTTTTTCTGTGGGGGTTGTGAAGACCTAGGGAGTTGATCACCCTGCCCAACTTATTGGTGGTTGGGTAATAGCCAAACTCTTCCCCCCGCCCAACAGAGGAGTATATGAAACATTCCACTGTGGTTCAAGAGGACACAGCTTGTTACTTTAAGTGTAACATGATATCTTTTTAGGACTAAACACTGCTCCTAACTCATGAAATATATTTGCATCTGATCTTTCAGATTGCAAGATTTTCACCTCTGTCTATTTTAGGTATTTGAGGAACTATTCTATAGGCATCCTTCTCAAATTCTGTGGTTCTAGATGCAAGCACACACACGCTCACTACAAGCGATCTGTTGTCATAAGAACAAAATACAAGAATGCTGAGGTAGAGGCATGTGTCCACTAATAAAAACTTGAAAAATGTAAAGAACTGGATTTTAACTACTAGATATAGATAGTAGCAAGCTTCCTACACCAATGTCCCTCCAGTCCGGACTTGAACATGGTGGGGAAAGATAATTCAGTCCTCCCTCTTTCTGCTGAGACTATCAATCAGTGTGTTTGGTTTCTGCCAGATGTGGTAGTGGTTTGTGTGATATGGTTACTTATCCATGGGGAGCAGAAGTGAATTAATCAAATAGCCATCAGCTTCTGATCACTACTAACCTGGTCTGGATCTGAACCAGAAATGTAGTAGGCTCTGCATTTCATTAAGAATGCCCTAAGCCACTCATTAGCCCTCCAGCCTCCACTTCCACCTTTTTTTAACTAAGCTGGGCCAAAGGAAAGTAGGTTCTTCTTACAAATGCTTTATAAAACCCTATTTATAGTTGATAAAGTACTTGGCAATTGCAAAGGCATCTTGAAGCTTAAATGATTCATGGTTACAATTAAAAAATACAAGACAGACTATAAGCAGCTGTGGCAGAAAAACTACTGTAGCACCGACAATGGTTGTTATGTGGCTATGTACCCACAGAAACTGTGACATAATTGCACTCTAGCACCTGAGTTCTCATTTTAAAAAGATTGAGGGCATGTGGTTGGACAGGTTCCCACCTTGGTCAGGAAAGGGTTAAAGATCCCCTCTGGACATAATCAGACCCACCCTGGGACTGCTGTGAGGCCTGTTGCACCTGGAGAGGTGCAGCTCTTTTAAAAGAGAGGATCCAAGCCCAGTGGAGGTGGGCTCAGGTGGTACTCAGAGCTCCTTCACTGTACAGAGCTGGGGGGCTTACCAGAAAGCTACTGAAGAACCTCTGGAGAGGTAAAGAGACTATCTGTACTTGGCAAAATAAATAGCCTCTGTGAAGGGGGATGAGTTCTTAAGCCTGAGTGCCTTGGGCTCTAATGAAAAGAAAAGCAAAGAACAGAAGACAGTCCAGGCTTATCCTGCTGTTTTACTTAGAACACAGCTCCAGCATAAGGCTGGAAAAGTATTCTTTGCTATGTTCCACCCAATGTAGTTTCTAATGAAGACCAGACAGAGTTCTACAATCAAGTCAGCTTTTGTCTTTCAACAGTCTCAAATCATGACATCCTCACTCTCCCTGGTGACTTTGATGCTACTGTTGATTTGTGTGCAGCATGGAGAAAACGTTAGTGGACCTGTTACCCTGGATACCTTCAATCACAATGGCAAATTTCTTTGACAATTTTATGTCTCATGAGCTTGTCGTTATGAACACCTGGTTTCACAAGAAGCATTACTCGACAAAGTAAATTGGTGAATTCAACTGTCAGGAGCATGACTGTGATGGGAGGTCAGAGCCATACAGGTGGATAGGCCTGGAGGTTAGAGCTGTGCCAGGGTTGAGAACCAGGGCCCCAGGACAACCAGCAATGTAGCTGAGAATAAAGTCAAGGGTCACAGCCGGGGATCAGAAGACAAATGCCAGAGCTAGTGGGTGAGCTGGAGGTGTGGTTGGGAAGTGGAACTGGGGGTCAGAGTTGAGGCCTGAAGAATAGAGATAGCAGGAACTGGAATGGGTACAACAGCTGGAGGGGAATCGGCGCAGGCATAGGAAATCTGATCAAGCACAGCTGCTGTGTCAGCCTAATTGAGCAGCCAGCAAGCTGTGGATGCTGCTGTGTTAAGTAGTAGCTTAGCTCTGCCCCTCCACCAATCAGGAAGTGCAGTCAATCAGGCAGCCTCCTGCCAGGATTAACTATTTCCAGTGAGTTGCTAAGAAATTGACCCTGCTGCAGCTGACTCCCTGACAGTATTATCCTCTCAAGAGCCCAGTGTTTCTGGGTTCGTCTGGTGAAAGGCGGGTATGAACTCCAGGGCATGGACACTCCCTTCTTGTTCCCAAGACGGTTCTTCTGGGCTGTAGTCCTTCTAGTCCACCAGGTACTAAAGTTCACCTCTGATTCGCTTAGAATCCAGGATTTCTTGGACTTTGTATTCTTCATGACCCGGGATCTCTGGGGAGGAGAGGCAATAGAGCAGAGCAGCCAGGAAAAGGATTATCTTTTTAGGGCTTTAAGAGGGCCATGTGAAAAACTGAATGGGCTTTCAGGAATTCAGGCAGCTGGCACTGGAATGCTGCTGGATGGACTTGTTCACCAATCTCAAATGGACCCAGGTATTGACGCTCTAATTGTCAGATGGGCAGGAGGATCTGAGATGTTTAGCAGACCCAGATCTTACCACCCACTCTTAGTATTGGTGAAACCTGGAAGTCTTGGTCAGCATGGCATTTATATGTTTCACTGGCAGCCTCCAGATGCTCTGTACATTTCTGGGGAACTTAATGAAGATGGGTAATGAGGTCTGTTGCAGAAGAAACTTGTGAGTCTGCAGGTGTGACTAAATGGAGATGAGGGTAAAAACCATAGTTGGAGTAAAAGGGACTGTATTGGATGGAGGTGTAGATGTAATTGTTATAAGCAAATTTGGCAGATGGCAAGAGAGTGACCCAGTCACCTTGGCAATAGTTAAGGAAGCATGGAAGGTATTTATTCAGGATTTGATTTACTTGCTTGTCTGTGGATTGTGAAGGCCGAGGACATGAAGAGTTCACACCAGAACTGGGAAGTGAATTGTTTGCCCCGATCAGATATGATTCTGGTTGGCAATCCACACAACTGAAAAACAAGTTTTCTTTTTTAAATTTGATGTCCATTTTATTTTTAAAATTCTTGAAAATGAAACAATGTTTCCTTCTACCCAAAATTATTCTTTTTTCCCACCTGATATTTTTGTTGGCCACTGACCTAAAAAAAAGTTATTCTCACAGCTCCATGCCTAAGTCACTATCGAAAATGGGCCTTAGGTTCCTAAATCAGGTAGGTTCTTTTTTAAGAGGTTATTCTAAATCTTTAACCTTCATGGTTGTGAAGAAACGTTCAAAATATGAACTGTATATAAACCAGTTGTAGTGATATTTGCAAACAGTCTAAAATACTTACTACATTAATTTAAATGAAATGTTAAGTATAACAATTAATTAGGCTAGTTTAAATGTCAACATCTTTAATTATTTGATTGCTTTAGCAGAAGCATCAAGTTAATGTTTTCATGGTTGTTGGTTGTGGTGGAAGATGTTGGATCAGGGTAGAGTGCAATGTTGCCAGGATTTGTTGGTGTAGGAAATGAGATAAGCCCCTCACTGCCCAGAAGGACTTGCACAAATGCATCTGAAGGTAAAGATCAATCACCAGACATTTCTAGCATTCTCAAATCTGTATTGTATCTGTTTTTATCTACAAAAGATAAAAAACCTCAAGCAATATAAAGTGGGAAATATCCAGAGCACTTTCTTTTCTTTTTAAAATTTTTTTGGCAGTGTATACTTTGACAGTCTGAATGGAAAAAGAGAAAATCTACATTTATTCTTTATATGATGCTAGCACTAGGCATGCTGTCTGTTAATGAACCCTTAAACGATCCTTTTTAAGGATGGAGAATAACAGTATATTTCTTAGACATAAAAATTTAACATATCTTTCATTTGATCCACTTGGCTTCATACAAAAGAATCGGGTCCAGGTAAAGGAGCTTTAGAATACCCTCTTAAAGAGATGAAAGACACTTTCCCCAGAACTCCCAGAAAGATCTCAAATTCGGCCAACAGAATAGACAATTCACAAAGGAAAAGAAACTCTCTTGCTGTCAAATTCAGGCATGACATGTAAGTTTATCATCCATCACTGGTTGGCTTCATTGTTTCTTCTTACAATCTCTGTGTAACTATTTCAGTGAGTGATGAGGAGGCTGTGAAAAAACATTACAAATATTGACTTAAGAAAAAATTTTTGCAGGTGTTCACTGCAGGTCTTCCTTTTCCTTTTGAAAGTGTAGTAACTGACCATAGATGTTTTAATTTATTGTATTATTTGAAAAGGAATAGAAGATTAGAGAATGCCTACAGAGCCTCAGGCTGCAATTACGAGTCTGACAATAAAACCAAGAAAGTAGTATAAGAAGGGTAGGAAAAAGAGAAGACAAGACTGTGGAAAAGGAACTAGGGAGTATCAGCAAAAATAAAGCTGCTTAATAGTTTGTTTTTTGTGAAGCGAATGAGATAAAAAGGATTCCGGGATTGAGGGCTCAGTGATAGAGTTAAGGTTGTGGCTGGATGAGTTCCCCTGTGCTAGAGCTGGAGTCAGGTCTCCTCCACTGACAGTTAGAATTTGGATCAGTGGGGTTCCCTGACCTAGGGTTAGTGTTGGGGCAGTTATGCTACCTTGGCCTAATGTCAGGGTTGGACCAGTTAGGTCTACCCCTGCTAAAATCTGGTGTGTGTTGGGCTTGCTGACCTAAGGTTGGTGTTAGGGCAATTAGTATGACCAGGCATAGGGTCAGAGTTCAGGAAGTTAGGCCTCCCCAGCCAAAGGTTAGGGTGGGGACAGGCGTGTTAGGGCAGTTACGCCTCCTTGTCCTACAGTTATGGAAGTTAGGCCTCTGTGATGCTTCCTGGGGTACTTTGTCAGCCCTCCCCCACCCCGTCAAGAGAGATTTGCTGATGTTAACTGGGTGTCAGCTCTCTGGTATCTATTAGCCACCCAAACAGTCTCCTCTGGGCAATGATAGCCTTCACTTTGTTTGGCACGTTATCGATAGGTGCATCCCAATCTCTGAGTCTCAGTAAAGTTCCCTGGCCTACCTTAGGGTAATTAGGGCATCATGACCTTTGGTTAGAGTCGGGGCATTTAGGGCTCTTTGGCCTAGTGTTAAGATTGGGCAGTTAAGGTTTCCTGCCTAATATTGCCTGCTGGGCCTGATCTGTTAGGTGTGCTCAGAGCTCACCTAAACCTACACGATATGGGCAGCAAATGTGTACAGAAGGGGTTTGAATTTGTGTCTCCTACCTCAGGAGTGTTCGAAACTTTGTTGTATTGGTTATTTTGGGGTGTGAGTGTCAATCTCTCCTTTTGAACCTGTTCCACTGTGTATAAATAATTAAACATTGTTGGAACCAGGTGACTGAAATCTGGATCTCTCATTTTCCAGGTTAGTGCCCTAACCACAGGGTATAGGGTCATTCCAGTTCTCTCATTGATTACTTGTTTGTTTAAACACCGTGGAACAAATTCAACAGGAGAGACTGAGGGAGCCAGGCCCTAGAATAACCCTTAGCCTCCTGGTTGCTGCACTCACCTGAGGAGAGACCTCCAATGCAGATCCTGTCTCCACCACAGAGAGAGGGGGGAACTGAACCTGGGTTTCTCACACTGTGGGTGAATGCTCTAACCCATTGGCGTCTGAAGGCCAAGCCCCACTGCCCAGGCCCGAAGCATGTTTCGAACATAGTTTCATGGAGCTCTGGGCAATTGCCCTGCTTGCCACCCCTTAACACTGGCTCTGCGCTTGCAACCTCCCTGGGTTGAGAAATACTGATCTAGAGGAGCTGAAGTACCCCCTGGAAGACCTCTGTGTACCCACAGGGGTACGTGTACCCTGACTGAGAACCACTGCTCTAACCAAAGGGCTGTTAGGGTGGCATCGTCTCTGTTTTTCTTGAAAAAGGTCTAATTCCAGGCAAGAGTGGTTAGGGATCCCAAGCGAACATAGGCACCTCCCTCCATTGCAGGGCAGGAAGTTAGGCAACCTGCTTTTTTTCAGCATTTCCTACTGGCTAACCTCAGGTAGCTTTCTGCTCAGTTTGCTGGCTTTTGTGAATCCTGTGTGTAGGCACCCCACTCTCCGCAGGCATTGAATAGGGAGCCTGGGTGCTGCCCACAAATAAGGCTGTGAATTCCCATGGTAGGGCCCCTAAAAGTTGTGTAGCAACACTGGCAGTGCCTAAATGTGAATCCCACCCCATAACTATGGCATTTTCTAATTCCTGGGTGCTTCACCCTGCAACCTGAATGGTTTTAATTGTGTGTGTGTGTGAAGCACCACAAATGCTTAAAAGAGCTTTTCAATATGTGCCTGTTTCACTGTCATGGTTCTCTGTGTGTGTGTTCACTCTTCCCCCAGCCATTACTTATTTTGTGTTACCGAAGTGGCTGGAGCCCTAATCTTGGACCGGGATCCCAGTGCTTTTGTCGGTGTCTAGACCGGATTTCAAACAAACAAACGCTAACCAGGGTGGTAGTACCTGGGTTGATTGCCCAGCAGTTAATGGGGGAGGCCTGGGTTTAAATCAGCTGCGGAATGGTTTATAACACGTGCCTCTACGAGCGGTGGAACACACTGGCCTGGTTTTGCATCTGGATCGGGGCTGGGGAATAAACGCAACAAGGGGGTTTGCCAAACCCGAATCTGGCGGCGGGGGGCAGAGCGCGCAGCAAAACCAAACCACCCATGGCCCGGCCGGCACAGACCGAGCGCGCCGGCTCTTCTCCGCGCTGCTGCAGCCTGCCGTGGTCGGAAGGAGGGAGGGACGGACGGGAGGCGGGGCGATGCAGCAGGAGGCTTGCCCAGGCGGCCCGGAGCTGCTGCTTTACGGCGGGGTAACGTGCGTGCGCGTCCTTCTCTTCTTCCTGTTGTGATTTGGAGCCGGTTCCTATGGCCGCTGGCCTGTCTGCTCCCCGCTGGCTCCCCGCAGTCGCCGCCCTGCTCTGGGCGTGCTGCGGGTGCGGCTCGGCGGCCACCGGCGGGGTCCAGGTAGGGGAGCTGGGGGAAGCGCGTTCGGAAAGGCCCCCGGAGGTTCCAAGCCACGGCTTGGGGCTGGCAGCCCAGCGCCGCCCCCTGCCCCGTTGGGGTGCCTGGGCTGTGCCGATGGACCTACCCCTGCATTGACTCCACGCAGAGTCACCGGGGGCAGCTGCTGTGTAGGGGAGGGAGAAAACCCTCTGCGGCCCCCCCCCTCCTCCCCTGCAGCGTTGGGAGAGAGACTTGTTCTGCCGACCTGCTTTATCCATCGTGGGAGACTGGATCTTTTTTGTGGAGATTCCCTATTTCTTGCTCTAAAATTCCTTTCTAATGTCTAGATGCCATGAACTGCCCTCATCTCCTTCCAGCCCAAACACTGTCAAGTAATCCGGGGCTGTCTTGTTTTTCATTATTTGCTTTCTTCTGACCTGTATGAGCCTAGAAATGCTCCTATTTGACCAACTCTCAGAGTAATAAATAAACAAATTATGTAAATGTACATCTTACATTTATAAAGACGGGAATAACTGATTCTAAAGTATATGTACCACGTTTTGTTTAAACTGCATAAAAATTATAAACTATTTCAGATGCATCAACATTAATTTTCAGTTTCATTCCCATGCACCAGTTCTCTTTGAATAGGGAATATTATATAGAGAGGTTTTTTATCCCTTTGAGTTATCTGCCAGTTGGGTTTCTCACTTTTCAGTAAACTGTGCTTGTTTGGTTAAACATACAAAAATAATATTGTTGTTCACTTTTGTGATTAATCCAGACATATTATGGTCAATTTGTATATTTTTCACATGAATTTCTCAGAGCTTCATGGTTTTTGTAAATCAAATATTGTCCCTTCATCAGGAATCATTACAACTTTGCCTTTTTCATGTTTCAATAATTATACCTTTTTACATACTGCACACTTTAAATCCAGATATGGTGTTTATAATCTAATCTGATTCTCATATTAACATTTTGATAAAGCAGAAAGTAACTTTACAGTCAAAAGATTTCTATAATGCACAGTTAACAAGACTAATAAAATGTGACTAAATAGCTAATGGAAGTAAGATGAAACATTTTAAATATTAATTTTAGAACCTTTTAAAGTTACCATTCAAAGCTGCAAAGAAGAGTGCTATATAGCTCAACAGTTTCTTTCATCAACAGAAATTGGTCCAATAAAAGATACTTACCTCACCACCTTGTAGCTCTAATATCCTGAGACCAACATGCTACAAATGCTGCATAAAGCTGTTGTTGTTTATCCATCATTGTACTTATGCTTCTAGACTAGAAGGTCCAACACAATCTGGTCTTTATTTTAAATCTGATTTAAATGTACATGATATTTTATTTTCCAATCTGCTATTTTTTTAAGGGAGTGGGGACAGTGAAAGGAAAAACTCATCCAAGGGTCTTCACTTTAAGGAATGATTGAGGGCTGATGAAGCATTTCACCTGTTACTAGGTGTGTCCTCTAAAACAGAACAATGTTTGTGGCTTTAAAAAAAAAAATTAAATTAACAGAGGCTACCACCGCTCTCTTCTTCCACTTGCTTTAGCACAGGATAGATTCTGAATGCTTACACCACCTTCCATCTTTTTTTAGCCTGGGTTCAGGTATGTGGAGTCACTATTTAACACCTGATTAGACACTTGTAAATGGAAAGTTTCTGGGTATAATTAGTCTTTCACAGTCAGATATTGCCCTTTTGGACAATGGGCAATGTTTCTTTTGCATTCCATATCTCCCTATCCTAGTTTGCTGCCTCTCTCTTGCCATCACCACCACAAATCTGAATTTCACTGGTTTTGTTCTCACTGCCAGCCAAGTGTTTCCTGAGGTGATACCAAGCATTGAGAAGGCATTTGTGAGAGAATCAGATCACGTCTGATTTTAACATGTGGACACAACAATGCAAAATTAATATAGAATGCATCCTTCTCTCTGGCATTAGGGGGGATACTATAAACCAGAAGAAGTAATATCTTCTATTTAGCTGGTTTTAAGTTTTAATACCATATGACATTAACATTTTATTTTTTGTAGAACCAACCAAAACAAAACAAAAAAGCTGTGTATTGTAGTTTTTTTCCTAAGTTTGTTTCTACACAAGTGTTCCAATATTTTCTGTCTCTTGCAGGACCAAGCAGAACAGTTCTTTAGAAGTGGGCATACAAATAACTGGGCAGTTTTGGTAAGCATTCTGTAGACAATCTTCTTAAATAAAACACCGATCCTGCATTTGTTGCATTCTGGTGCCATTGCAGTCTGCCTATATGCAGCAAGTTGCAAGGTCAAGTGAGTAGCAGGACTTTGAGTTATCCCTGCTAGTTTGCTATACTACGTTACTATTATCTCTCCGGCATAACTTAATTACAAGCATCCAAAATATTAATGCACATTTGAAGCACTCATACAATTAAAGTTCTAACTAGAATGAAAACAAATGATTATGCTATATATTATTACAGTCATGTTGCTGCTTATTCCTTTTTAAATCTGCTTGACTAGAAAGGTATATAACATTCCTGATCTTGTTTTGTTTTATTACACTTGCTAACTTCTGACAATAAACTTTCTTCTTTTTTATTTTAATCACCTAAAATCTTATTTAGGATAAGAACTGTTAGTATTACTTTTTTATGTGGATAACTTCAGATCATATTATATAATCAGTTTTTAATCAGACTTTCCGAGCTTAATGACTAATGATCAGCTCTAAAATATTATGTGAGCAGTCAGACATCAGTGTTTTCTAAGTATTAAAATTTACCAAAATGATAGTTCAGTAAGACTAATAGATAATTAATTGAAATCATAATAATCATTCCCTTATTCCCTAATGCATAAACTTAAAATTATTAACATTAAATACCTATTTCTATTTCAATGCTAAAAGTAAGCAGAGAGTTAAAATACAATTTTCTTAGGTCAGAGAAATATACTTGATATAAACTGGTAATAGTAAGAGAAGTAGAAAGTTCTTGGTGCTGAAGGTTCAAAGAGATCTGCTTCCTATTATCTTTGCCACTGATTTTCTATGTGACCCTGTGCAAGTTCCTTGTGGCCAGACTCTGTATTCCTTGCTCTCACAAATTGCCCAGAAATTCAGGCTCTGTTCTCATGCCAGCTATGCCTCATTTTCTCCATTTATGAAATGGGGGTGAAGATGCCACTTTTGAGGCATAAGAATAAATGAACTAAAGCACTTGGAGGTCCACAGAAGAAAATGCCATAGAAGTGCAGACTATTACTAGTTTGTTGTGATCTGACTAAGTCTTTCTACTATGCTCATCACTGTATCATCAAAAGTCAAGAGCTTGATATTCAAAGGCCTACTTAACAGTCTGCTTTCTCTCTCTTGCTTAGAGAGAAAAGCAACTTAAAATCATCTCTTCAAAAGATGCCCCTAATTGAATGTCTTCTTTCTCAAATACTCCTTTTTAAAAAATTTTTTTTTAAACTGAGTATCTTGCCTCCTGCATAGTGTACTTTGTTAAAGTGTACTTATTGCAGGATCTTATTCAATTGAGGCTGGGCAATTTCTTCTATCTGATCATGAATGATTTCTTGGCATTGTTCTAGTAGCTTTAACCTTAAAAAATGTCTTGTGTTGGTCAGTCTTCCATGGACACTTTCTGTGCTAAACAGCAGCTACTTTCATGGCTCTCACTGGTTGTTCTGGAGACAGCTTGAGCCTGGTTAGAAGCTAGATCCTTAGGTTCACAGTTCAGAAAGGGCCTGGGTCATAATTCAACAAAGCAATTAAATATGCTTACCTTTAAGCATGTTTGGTAAAATATTGTTGCATGACCTGGTCATCTCTCATGGGTTGGCACGAGCAGGCAGAGTCCTGAAATTGTGATGCAGGCATGAGCAAGGCGGATAACAGAATCCGTGTTTTGGGGTTTTTTTTTAATAGTGAAACAGGTTACAGAGGCAGCTCTCCTCCTGCTGGAGGTTGTACTGACACCCAAAACCCTTCGCCTTCCCCCCCGGGCAGGAAGGACACCCTCTCTACCCCTTCCTCTCAGGATTATGTCCTGGATCCCCCTCTGGCAGGAGCCACACTCTTTCGGGGCTGTTGTTGGATGTGCAACATACACAGACCCAGCCAGCATAGTAACTGTTACAATATTCAAAAGCATTGAAGTGATTTAAGAGCCTAACTCACTGTCATTGGGAATTGTCTGCCTAACTCCATTATGCCCCTTAAAAAATCCTAGCCTTAAAAACAAGCAAGGCAGGACAGGAATCCTTCCAGGAAGCTGGGGACGGCAAGAGGTAGGGGTCTTATGATTCTCACTGAAAGTTAAGTTGTTAATTTTTCATGAGCAGATTGAGTAAAAATGATGCAAAACAAAACATTTACCTTGGTCTACGTCTAGTCAACTTTTAAAAAAAAGAATCTGAAGTACTATACCCGCCCCCAAATCCTCCCTGTCCCTTCTGTGTGGCTGTTTTCTTCTATTTTAAAATGTCTTATCTTTTCTCATCTGTTCAAAGGACCCACAAAAATAGCAGGAACTGGCTATAAAGGGAAAACTGCTACTGACTGTACAGAAAATAGTTCTTTTTTTCTCATCTGAGTTATGTTTTATTTAGATGTAATTTGTAAAAATAGTAAGTGAAATCTTTAAATAGAAGTGATTATTTTAATATTTGTCTGATTTATGGTATATTTTTCAGTTCTCATGCCTCTGTTACAGAGGATTGCAGGAAACACGTTTTATTTAGGAAGCTCACTTACAGATTTTAATATTGCTCTCTACAGCTGAAAGCTGCTTTCTCAGAAGCTTTTAGGCCATGTCTGCACTAGAGACCTTACAGTGGCACAGCTGTGAAGTCTCCCATGTAGCTGCTCTATGCTGACGGAGGAGAGCTCTACTTTCAGCATAATTAAATCACTCCCAACGAGTGATGGTAGTTATGTTGGTGGGAGAGCATCTCCTGCTGACACAATGCTGCCCAAACGGTGCGTCTGTCGGTTAAACTTATGTTGGTCGGGGTGTTGTGTGTTTTCACAAAAAAAGGACAAAAGTTTTAATGACAAAAGTGCTAGTGTAGACATAGCCTTAGTTTTCTGTTCGAAGGCTCTGTAATGTGTATAAAACAATTAATGCTGCTTAATCAGTTTCTGAAAGTTACTTCTGACACTTTCCTTGTAGTTGCTTACTAACATTTAAACAAACCGACACATTGGTTGGAAATTGTTTGAGAGATTGTATTCAAACTCTGTGACTGGGGCCCAACTCTAGTATTATATTTGACTGCTTAAAAACCAGACACCCCAGCAAAAGTTCTCCTCTACCTATATGTGGACCTTGTATTTATTTGCTTGTACCTTACTGCAACAGGTCAATCATAGAAATTTGAAATGGAGACGATATTAAAACTAGCTAATCCACTTGCCAGCGCTGGATTATTCCCTACAGTACTTTAAAAAAAAAAAAAAACTTTAGCCAGCTTTAAATGAGAATTTTCTCTATGGCTCAATATATTAACATTTATTTTCAAAATATGAAAAAGCTTTCTCTGCAGAGAAGGTATATACTATTTACAGCATTGATTTCTTGCAGTTGCTAGGCACTGATTGTTGGGTGACTAGGTTCTTGACGTCTCAGCAATCAATATCTATTGATACATACTAATGCCGAATGCATTTCTTACACCTTTTAATATGCATTTATTTCTTTTTAACACTTAAAGGTGTGTACCTCTCGCTTCTGGTTTAACTACCGTCATGTGGCAAATACGCTTTCAGTTTACAGAAGCGTCAAGAGACTTGGCATTCCTGATAGGTAAGAAAACCTTGCAGAGCACAATTGTTTGTTTAAAGTTTGATTTTAAAGTAAAAGTTCAGTCTCATCTTCTGAAACAGGACTAAAAGATTGATATCTTCCTTTCATAACCAGGTAAAAGGTAGAGAGCAGAGACTTAATTACATTAATTTACTGAAAATTGGAACAATATTATTGGAAAGGAAAATGAAAAAAACAAAAGTACTGTGATGCTTCAAGACAGAAATGGATCATTGGATCAAATGATGTGATGCTAACCAACCGCTGAATTGCACTGCTAATTAGATTGGTGAATGGACAATGTGAGAAAATGAGTAAAATGTATTCAGAATTGACAGTGCAACTCTTTGTCATGTACCTGTTACTCTATTGCAATTTCATGTCTACATTACAAACCTATGTAATGACTGTGGGGGCTGATGCCACAGTACCTTCCTTCTGTTGGTGGTATGCGTCCTCACAGGAGTGCTTCCGGGGACTGAAGAAGGACAGTGTGAGGGGAGACAGCTGGGCTCACAGTGTGGAGCTGAGAGCCAGGACCCCAGGGGCAGAAGGGCTCCCCAGTGGGGAGCCCAAGTGGTAGACCCAGTTGGGAGCCTGGGTGGCAGCATGGCTTGGAGCAGGAAAGCAGGCTTTCTTGTTAATTTCACTGCTCCCAGCCATGAAATTGACAAGAATGACAGCCAACAGCTGATGTAAGTAACAGGGTCTACACAGACACTGCATCGCCCTAACTACACCCACGTAAGCTTTGCACCTCTTGTGGAGGTGGAATTATGTTGGTGTAGTAGGGCACTTCATCAGCGGGAGCAAGGCTGTAATGTAGACCCTGCCATAACTAAGTCAACATGAGCTGCCTTATGTTGACCTAAACTGTGTAGGGTAGACCAGGCCTTTTTAAGGTCTTTTTAATGTGCCTTTTGATTAGAGAACACTTCATTTAATGGGCAAGACTAAGTAGAAGTACAGTGCTTCATCTAAATCCAAGGCACACTGTTAGAATGGGACCTCTAAACGATTGGTGTCTAACAAAGAAGCTCTTGCATGTCAAAAACAATATTAAAAAGGCATTTTTGGCTGGGTTCAAATGAGCCAGGGACCTTTTCTACATGCACCAGTGGTGCTGCTTGAACTACAGTGAAAAGTAGCAAACCCTGTGGAGTGAATGCAGTTATATCCGTATAAAGGGGTCATAGAAGAAGGGAAATAAGCAATATTGATATGACACCTTTATTCTGGTATAACTGCATCCACACCAGGCATGTACTAGTATAACTGTTTTGGTAAATAGTTACCTTTGTACCAACAACTGTGCAGATCGGTCCTAAGAGTTGGGCAACCAAATCCCATTGGATGTCAATAAGAATAAAGCACCTAACTCCTTTGGAAATTGCAGTCTCATTTTTGTTATGTCAGAATGGAAAAACTAGGAGGATCTTTATAGTGGCTGACTCTGAAAAGGAAGCAATTGTTTCATTGTGAAAAAGCCAATATCACATTAAGTTAATATCTCCCTATTTCACTAATGTAATACCATGGTGAGACTATAGTGCTGAGATTTATGTTCCCTTTATTTACAGGCAATGTGTAGTGTTCTCTGAGAGCTTAGCCCTTATTCTGTGGTATCACAGGGGACTTGCTAATGTGTGAAGTGTGTGGAGGGATGTCTTCAGTGTGTATTTAATATTGTCTTCTCATACTTTTTGGTCTTGTTTTAAATTTTAGTCTGATAGCTTTATAGGCTGTGGGCTACTGTTAAAATGCTGAAAGTTTAATCTTTGACTTGTGAGCTTTTTTCTTCACTCGACTTTTCCAAATAGCAGCTCTCTCGATTTAAAAATAGTGGTATGTTTTTATATGCATTGTATTCCATCCAAACTATGCTTGTGTTAATAAGCTCAAATTGGCCAAGGCCCGTGGTGTAGATGTGATCTATTGTGGACTTGACAATACACCCTTTTTTTGGGTGGGTAGGGAACATTGAAAGACTGAGCAGAACAGTCTTTCCTCTTCTGGTTGGATTTACATGCAAGGGTCTTAGATTTTTTTGTGTTTTTGTTTTGGTTTAAAAAGCTCTTACTTTATAGTGGCTCCTTCCAGAACTTTTGTTCCCAAAGGACAGTGAGGACCAAATCCCCAGCTGGTGTAAGGTGCTGTAGCTCCATATTTGACCCTCACTATCTTACTAAACAACATGATCTGGATAAAGAAACATGCATGCAATAACTGTGCTGGATGGGGTAGAATCAGGGCAGTAGTGTCCTTGGAGACTAATGTCTTGCTCATCTAAGGCTACGTCTTCTCTAGCAAAAAACGGTTTTAGTAACTGCAAGATAACCAACAGGTGTTATCTGTCCTGCTGTAGAAACATAATGGAGACAGAACACTGTATTTTCTCAGTGAGTTAAACTAGGTGAGGCCAATCTTAGAGGGTTGAGGTGAGGGGTAAAGTGTTGACCTTGCCTGGCAACCTTATGGTAAATTGATGTGTGCCTTGTGTCTCTGTTTAGGATTTTACAGTGATATAACTATTGCACATTAGTGATCTCACTTTAAAAAACAGCTTTGTGTCCGTAAAGATGCAGCCTAATTTTGGAGGTTTTTTTGTGGTGTTGGGAAGGGGAAAGAGGGTGCTATTGAACTGGGACCTTGCTCAAGTGGTGGTATGTTGTCATTTGCCAGAAGAGTCCCCAGTAAGTTGTCTGCTCAAGCCCTGTCCTGTACCTGCATGACTGTGGACAGAATGGGTTAGTGTGTAAGTTAGGGGTGAATCCGTACACTTACACACTATTTATATTTGCAGGACTCAATCTTTCATGCCCTACATATTCCCTATATGTAATTTTTCTTAGCCTATGGATAGGATCTTGCTATCTATCACTTGTTAGTGACAAAACTTAGTGACTTCTGTGGGTACAGGACTGATCACTAGACACACAATCTCATTGAAAGGCAAATCAGCTTTCTCCTTGTCAAAACTATGGCAAGGGAGTCTGATTGATTGCCTTGCTGTTTCTGTTTGGCAAAATGAGAGTCAAGACTACACTACAGACATCTGCCACCACAGCAGACAGTCAGGGATGTGAAGAGGTCTGATTCCTGATCAACGTCGCTATACCAACAGCAGTCCATAGCATAGACAAAGCTATGCCAACAAAGCTGCATTTTTTATCTGTATGTCTCCCTGGAGGTGATTTAACTATATTGATATAGTTGAGCCTACACTAGGAACACTTTGGTGGTAGAGTACACTGGCATTCCTATACTGGTAAAGTGCTCCTAGGGTAGACATAGCCAAGAGCTCAATTGGCTTGAGTGAACAAGCATTTTCAATTCATCAGAGGAAGCCAACATTCTTAGTCACTGTTGAAAGTCAGAGTTGGGAAAGGAAGACAAAGTCGCAGCTGTGTGACTGCAGGCAGGCTTACTGTTTGAGAAACTTTTTATAGCCTGTCCTGATACAAAGTACCGGTAGGATATCTATTCGTGTACATTGATAGCATGGGTATCTGTCTGATGATGGATAGAGCTGTCTAGGTGCCCTTAACTTGTTGCTGTGTGCGTGTCTGGTATTCAGTCTCACCTGGGCCTGGTTTTGTAAGTGCTGCATAGAAGCTGACTCTTGGAGTCTCTGCAGCAAGCTTGCAATGGTTATATATTTGGTTCCTCACAGAACAGTGGATAAGGTATTCTCCTTTTTGGAAAAGTCGGTGCTGGAGGGGTGTTTAAGCTGCTGACTGAGCTGTGACCTTGGAGGTGTGGATTTTCCCCTCCTTGTGTTCTCTCCTTTTGTTTGTTTTTAGTGTAGGTTTCTGTTTTCCCTTCAGGCTGCAACAGATCCAGTGGCCTGTTGAGTATTAAACTTATTCCTCTTTTTACTTTTAAATAATACTTACAGAATTCCATATTTCATTTGGTGTAGGACTGTGTGTTCTCCTTGTGGCATGTCTGTGGCCCTACAGAGAATTTCAGACATTATTATTCATACATACTGGGAGTGAATTTGCAATCTCATATTGGGCTTTTCAACGATGTCATTGCCTCCCACAGTCCCATTAATACTCAGGTTTATGGAAAGCAGCAGATCTCTTCCCTTTTTATTGTCTCCCTTTGCAAAAGTTTTGTGAGGGGAGAATAATTGTTACCTTGTCCTCTCGCCTTCTGTTTCACCTGGTTGTCTTGTCGTAAACCTAAAATGTCAGCTGTCTGGGCCAGGTTTTCTGTAGTTCTGGCTTGCTGAAAGTCTACTGCAGTGGGGGCCATTGTTGAGGATCCCAGAAGCTACTGTAATACAAATAACAGTGCATAGCTGTATTCATCTGTTAAGCCTCTCTGAGGAGTAGAGGGGAACAAATTGAAGTGAAATGGGATGAAGAAAACCTCAAAGGCAACCAGGGTCAAAGTGGAACCAGCAATTTTATGCCGAATGCTCTTAGAAGTGGTAGAAGACACCATAAGTAAAAACGATGGAAATGATGTTCCTCGTAGCATTAACTCCTGGTGCATGATTTTCCCTCCCAATAGAGGTTCAGGTGGGTCTGAAATGGTTGAGGATGGCCTCCTAGTTCAGTCTCTCTGCAGGACTAGAGCTTGTATTCCACATGGATGCAGCAGGGTTTGGAAGCAGTCTCCTCAACAGCCACTCAGATCTCTCCTTTTTCTATTCCCATAGGAAGCTTTCTAGGTCTGCTGACCTGCTTTGGAGGGGGTTTTGCTGTAGGAGGACATGTTAAGCCCCCCGAGTGCTTTATTTGGGTAGAATAGCTTTGTGTTATCCAGAGTTGTGTTGTATTAATGTTTCATCAAATCTAATAATAAAAATGGGGTGTGTTTTTAAACAAAATAAAAAGGGAAAATGTTCACCAGGTCAGTATTTGTGCTAGTGGGAGAAAAGCTTCTTCCTGGAGTGATTCTGCATCTTGGAAGGCTTGTCCTCATTCTTCAATGCTCTTCATATTCTGAAGAGAGATTGCTGTGCCCAAGGGCTTGCGATGAAGAGAGAAAAATATTCAAAAATGTCTTGCTGCTGTTCAGAACAGTCCTTAGGCATTAATAACAGTGAGTGTATTAATAACATCCTAGAGCTTAAAAGTTGGGTCTTGAGTACTCTAAACTAGACACTGAGGACTCAACCCCCCACCCCCAAAAGCTATCTAGTGAATAGTGCACTGAGTTGGGAGTCAGGAGACCTGGACTCTGTTCTGAGCTCTGCTGGGTTACCTTGCACAAGTTACTTTGCTTTCCTGTGCTTCAGTTTCCTCATCTGTAAAATGGGGATAATGAGATTTCCTTTCAGATGTATGAGTGAAAAGCTATATCAGAGCTAGGTGGTGGTGGTGGTGGTGGTGTTGTTACCCTCCCTCCTTCACAAATGTTCAACGTGGGTGAAATTCACTCTTGCCAGTGTAAATGAACAATTAAGCTTTATGTGGGGAACTAAGCTGGGGTTTTACAGTTCACTCTCTCAACCTGTAGCATGCCACAGGAGATGTACTGCTGGGCCTCTAACTGTTGCAGCCTCTTACTGGAATAGTGTTTGATTCCCCTCCCTTCCTCCTGTGTGGAAATTTCTGACTTACGTTCTCACTCTCATTGCAATGAGTCTGTCTCTTGGGAGGTGCTACTCTGTTTTCTTTCTCCTACTCACTGTTATATATCACATGCCACAGGAAATGCATTCAAAATGTACTAAAATGCAGAATTTTGAGAAATATTTTAGACATAGAGAATGACGAACAGCAGCAATGCTATATCTTAAAATCAAATTTATTAGGATCCTCCTTGGGTTTTTAAAAAAATGATTTCCATCTGAAACCAGATGTATAAATTTCAATCTGGTGGTTTAAATAGCCAGATTTGTCATCCAACAACAGAAGTCGTTGGAAAAATCCTGTTTGATTTCCCAGATCTTTGGCTATTCCTGTTTGTTGATGTGTAGCACAGCGCTCCCATTTGTAGAAAGAAAATTGTTACAAAACTGAATAAAACTGATTGTTTCTAATTGATTTAATGGTGCACCATGAAAAAGTTATTGTAATGGCAGTAATCTAATTGGTCAAATTAGACACATTTTCAATTGAATAATTACGTTCTAAAATCACCACAGTGAATGCAGAGTGGTAGCAATTCCATTGATATTTATATATAGTGGCACATTGTGTGTGTGTGTGTGTGTGTGTGTGTGTGTGTGTGTGTGTGTGTGTGTGTGTGTGTGTGTGTGTGTACACGTTTCACATGTATTTTTAAATCTCTAATGGGCATGGTAGCTTGACATGTGCCTGTATATGTGAAATTCATTTTCCCAATAGTATGTAATTACTCATTTTTGTCTTTTTGATAGAGCATCACGCAGTCTTCAAGAACATAGCGCAAGGTGGTAGAGCTAATGGGTTCATAACAGCCTCAACTAAGAATTAATTCTCTTGCTTTTGAGACTGGGACCTTGTGTATTTGAAGTTTGTGCACAGATTTTTAACTAAATCTGTCATGTACAAGCCCCACACTCTCTTTAAACCAGTACCGTTTAAAACTCACTGTTTCAAGGTCTGTAAGAAGGCTTTATAATGGGGGTTGGAAAAAACAACATCTTCGCTTTATTTTTTTTTTTCCTGGTGTGACCCACCTTCTGTCTGACTTTGAACTTTTAAGTTCTTTGGGACATCAGCCATCTGTTTTTGGCAAGTACAACATTGAGCATGATGTTGGTGCTAAATAAATACCACCATTACTTTAACAAACAAAAAGCTTTATGTGGTAGCCTTGTGATAGTGACAGAGTTCCCTGGGGAAATCAGATATTACCAAAGTAACTCTCTTATCCCCCAGACAATTTTTTGTGAATGTTATGCCATCTTGTTTTAATAATGGGTCATCTTTGTTGGCTCTGCTATTTGCAACTTTCCTTTTGTTTGTTGTATTAAAATAGAATATCTGAAATGGTGACGTTTTGTTTTTCCTAGTCATATTGTCCTGATGCTGGCAGATGATATGGCATGTAACCCCAGGAATCCCAAACCAGCAACTGTGTTTAGCCACAAAAACATGGAGCTAAATGTCTATGGAGATGATGTGGAAGTGGATTACAGAAGCTATGAGGTAACAGTGCTTTGTTTATCTAATCGGATGTTTTTCTGTAGGGTTGCTTTTAAAACCTGATCCAAAGTCTGTTGAAGTCAGTGGTAGTTCTTTCCATTCACTTCCCTGGATTTTTGGATCAGGCCCTTATTCTCACTTTATATATAATAAAAAGAAAATTCTTACTTAGTTTCATAAGTTGTTACAACTTTGTACATCTTTCTAACCATTTAGAATTTTTTTACTATACATTGGATATTTTAAAGAAAACATTCATTCCCCATGCCTGTTGTTGCTGCTGCTGTTGTGAGCTGTGGTTAGGAGATTGAGGATCTCCTACTGTATATTAACAATATAAAATTTTTTACTGGGTTTTCTGTTTTGTTGAAGTACCATAAATTGCATCATTGGTCAAACTGCTAACATTTTCATTACTTTGAAGTTAAGCAGGTGTGTTTGCACTTTGTTGGTTCAGTGCCTCTTTTTAATTGTTTTTTTCCAAATAAACCATGTCATTTCTGTTAGTGACCCATTTCTAACCACATTATAATAACTAGTAAAAGGAAATATCTGCAGCACTTTACCATGTCCTAGTTTTCAGAAAATGCTTCTTGCTGCAAATTTTTTTTCCTAACTCTTTACTGGACTGACTTTAGACTTCAGTTACAGAATTTTAATTAGTATCACATAATAAAAGGATTAATAAAGCAAAAATGTGTATTTTACAGGAACAAATTAAACCCCCTATTGTATTTCTGTATTAGAGTATACAGTAGACATCTTGCTCTCTGATTTTTCACGTCCTGATGGCATAAAGCGCATGTTCAGATTATAGTAACAAAAACAACTTGCTCTCATGGGTCTGAATTTGTTGGTAACATTTTTGAGCCTTGTAAGTCTGCATTCAGAACAAGTGGTTCTAATGTTTAATTAAATGTTTTATGGTCGCTGTCCAGATGGACTACATCTGATCTTTCAGATATTTGTGCCACAGGAATCTTTTCCTTGCCTGAGATGCATGGAGAATTTAAGCCTTCGAGTATTATTAACATTTCTCCATGGTAACACGTACTATTGTTGCAGAGTTTTGTGAATGCATAAGTAGCATTGAGGGAGTAAAGCTGTACAGCTGTAAAGCTGTGTTAAAATGAATGAAGATGTATTTAAAAGATTATAATGGTCATAGATGTGTTTAAAATAGTTTTCAAATATTAATAAAGCAACAGGGTGATTAAAAAGAACTGATTGGTGAGTAGTAGCACAGGAAAACCTTGAATAGAAGAAATCTAGTAATGCAATTTGTACCATCTATTGGTGGACCTTTTTATATAGAGTGCATAGTTTGTGTCATTATTTTATGGAACCAATTTAGTAGTGGTCAGTAGATATCCCTGGTGATAGTTAGATATTACTCCATTTCCATGTTTGTAGGTTACTGTGGAGAATTTCTTGCGCGTATTAACAGGAAGAATCCCGCCAAGCACACCTCGATCCAAGCACCTACTTTCCGATGACAGAAGCAATATTCTAATATATATGACAGGTACTTACAGGAATGTATTGGTTTTGTTGCATGGTAGCAGAGTGAAATTTCATGAGCATGCCAAACGACACTGAAAAATTAGTAAAACATACATGGTAATCATGGATTCACATTAGTTTGAGCAAAACATCTATTTATTAATAATAATTAATATTATTAATCCAGGTCTTACACTTGTATTCCACAACTCTGGGTATATGGTATATATAGAGCCAAATTTGTAACGATTCTGGAAGTTACAAAAATCTTTACTAGGTGAAGGATTTTTTGCATAAGAAGTATTCAAGGAAGCATCTTCAAAGCAGGATCTATTTATTTATTTATAAATGAATAGATGTATTCCAGCTTACACTAGACATGTATACTGTCCCCATTACCCTAGTATCATGTTTTGTCATTGCCCCGCATTGAAGAGGAAGGGAGATTGCATTTAGCTGTTTCTTTTGGCTCTTTGGCAGAAATATTTGTGTATATATTGTACTCCTATCTTTAATATATGCTTATTTATCTTGTGAATTTTTCTACAAGGTCATGGTGGAAATGGTTTCTTGAAATTTCAGGATTCTGAAGAAATCACTAATGTCGAACTTGCTGATGCCTTCGAACAAATGTGGCAGAAAAGAAGGTAAAAACTTATTATTTAGCGATTAACTACAGTATGTCACCAACAGGTGTAAAACTTGGCTGGTAGCCTTTCATTCATCCATTTCATTCCCGTTGAAACAGCACTCTTACTGAAGGGTGGTGAAATTATTTTTATTTTGAATGCAATATTTATATTTAAAAATGCAAACAATTACCATCCCTTCAACAGTGATATTTAATAGCTGTTGTCCTTGAGGTTGCCTGAAGCTCTCCTTTCCAGAGGAGAAGAAAAACTACATTGTGGAAATGTATGAATGAAGACAGTCTACGGAATGCCAGATGTGAAAGCTGTTTTGTTTCTTTCAGATACAGTGAATTGCTGTTTATTATTGATACCTGCCAAGGAGCATCCATGTATGAACGATTTTATTCTCCAAATATAATGGCCTTGGCTAGTAGCCAAGTAGGAGAAGATTCACTGTCAGTAAGTATGAGTTCACTTGGAGCTAGGGGTAGGGCTCAAAATCCTAGGGTTAAAGTGCCTTTCAGTAGGGCACTTGTAACCAGTGTTTGGTTCCTGTGGTTAGGGCCCTCCAGCCTAGGTTTAGGTTTCCTGTGGGTAGGGGACTTGGTGTTAAGGGCAGGGTATCTAGAGCAAGGGCTAGGATTCCTATGGGGAGGCTTCCTGTAGGTATGGTGCTCAGAGCTAGGCTTTGGGTACTTATGGGTAGGGTACTTGGAGGTAGAATAAGGGGGTGTTTTCAAAAATGCCCAAAGGATTTAGGAGCACAGGTTCCATTAACTTTCAGTGGCACTTGTGTTCCTAAATCTTAGGCATTTTTGAAAATGTTCCCCTTCACTGATTCCTAACATAAAGGGTGTTTAGCCTCTAAAGCATCACTCGTACGATGTTGGATGTACTTTTCACGTTCTGTTGTGCTGCCCAAAAGTGTGGGGATTCATTAGCCTGGCTAATATTCACCCCTAATTTGATTTGCAGTAAGTCTTGCAATTCAAACATAAAATAATGAATTTAAAATCGTAATGATCAATGCTTTTTTTTCTGCAATGAGAATAGATGATGTGATTTATTGCACGATGGGTTGTGCACTTGAAGAGGGACGTTAGTCATCTTCTCACTAAACCTCCAAGTGGGTTAAGCTACATCTTTCTGACCTTAGGCTGTGGCTTCATATTACAACCTGTTTGTGAAACCACCCTATTCTGTAGCTGTTTGATTTTTTTTGTTTTGTTTTAAAGATGGTGAGCACCATAGCCCCAGTAAAGTGCTCAACATCTCTGAAGATCAGGCCCTACTCATGTGCCTAGTGTAACTTTTCATGGTCCCCTGGAGCCACACAGGCTTCTCTCCTCCCATGCTCCCACTTGTGCTCAAGAGGAAGTAGTAGCAGATGCTACCTCAGTTCTGCACAGGTGCATAATGGAGGAAGTGGGCTCCCTGAAACCCAGGCAAACACAAGACTAGCCAGAATGTAACCTAAAAAAGTGACGATAACATACAATGTGCAGATTCATTTACACACACTATTGTTTTTTTGATGGCTAGTAATCTTTTTTTGCATACTACTGATAATTTTACTAAGAGTAAAGAGAATTCATAGATTTGACCCTTAAGTGGTCCTGTTTTACTCAGTTCCCATTGCCTATCACCATGTTTTCGCTATCGAGTACTCAGTAAGCATATATGTTTTGTTTTTAAGCATCAGCCTGATCTTGGGATTGGAGTTCACCTTATGGATAGATATACATTTTATGTCTTGGAGTTCTTGGAAGAAATTCACCCAGCCAGTCAGACCAACATGAATGACCTAGTAAGTAGCGTATTAAATTCATTAGTTTGCAAACTGCTCCTGCATTCTGAAAACCAGTGCATTTTTGCAATGGGAACATTGCAATGTTTTTTGTTCTCCTACACCTCAGAAAGAGTGTTTTGTTGTTTTGTTTAGTTAAAATCATTGTATACTGACATTTTGGAAACTTAAGTCCCCAATTTGAAATTGTTCCTTTGCTTGATTTAAGGAAAATATTAACAAAAATAACCTGATTGTTTTTACTGAAAAATGTCTTGTATGTTATCTCTGCATCCCATGGAACTGATCCACTTGCATGGTACCTAGAGTCATGGACTGCAATCACTTTGCACGTGTGGGAAGGCAATCACTGGCATTTGCTTTGCAGAGGCAATTCATATCTTAAAATCCTAATCCTGCACTCCGAAGCACATGAGCATAGCCCCATTAACTTCAGTGCATTTCCACATAGTTGCAACAGTCAGTCTGTACAAAACCATTTACGAGTTTGGGGCTTTATTCGTTCTCGGGCCAATATTATTATTGCTAATATGATCCAACAAAAAAATCTCTTGCTGAAGTTTAATGAAAATGACTTTTGAATAGTTACATACGTTCCATCTTAGATACCGTAAACTGAAAAGCAACCACATTTCAGTTGTTCTCCTGGCCTTGAATAGGTCAAACGTTCCTTTTTTTCAGGGTAATGCATTGCGCTTTTGTGGCTTGTTGCAGTAAATTCTGTCATCTTCCGTCCGAGACACAAGAGCCACCATTGACAGCACACATTAAATGTCCATTTCAGTAAAAGAAGCAGCTGTTCAAACACTTTATGTCAATGTCTGTGGAGGCTGGTGTCAGCCTTGCTGCTAGATGATGTGTCGTAGATGTCACACAAAACAGCCCCCATTGATAGAGTTTATGTTGACATAGAATTGATTTAGTGACTAATGTTCTGACATTTTACTACCAAGAGTGTGAAACGCCGTTTTATTACATCATATTCTAATTTTAACAACTAAATGAGGATGTGATGTGGAGAATTTTAGAACAAAACTTGTGTCAGAAGGATTAAGTAGCTGTTCTGTTGATTATGTACACATTTTAAAAAACATTATTTGGCTGGAACACTCAATCAGTCAAAGGAATTAATTGTCTTATAAAAAGAAACTGTACCAGAAATTCAGCAGCACTTTAAAGTATATAAGTAACCGTCTGCCAAATGCAAACTGGTTCAGCTAGTTAGAAATATTAATCCAGACCTTGTTGATAACATAGTAAATCCTCCTTCCTTCCCCCATTTTAATGACTTGTAAAAATGTTGACAGCCACAAAATAACATAAAGAAAGAAGAGTCCTGTGTATTCTAATCATAATTGTATGGGTCTTTCAATGGCCAAATTCAAGGTATTCAGCAATGCACTGCAATAGTACAAGACTTATGGTAGCATACTATAACCAGTTATTATTTGAGAGATAAGGAGACTTACATAGTGTATAGCATATCTCTCTTTTTTTTTAATACAGTATGTCATGATTTGCAGTCAGAATACATTGTATTATCTTGAGACATAATGTAAATGGGTTTCAGGGAACCAACTTCCAGCTGCAGAAGTCAAATTCCTCCAGGCCTTCATCGTGAGGGATTCCTGAGCTCCCTAACTATAAAATAATCAGCTCATGTTCGTGTGAGACATTAAAGGGAATACTTTAATCAGTGACTGAATCACACTATAGGGTACCTGTTTGAAGAAGGACAAACTGCTTGTCTAGGCCTGATTTTTAAAAATTGGCACTATATAAAATCCGTGTAGTGCACATTAAATGGGTTAAAAACTGGTTAGCAGACAGATCTGAGTAAGTCAAAAGTAATTGTAAAAGACTGAAAAAAATCTGAAAGACTTGGGGTCATCGTGGTTAATCAACTGAACATGAGCTCCTAGTGCAATGCTGTAGTTAAGAGGGCTAATATGATTCTTGGTTGTATAATCAAGTGACTATCTGGTAGGAATAGCGAGGCAGCATTGGTGAGACAGTTACTAGAATAATATGTCTTGGTCTGGTCTCCATCCTTCTAAAAGGATGTTGAAAAATTTTGAAAAGGGTCAGAAGAGTTACGAGAATGATCTGAGGTCTGGAAAATTTGCTGTGCAGTGGAAGGTTTTGGAAGTTCAGTCTGTTTATCATATTAGGTTAAGAGGTGATTTGGTCACAGTTCATAAGTACCTACGTGGTGAGAAGATTTCTGATGGTAGAGGACTTAAATGCAGAAGACAAAGGCATAAGGCGATACAGTGGCTGGAAGCTGAAGTAGATAAATTCAGGCGAGAAAAAAATATGGTGCAAATTTTTAAACAGTTAAGGTAATTAATCATTGGAACAATTTGCTTAGGGATGTGGTGAATTTCCCATCATATGAAGTCTTTAAATCAAGATTGTTTTTCTAAAAGATGTGTTCTAGTTTGATCGCAAGGTAGGGCTTAATGCAAGAATTACTGGGTGAAGTTCTTCGGCCTCTGTTATGTAAAACATCAGATTCTATGATCATAGTGGACCCTTCTGGACTTAGACTGTGAATCTGAGACTTCTGCCACAGTCTTCCTTCTTGCATCATTTGTCGCAGGTCCTCCGTATATTAGGATGACAGCTAGGAGCCACATCATTATGGGGGCAGGCAAAAGAATATTATGAAGTCCTACCAAACCTTTGACAGAATGATTTGTTAGAGGAACCACATTTCCTTTTCGAGTGATTGCACATATACATTCCACTGCAGGTGTATGTGTGCCCAATGCACTTGAGTCAGACTTTTGCCAGCAGTACCACTAAGCACGCGTATGCACCTGCATCCCAACCTGCATGCTCTCAGGAAAGGGCATAAAAGGGCATGCATCCTTCTCAGCTTCTTCTCACCACTCACGGTGAGAATGGAGTTGCCAATAGCGTTTGCTTCCGTTAGCCAGCTTTCAGAACTTGAGTGTGTATAGTCAGTGAATATGTAGTTAATATGTGGTGTAGTAATATTTAGTTAATATGTAGTATTATGTAATGTAATATGTAGTACTACACTTTTAGTTCTTGTAGTTACTTGGAGGCTTTATTATGAAAAAATCCCCAGGTTTTAAGCCGTGTACCACGTGCGGGGCCTCTTTTCCCCTGTTACAGATAGGCATAAGAGCGGCTTGATTTGTCCTGTCCTATTCTATTTGTACCTCCTTCCTCACCAGGACTAAAACTGACTGTATCATCTTAATGTCCAAGACGTGAAGAAACCTGCATTGGAGCTGAACCCTGATCATGATTCAGGGGACTCAGATTCAACCAGGAAACACCTCCCCCTTACCCCAGCACAAGTCTGGTGACAGACATCATGCTTCGTTGTCTCTATCTGTTTCAAAACACTCCAAATGTTCTGATACTGATAAGACCCCTAAGTCAATCTTCTGGTGAGTCCTCCGGTACCAGTTTGAGGCTTCATATATCCACACACTCACTTTGGTCCCATCTGAGGCATCACCACTGACTCGAGCTCCTTCAGAGCAGTCCAGACTGGTGTGTTCACCTGTGCCAGATCCTTCTTCTGATTAAGCCGACTCATTGTGCTTCAGCTCCACCAGCACCTCGGCATCATCAACACACCTGGCACCATCAGTTAAATCCCTGTCATCTCTCTGACTAATTATGCGAGCACTGATCACTTTGTTGGCTTTCCACCCACCGCATCTCTCACTTTCTTTGGAGCCTAATATGTCTTTTATGCCCAGGTCTTCTAGAACTCCAGCAGGAACTGATCCTCCCTATTTTGAGTAGACTTGCATTTCTTTTTCCCACCTCACCTTTGAGATCATTTAGATCACCTTACAGGCCTTTTTCCACTACAAGATCTAAAGGTCAGGACTGGCCTTCCTATAGGGAAGTTCCTGCAGGGGGTCCTCCTCCATGCATGGCTCAGTGTGTACAATACCCTCCATGGCTTACTGGTCTTGGGCTGCTCCAAGATACTGTCCATCACAATCACACCCTAGGAGAGAGACTCCTATTCCCCTGCTACAGGAAACATCTATTCAGCATCCTGTTACCACCCTTCAACCCCCTGAGCTAGACACGATGGATGAGGGCAAAAGTTTCCAACTCTGCTCTGCTCCACCCATTTCCAAACCCTCCTGCCCACCTGCATGGCTAGGGGATGTAGTGGCTCTGCAGGCTCTAGCCTCTCCCCTATACCCATGCTTCATGTCACTAGAGCAGAAGGGGAACCTTGTGGCCTTTTATGGCCCAGTGCCACTCTGTAGCCCAGGCAACAGTTTGGTCATTAATCTACTCTTGGGGGTATTTCAGTGTAGACCATTTATGGTATAGTTAGGCTTATTCTTCCTTTTCTTTTTTTCTTAATTATTTATTTATTTAGGAAGTTTTTAACAGAATTACAAATCCTTATTGTGTAAATACTGGAGACAAAACAATAATCATTACAAAAGAGCTTTTGTTTAGAGAGAAACACAGTAATTTAGTAATTAAATCTCTATATAACAGGGCATTACTATATTACAGAGTGAGCATCTTTACTTTGCCCATGGCATGTTTCTGGTGATAGCATGTTCTGAGGCAAACTGGATCAGGTGTTTGTAAAACCCATGTTTCCTAGATGTAACTTCATAGATTCATAGAGTTTAAGGCCAGAAAGGACCATAAGATCACTTAGTCTGTCATCTTATATAATATGGAACATAGAGTATCACCCGTTCACCCTTGTGTTGAGCCAAATAACTTACATTTGACTAAAGTGTATCTTCCAGAATGGCATCTAGTCTTGATCTGAAGACATCAAGAGATGGAGAATCCACCACTTCCTTGGGTCGTTTGTTCCAGTGATTAATCACACTCACGATTAAAAATCTGTGCTTTGATTTCTAACTTGAATTTTTCTGTCAACTGGCACATATAATGCCTTCTCTAGATTAAAGAGCTCTTTAGTGCTTGGTATTTTCTCTACATGAAGGTAATTATATGCTGTCGTCATTTTATCTCAATTTGATTTTTAATGAACTAAACTGATTGAGCTCCCTAAATCTCTCACTGTAACACACTTTCCTCATCTTTTTTGTGCCTCTTCTTTTTCAGCATGTCCAGTTTTTCAACATCCTGTTTAAAATGTGGACATCGGAACTGTCTACAGTATTCGTGTTGGTCTCCCCAATACTGTGTACAGTGATCACCTCCCTGCTTCTGCTTACCACTCCCCTCTTTGTACATCCAAGGGTCACATTAGTCCTGTTTTCCATTCCATCACCCTAGTTAGCTGAACTAATTTATAAACTCACTTTGAAATTTACTAGATTTAAAGTTGATGGCATGATTTTAAGCATGATCAAATGTAACAGGATTGGGCTGAATTGATACTTCAGAGTTCTGACTTTCTGAGGTCTACCAACTTTAATTTTATAGTATCTATTTACATGTATTCGCTTTAGCTTGGGAGCTATTGAGTGTGGCAGAGTGAGCTATCCCATACACCTAATACTTATTATTATTGTATCGTGTAACCAGGTTTTCTTTTAACACCCATGACGCTTCCAATTTGATATTCAAGACTGATATCAAGCCTATAAAGGTAGTAAATAGTTTTGCCATCTATGCTTAGCAGAGCAAAACTCTTCTCAGGAATTAAAAACTGATCTTCACTATAACAGATAGTTGAATGTTGGTACAGTGGATTGAAATAAAATCTAGTTCTGGAAGCAAAATATGCTCTTCAGATTAGCAGATCAGTGAAATAATTGAATTGGTCATTACTTATCCTCTGCAGTTACCTTAACTTTAACCCTTTCTCTTGCAGTACTGGCAAGCTGGTTATTTTTTATTAGACAATGTATAGTTCTTGTGATTTTATTTTTATTGGTGCCTACAGAACCTACCATAAGGGCGTTAGCGTGATGGAGGAAGGTACGCTGAGGTAGAGAAGGGGTGCTCTTAGAGTTGCAACCTGCTTCCTGGGAAACTCCTAGGGTGGCATAGCTACACATCACCTTTTGCGCTGGGCTTGTGATAAAGGCACAATTGACCTCAAAGAAGGGTGGTCTTGGGTATTTTAAGATGTGTGTTTAAATCCCTTTCATATACAGATTATCACCGTCATTTGCACAGATTTCATTCACTCTTAGAATGTACCCATTGAAAGAGAGAGGGAGAACTTTTTAACTTGGCAATTTTATAAGAATAAAACGGAAGAATTTGTCATGCCTCTTTTACCAATGAGCAGATCAATGGGCTTTAAGATAAAAGAACTGTTGTTGCTGTGTGCCTTTAGTCGTTAACATAAAGAAGAATTTGTAAGCAGCTTTTGCGCTGAGTTCTTTGAAGCTATTTGCAACAGAGTCCACGTTGATCAAAAACCTTTGGTGCTAGGTTTGAAATTCTGTTGAGGGCTGACAGATAAAGGTTATGATGTGATGTGCTTCGAAAAGTCATTGGTTGGTGGTTGAATCTTTTATACTCCCCCATTCATGGTGTCGACATTACAGAAATACAAAATTGTTACAGTTACGCAGTGTTTGACATTCCTAGCCAGTGCAGTGGCTTGATTGCATAGCTACAGTGTAGAAGACTTAAGTCTTGCATACATTGTGGACTAAAAAATACAAATATTATGGATATTCATGGGCTTTAAAGATTTAGATTTTAAGCTTGTTCTCTTTGAGAAGCTAAGAGTGAAGGAAAACGACTCTTAAGATGTTATGACTGCAAGATGGCTACAGAGGAAGCCTCTTGTCTACTCACTTACCAGAAAACTTACAGCCAAACTCATCCCTTTGCCCAGCTCTAGGGCCAGCAGGTGTCTCTCCAATTCTAGAGTTGTTAATCCTGGAATATTTGGTTAAGAACAACCATAGAAAACTAGACCTCTCCTGCTTCTGATCACTTTCCTATGACAGTGAAGTTGGAACAGTAAACTAAGGGGTTGCCTGCAGGAGAAGGCAAAATGCTTCGAAGAATGGGCTGGATATGGGTGGGATACAAAGTTGGTGAGTTAACAAAGAGCTGGAGAGTAGCACAGTTCAGTGTAGGTGCCATGCCTAAAAACTCGAAGATGACACTAGCTGCACAACCAGCGTGCACCCCAAGTGTAAATGTGATGGAACAGACATGGGTATGGATAGCTATGTGATAGAGAAAAACAAAATCTTCACTATCTACTATGAATAGGTCTCATCAAATGGGCCACTCTGATTTTATTGCTTCACAAGGCTTACTGTTCTATTTTCTATACTGCTACATCGTGCTGTATGAGCCGTGTTAGGAGGACCAGGATATGTGGCTGGTGACGTAGTTGTCTGGCTTCTTACGTATTTTCTACCAGGTACATAGGAAATACTACTGAGATGTTCCTTCTAATTTGTTTAAAGCAGATTTTTGGCAAGACATTCTGGTTCAAAAATGCAGTAATTTCCAGGGTAATAAAAGGAACTGATAATACCTTTTGTGCAAATTTTGCTCCAGATTGCTTAACCAGCACCATCTAGTTACTGGTAAATCATGAAGTTTCAATGGGTGGAAAGAATACTAGTCCAGCTGCCTGGTAGTTTGCTTGTTGCCATCCTTAAAAGGGGGCCAGTAGTTGGAGGAATCTTTACTTTTTTCTCTTCCTGTCACTAAAGAATTGTTCCCACCTTCCACTTCTCCATTTGGTTTTGTATTTCCAATGTCCTGCCAGAGGCAGCAACATCTGCTGGGGAGTGGAAGACTGAAAATCAGGAGAGTTGGGTCACATTCACAAATCTGCTGCTGATTTTGGTGTGTGACCATGGACAAGTAACTTCTTTTTGTCAGTGTCTTCATTTTACAGTTGGAAGAATAATACTTAATCTTGAGGTCTTTGGGTAGAAGGTGCTATATAAACCAAAGTATTATTCCAGAACTGCTCCATGCTATATCCAGCTATTGGAGTCTGCAGTGGTTGTAAAGATTACTAGTATTCATTTTAGGTTGTAGATGTGTGCTTTCCCTAAGTGAAGGCAGGGAGATGGTCTTGGGTTGAATTTGTTGTTTCTTCTGGGTTTTGGAGGATTATAATTTGGCTATCTGGTCCTAGCAGAAAGATTTATAGCTGGAGTCTTTGCCAGCCCTAATAGCGTGTGGGTGCATGTGTGTTTAATTTATGGTCAAGTGGCTTTTCCTGAACTGGGCAGTAACACATCCATTGCCTGTAGAGATAAGAAAAAAGAGGTATGTGGGAACACCCAAGTGAGATTTGGAGATACCCCGGTGCGATACATCAGATGGGAATTCAGACCTGGTTAAGCTGTGGTTTTGGAAAGAAGGTAGATGTCCAGACCTGAAAAGCCATGTTTATAGAATTACAGAAATGGGGTGGGGTGGCGGGAGGGAGGAGAGGAGGATGGACAGCAATGATGCATAAGGGCTATCCTCCCCTTTTGTGCCCCTGCTTTCAGAGGTTACTAGAACCATGTTTTACTGTATTACTTATTTAATAAACTTGCTGCCTTTTATAGCCACTTGAAACACTAAGCTGCATGGGTCCCCACTGATGCCTACCTACCTTCCGCAAAAGCTTTGCTATACGGAATTTCTTGAGGTCTAAGGAAAACTTAGATAAGCTTGTTGCTGCCTCCTTCCCTGGATGGCTGTACCTTTACAGGAATGTTTGTGCTGCATTTTGGAATTCGGCATAGCAGTGGAACTGACCTGTGGCTAATACGCTGCATGAGCTGCAGGCACATCTACCCTAACTTAAAATAAGTCTTAAACTATTTTTAATATATGATGATTCTAATTCCTAGTTTAAATTACAGGCTGTAGAAGAGACAGCTATTGGGATTTTGGCTCCTCTAGACCTATGTCAAGAATCCAGCTTCTTACTTCATTTTTGCAACCTTTTTAATTAGCTACTGAGTAGACTTTCCAAGGCTCGCAAGCACTTATGTAACCTCATTTGCCTCCCTTTGATGGACCTGGAGGATTCCCACCTACTTTTATTTTTCAGAAGTTGCCACAGCTTGTTCTGATTGATGGCTTGTTTTCTCCTGCAAGAGATGCATATAACTCCTTTTTAATATTAATTTTTCATTAGAGTTAATGGGTGTTACAGGCACATCAGGCGGGAAAGAGGTTTCTTAATGCATAATCATGACAAAACAGCACTTTAGTTAAACTGCCTTTTCTAACCATGGAAAACCATCAGATGTGTTATTGATACCAGTGAAATCAGTGTTGGTTTTTGTTCAGTGGTCGTCTCTCCGTTCCCAACAATATTCTGGCAGACACCTAGAGAGGCTAATTTAAAGAGTAAATGTGCAAGCGGAAAATGTAACTGTCCTTTCTGTGTTCAGTTTCAGGTGTGCCCTAGAAGTGTGTGTGTTTCTACACCTGGACACCGGACTGATCTTTTTCAGAGAGATCCTCAAAATGTTCTGATAACAGACTTCTTTGGCAGTGTACGAAAGGTGGAAATTACAACAGAGACTGTTCCTCTGGACCCTAACCTAGTTGACTTGGAAACCAGGTATATTTTTCAGTCTTGGTTCATATACCTTCATGCAGTATAAATAAAGGACATATAGTGTAGTTGTACCAGTCTGTTTTATACTGTATATGAAATCTGTGCACATTCAGTATGTCTTAATGAGGAAGGCTTTGATTCTCTACTCCGTCTGAAATGGGGGGCTGCAGTTCCCTGATTCAGGGTTGCCCACCCCCAGTGCAAGTTAAGGCTGCTAGAAGCACTTCTGCTTTGTGTCATTGAGGGGTCAGGTAGAGTGGACTTCTGCTCTGCCACACCCCCTTTTTGTACCACCCAACACATGCCCCGTTTCCCCTTGTGCGCTGCGGGGGTGGGGGATGGCTGTGGGTCCAGTAGGCAGCAAAGCCTCCTCTTCCATCTAGCCACTGGGGGAGAGAACAGGCTGGGCAAGAGGAATTCTCCCTGTGTTTATCTGTCTGGTTTAAGGCCACTTTCTGCTACATAGCACAAAGTGGTTTTAGCAGACTGGATAATCCAGCCATAAGGAATTTTACAGATATAATGCTGCTGCATTTTGGTACTCAACACAAACTGCTTGGATCTTTTACTGTAGCTTTTTAGTGTGCAAGCCCAGTCTGCACGGGACTTGGCTTGCGTGAGAATATGTCCATGTTTATTTTCATAAAATTGTGGTGGTGCACCAGTGAGATCTCACCCCTTCCTCTGAGAGAATGTACTTTGTTGGTTTTTTTGTTTGTTTTGTTTTTAAGCTTAATTTTTCATTGACAACCCAGAGGATTGCCTTCTATGTCTTCTAATATGATATTTTCTTTGAAGATAAAGCTTCTAAATCTTCAGAAGTAGCCACAGAGAAGTGTTCCTCAGAGAAGCAACTCTGCATTAATGTTTGGGATTTTGAAGCTGCAAAGTGCACACTGCTTGATATGTATGTATGATGTTCAAAGTAGAATGAGGGGTTTCAGGGAGTGTCAGCCAATTGATGTAATATATTCTCTCTCTTCAGTATAATTAAAAATAGGACTTCTAGTTTTCAGTATAAATTTATACGCTGAGGTAAATAGTCCTAAAATCTAAGGCTTTAGAAAAATCTTACAGTTTGTGTTTAGAATCTCAACCACTGCACTTTCAGACATCACTTTGGCCTAGTTCCAAGCCAGTTTCAAACAGCAAAACGATATATTAGTTGATAATTGTGTCTGAAGTAAGCTGAAAAGTGCCTGGAAAATGGGTATTTGGGGGTTAAATACTTATTGGTTGAAAAATTCTCCCCTCTCTAAATTATGTTGCAAAAATATAGTCAAAGATCAAGATACTGCCATCAAGTTTTTTAACAAACTGGTGTTTATTTTCCTTGTTAGAAGCTCTTGTTAAATAGGCCACAAACATTGCTTTACTCCATATCGCTGTTAATAAATGATATGCTTCATCTTGCCTCTGAGCTGGACCATCAGGTAGCTTGCTATACACACACACATTCTGCCATGTTTCCTATCAGACACCTTGGCCTTGATCCTGCAAACACTTGTGCCCTTGGATAGCTTTGTACAAGTTCCATGGGCTTGAGTGAGGCTACTCATGTGAGTAAAGTTAGTTAGGCGTAAGCATTAACGTTGGATCGGGCCCACTGATAACCATTTTAATGGCTTCTTGTTTCAATAAGAGTTAAGGAAGGCCTTAATTTTGTTGTATTTTTGGAACTCTGTTGCCATCTATTGGGAACATGTACAAGAAGACTCATTTGTATTGTAGAGCTTCCTTAATGTTGTATTTACCTTTCTCATACAGCCCTTTGTAAAATGACCTGAGAATATTATGTGATGCCATTTGCCAGGAAGAAAATTGAATCTGGTTATAGACTGTTATATATAGGGATATAAAAATGCACTAATGCGCACTAGCTTTTCCTCAAACTCTCAAAAAAGGCTATCCACTATTCCTTTCCATAATACAAGGTGATATTTTACACCATGAGCAAATCTGTACTAATACTGGCTTGGTGTGTGTGACTAGACACTTTTCAATATTATCTGGATGAAATACTATGACTTGTGTTAGAAGTTAGTGACCATAGTGTTTCCTCCAGGCCTGAAAAATCTAGTTTTGGTGCTGGCTTGTAGATAGCGGAAGGGACAAACTACTAGTAGTAACAGCTAGGTGAGTTCTTTTTAGCTTAAATGGGAGACACCTGCATGTTTGGTGCTTCTAGTCCCAGTCACTTAATTGTAGATGAGATTTGTAGCATAATTATGTAGTGTCTGCAGGATAGGGATCGACTATGTGCTGGTTTTCTGTAAAAGAATACTAATTAGGTGTTCTACAATATTCAAATACTTTTTCAAGCAACAATGTATTTTTTAGTGCTTCAGGTCTCAGCCTTCAGTAGCTCTGTTGGAATGGTTTAAAACGTAACATTTTTGATGGAAAAAGCCTGTTGGAGCATGATAGAAAAACTGTGTGGCTTTCTGGCATCATCTTCAAGGACTGCTGTGCAGATGTTTAATACGTTCCTCAAATGAATTAGCTCTCGGTATCATGAAGTCTTCAAAGCAGTATTTTACTACAGTGAACAGCTAGGAAACACAACTTTAAGTGCAAAAAAAACCCCCAAAAAAACCCCCACTTAGGAATGTATTTATCTACCAATTGCATTTCACAGTATTGCCCTCTGTAAATGTCTGGCAGATCATCCTCCCTTCTCAACACACCCTTGCCATAACCCTCAGCAGCTGGATTGGATGGGGACTGAGATGTGAGGCAAATATGAGGGTGTGCTAGACACATAAAAGGATAATAGCAGAAATGGTAATTAGTAGAGATCAAAGCTTGTCACACTGCGGAATAAGTGTTCCACAGATCTCTTGGTGTGGTGGTCCTTGGGTGGTCCTGTGCTGGCTTTCCTTTCCAGCTTCTAAATCACATTAAACTAGACTGAAATTCAGTAAGTGCCATCTTAATAATGCTTTTGGACATAAGTGATTGCTGTAGATGCCATATAACATTAAGTAATGGGACTAGAAAAAATAAGGGGACCAGAGGCTGTCCGCACCTTTTTTATTCATGAGTGGGGCTGGGCTGTGATTGAGTCTGAGAAATAGTCAGGTTTTTTTTTTAACGTTGTTGTATCAAAAAACAACTTTGTAGGCCCTGCTATACTAAAAATTACGTGGGATGTTGTCTGAGGAACTTATGAAACCTTCTGTACAGCTGCTTGTCAAGGTGATGTTGGAAAGCCACAGCACTTTTCTAATGACATTAACTTGTAACGGGACACTTTGAACATTTACAGTCCAGATTAATGATTTAATTTTCATCAGATGAACATAAACATTGTTTCTGAATTAAAGAATATGGGTGAATGATCTCTCTCATGAGGAGGGCTCTTCTTACAAACTGTGCACATTTTGGAAATGTGACTTATTCAAAAAGTGCTTAAGTGATTTAGGAGTTTATTTGACCACTGTTTAATCTCTTTCTTTAAATTAATATGTTTGGGTTTATTATCCTGGCATAGCATACTTAGTGAAGTTTATTGACGGTAATATAGCTATAATGTGGCAGAGCACCACCCTCTCCTATGATTGCACCAATATATGGGAAACACTTTTGAGAAATTGATGTGACTGCAACCTTTTGAAATTTTTTAATGCAAGGATTTTAGGTATTCCAAGGTCTCTAGAACTGGAAGAGCTGTTTTTAGATAATTTCTGTCTTGAATTACCTTGCTGAATTTGGTTCCTCATTTTATATCCTGAAGATAATGTGTGCGTCTTTTAAATATCCTGTTTAATGTGTTCTTATCTATATCCCCTAGGCTGGTTGCAGTAGCTTTGACTTTGCTGTTTTATAGGAATTGTATTGTGAGCAAACTTTGAACCTAACGGGTATTTCTAAATAAGATTTTTATTTTTTCCTGGTATGTGGATAGGAGACTATGAGAAGAAAATCGTTGGCATATACCCTGAATGTATGTCTTCAGGCTTTCAACCCTCTGTTGAAAAATAACAATACCATTTTTTTTTCCAAATGCCAAAGTCCTCTTACTACCCCAATTTAGGCAGAAAGGAAGCTTATTCAAATGTATATCTGGCCCCCAATGAGGTTATTTTGGCTAATTCTGTGCTTATTTAGTGGTGGTGGTTAAAAGATTTCAATGGTAAATTGAGTTGTTGTACTCATTTCTTTATATACCAGAATATTAACTCTGAACCTTTCAAATGTTCACTTGCACTAACTAAGGGTTCTCTTTTGAAATTTTCCCTATTGCTCCTATCGCTTGTTAATGGCTTTTTAGGATTAGTCTCTTAAAAATTCTGTAATGAGCTTTTTTTTCTCTTTAGTTGCATACCAGTTTGTTCTCTTAAGAACTGTAAAGGACCGAAATTATATAAATTTCATAAGCAAGCACAATGTTTTCCTTAATATTAAAGAGGAAAAGGTTTTAAAGAAAATATCAGAAAGTAACTCAATATCGAGTTAGTGCTCCCTCTAGTGTTTCTACACAAAGGTGTTTTTAAATATATATGTGTAACATATATTTACGTATAAATGTATATAAAATACATACCAGTAGTACTTATTTTAATCTATAGACATTTATACATTTGATTATTGTATATCTGTGTAATACATATTTTTAAAACTTAACTGAAAACTAAAGACTGTGTCAAGTTGCAAAATTTGCTTACATCTCCTTAATGGATATTTAGATCCAGATACTTCTATTCAGGCCCATCATTACTAAACCTCACATTTTCACCCTTGCCTGTACTACTTTCCTTCTCTGCTTTTTTTTTAAAGGTGGCCTGTAAAAGACATTTTTTAATTGGGTTTATGCTGTTTCCTTTTTCAAAATCACTGCCTCTTGTTTCATGTGAGGTTTATCTTACTACTTTTCCAGTCACTACAGAGACTTCTGGGTAGGTCAGACCTGAATTTTTAATTTAAAATACAAAATAAAAAAAATCTGGCAATGAGGAGAGAAGGGGACACATCTTTCAGCCATCATATAACCTCATCATAATAATAATGAAGCAGAAAAGGAACTCATGCCCCCTGCAGTGATTTCTCCCATTTGTAGGTCACCTTTAACTTTTGAACAGTGTCGTTTAACTGTAAATATTTTCTGGCTTACTGGAGGGAGGGGGGTTTCAACTCTCCCTCCCCCTCCAAAAAAAAAAAAAAAAAAAAAAAGGGGGGGGGGGGAGAGGCTGTGGAAAAGTTATATTGTGTGTTTGTCAAATTAGATAATATATGTAATCCATGTTTTAGGGCCTTACCATTTTTTAATTCTGTGTACATCGATTCTGTATTGTAGATGGAACTAAGCTCAGTCCATATTAGTGAAGTCGTGTCCTCCCCTCCTCCCCCCAATAGTAACTAATGTTGAAGGACACAAAGGAAAGGTCATGAAATGAACAAAGCAAGGGGTAATACCAAAATATGTAACAGTATGAGGGGTTACAAGGCTTGCGTTGCTGATTGTGTGGGAAGAACTGCATAAATCACTGTGGCTCTGCAACTCGTCATGTAGCAATCCTAAATTTATGGCAATAAAATCTTGATAGCCCTCCAACCTGTCGCATAGGGCAGGGGTGGCCAACCCGTGGCTCGTGAGCCGCATGCGGCTCTTTGCTCATACAAATGCGGCTCGCGAGCTGCATGCAACTCTTTGCATGCGGCTCTTTGCTCTGCGCATTGTATGGGGCGCCAAAGTGAAATTGACAAGCTGCCGCCGAAATGGACGGAGCAGCGGGAATTGGCTCTTTACGGTATCTATAGCTATTTTTTGGCTCTTCGTCTCTGACTGGTTGGCCACCCTGGCATAGGGTGTGTCTTCACTGTAACGTCTGGGTGTGAGCAGCCGTACTGCAAAGTTTAGCGTGAGTTACTGTCTGCTTACTGGTGCTGCACTCACCTGAGTATGTTGCTAGGACTTCTGGAGGAACATCCTATAATTCTTTGTGCTGCAGTAAGCTGAGCTACTCTGTCTTTCCCAAAGAATTGTGGGAAAACTCATCTGCCCTTCCATGGGGGTTAAATTACAGGATGACATTAGAGGGCTAATAGAACTCATGTGTTAGCCTGTTTCCTCACTACAAAGTTCTTGGATTGTGAATCCAAATGAAAATGGAACCCAGGCTCTAACCCACCACCACAGCTGTGCCAATTAGTCTGGGTTGAAAGCTCAGGTGGGAGGCTTTCTCTGTGTATGGGAGGGGCGTTGGGAGTGAGAGCCTAGGCTAACGCTGTAGCGAACATACACTCATAGGCAGTTACTTTGCTCAAAGTTAGCATGATGTTATCAGAATTCCTGCTGCAATGTCTCCTCCCTTCTGGCTCACAGATGCCCATACGTAGTGAAAATCCCAATTATCGTAAAGAGTCATGTTTCTGGCATACCTGTTGAGCACTGGACAAACTAAAAAGTCTACTGGATTCTCCATCCCAAATTCAAATTAGCTTCTACCTGTGCAATTAATATTGGACTAAAGTCACCTCATATAGCATAGTGGGGTCTAACTGCATCTCCTGTGCCGGTGGAAGCAGTTGCAACTCTAAGGGATTTCCTCCTGGGGAGTACAAACATTGTTTATGGCCCTGCTTTCCCCAGGGGATCTGCCAGACAAGACAGCATTCATTTGTAGCTGGGGTGCCACAGGAATCAGCACATCCTCACCAACTAGGCCAGAAGCTGCCTGTAGGTCCCTCCTGGGCATTTGCCCAAGCGATCTGTTTATCCTACTGGGGATGTCTTCCTCCAGCTTGTTCCATTTTCTCAGCCTTTAGCATTGTTCAGGAAATAAAAGGCCCTTGTGGGAGATGTGACTCCAATTCAGTCTTTAGTAGTCAGCATAAAAAGGGCTCTTGTTTCTATTTAAACTTGCTAGAGTCTAATGCATATAATTAATTCAAACCGATAAGGATTGTTTTTTTAAATGCTGGTTACTCCTGACAGGTAATAAATATGCAGCCATGTATTATGAGGAAATTCCATCTTGGGATCATAGAGATGGCAAACCACTGAAGGTTTTTTCTCCCTCTCTTTTTTGACTTTGCCAGAACTCTTCAGTGGAACTTTGTCCTTTGCATTACGTGATTGCTTAGCTGTTGTTCTTATTACACAGTCACACGACAGCTTGTTAACTATAGCTATACTACCAGCAGTTTCACCTAGAGCATCAGCTATGATGTCTGATGCATTTAGCCTTTGAAGTTTCACTTGGCTTGGGCTCAGACTTCTGTGAAGTGAAACCAGCTTTCTTTCTACCTGAATCCAAATAGTGAAATATTTGTGAGTAGAATAAAAGTTTCATTTTAAAAAAAACACTAGTTTCTTTCTCTGTCTGTCCTGTCTGTCCGTCCTGTCCTGTCTGTCCGTCCTGTCTGTCTTGGAAGGTCTTGGGATCCTGGGACCTCAGTTACTTTATTTAAAAAAAAAAAAACCTTTTAAAGTGAATTAAAATTATCTAATGGAAACAGTAAGAGGTGAAAGAAATCCGTTGTTTTGGAGATGTGGGATTTAAGGTATTTATCAAGTTTTGAGCCTTCAGTCTGTCTCACTCAGGTCAGAGCTCTCACTAGCCAGGTTGATCTCTTCCTCATTTTCAGCTCATGTCATGAGGAGATCCCTAACCATAGAGGTGACAACAGAATGGTAGTGTAAAGTGGATTCAAAATAGAATAAAGTATAAATAAAGAATAAAGTAAGAATAGAATAGAATAAAGTAAAGTCATCTCTAGCTTCATTATTTTCTATAATTAAGCTGCATTGTTTAATACTTTCCTAAGATAAATGGTGGAGGTTCATATTGATTTGGATAAATCTCTGGAAGTTAAGTTTCAGACACAGCCATGGGAATGGGCAATATCTGTAAAAGAAGTGGCCCCTTAGCTGGAAATAATCCTTTATACTTTTCACACAATAAATTATAGGCTTGACATTTTTATTTCTATTTGTTATGATTTTGGTAGATTTTGTTAGCATTTTTTTTAGATTTTCATCAGCTTACATTTTCCCAATCTCAGGAAATCATGGCAAGGTGTTGAACAGTGTAATTATTTAATGACCGACAATGCGATTCAAAAAGCTAAAGTTTTATAACCATTAAAACACGCATTGGCAGCATCCCATGTCAAAATATTCAAAGTAAATATCATACTCTGAATACTCAAGCAGCATTTTCCTTACTTTGCCGATCTGAAAATAGTATGTGTGTGGTGCAGTTGACATTTACAAATAAAAAAATCTAATCCTACCAAGCCTAAATAAAGTGAACAAATTTAGGTAACTGAAGGTCCATTCTTACTGTGTCAATGGCTAATATTGCTGTTACTCTTCTTAATGTTTCCTTGCTTATCCTTTCTTCTTCTTTCTGCATATCCAACTTTATATACCAAATAGGTAGAGGTCCCAAATAGGCAGAGGTCCTCCTGCTTGTAAGGAGGTCAGGCTTTGGTGTGACTGATAGGTAGTTCAACTGAAGGTTGACTGGCAGAGACCTTTCTAAAACTAGGAGAACATGGCTGGCTAGTTTGAAGATCACCAGGTTGATCTGTGCACCCACAGTTGGAGGGTTTGTATTCAGAACTTCTTTTGTCCTTACTTTGGTAGCTCTGCAGGTTCTTGTTCTCTGTAGAAATGCCCAGTTATTTTTTGAACCCTGTGACTTTCTTGGCCTCAATAATTGCTTTATCATTGCCACAAGATATCTCAGTATTTGTAGTATTCCCTGGCTATTCTTTATGCTAGGGCAATTAAAAGCTTTTAAGGAAAGCCTCTGTCATTTGCCTGTCATTTGGTGCCAGTTGCCTGTGCTCTGTTTAGTCCAATTATGTCAAATTTCTCCTTGTATAATGTATTCCACAGACCTCTTACACCAAAACCTTGTACAGTAAAAACCAATAACATTAAAATGCTGAAAGTTTATTTTTGTCGGGGAAATGTGATTTTGGGTATTCTGTCTCTCCAGTAGGATACATTGAAATGGTTTATGTCCTAGTATGGAACTTTATTAGCTCCAGTAGTAATTGTGTGTTAGAACTGGGTGACTGTTTGAACCAGAAGATGGCAGTGCTGTTAAGCATGAAAATCAGTCAGCATTGTTTTATTTAGAAACATTGCAGATTATTATGTAGTGCCCTGAGGTAATACGCGGGATTAATTCCTTAACGCTACTGAATGTGGAAACAGTTTTTGTATTATCAGTTTATGATTTTTTTTTATGTCAGGAGGAGGAAAGGAGGACTTGATATTTTTATATAAAAACCCTTTAGTTAAATAAAATTGATCATTAAAGAATAATGTATACCTATAAGTTAGCAGATCCTTGTTTGGAAATGGGAACAATACTTCATCTATGAGGTTGTGAATCCATCTGTAGGAGTGCGGTAAATTGCCAAGCGATTCTGTTTATCTGAAACCTTTTAGGATAAGTTCCACCTACTATTTATGAAACAAACTGGTAATTACAGACCTATTGCATTTTGTTTAACATCTGTCATTGCAACACAAAAATGTAATTGTGGTTGCACCAAATGTGGTGGTGGTGTTCATCAAAAGATTTTAAAAGCTTAATACATTAAGTGCTATTGGTACTATTGCTAAATCCTCTAGTTATAAATATATTTCTTTTCTCTCCACCTGCAAGACATTAATTGACCCTATAAAATTGGTGTATAAACGGCTATATTTATTAATAGAAAATAAAGAGAAATTCATAGGGGATCAGTGGTGCTCTATCAATAGAACAAATACAGTGGCAGAATTATGACAATAGAGTAAAAGTTACGTAGTGAAAAGTCAAGTGAAAATAGGAATGACAGGATCATTGGGCGCTCTAACAGGCATAAAAGGAGTTGGCTAGATTTAAAATACATTACGATAGAAAATGATGCTATAGATCAGTGCTTCTCAAACTTAATTTGATCGCGCCCCCCTTCTTTGTGTCTGGAGTAGTTTTCGCCCCCTCCCCCTGCCACACAATTACATATACCGATAAAAAAAAAACCAACATTCAACTCTCACTAAATATGAAAGCAGCAAGGCATTGATTGAAACAGAGCCCACGATCCATTGTAATAAGAGCAAAAGCAAAACTGCCCTGGTGATCGATGCTTGCAATTAAATGTGCACACCACGTTGTAGCAAATGGATTCAAGTACAGATGGCAACGACTTTGTATAATGCTATGCAAGCTTAACAGAAATCCGTCCAAATGTACAGTGCCATCTTGAGTCCAATGAACAGCGCCAGTTGAGGACCTGATCTGTCTGCAGAGATCAGTTGTACAGAGCTGCAGAGGGGACTCTGTGTGGAGGGCTAGGCTGAAAATTTTATATTACCTACAACTGTGACTTCATTTACTCCAATGGGGATTACAAAACAGCAGCCGGCTCAGTCCCTCAAAACAATAATTACGTCAAAGTCCAAAAACGTGTGCGCGTCACATCATGCGAGTATACGGAGTGCTGTGACTTCTGCGTCGACAGCAACACGTGTCGTGCGTGATGAAACAGCCTCCTGCAGCCTCCTCCACCAAGAGCCTTCTCTGCACTCTGGCACGTAATGAAGCATGTCATTCCAGTTTCAAAATGTCACTCTCTGCTCTTTTTAGGTTAGCTCCATTTTATTCCTCTGAGGGAAATAAATGTCTCCGAGATCAGGCAAACGAGTTCCGATTCCTGCTAGTATGTGCTCTGGGGTGGCTGTCCTACCAGAGAAGAATGTTGTTAAAGATGGGAAATTCCTATTAGACTCATGGTTCTCAACCTATTTACCATTGTGGGCCACATATGCAGCTCTCTATGTTATGTGGATCACATCCACACAATACATATACTACCCATATGGCCCTGAGCACATCCCATGGGCCGCAGCTGTGTGCTGATTTGGGCCTCAAGCAGGCCGCGGGTGGAGAACCACTGTATTAGACTGGATAGTCTATCTCCCAGGCAAGGCAGGCTATAGCTTCCCCTTTGCTTCCCTTAAAAGAGGGCATGTCATATTAAGCTATTTGAGGCTGCTCAAAAGGCCCTTGGCATTTTATAAGCTGAGTTGCAGTTCATGGTTACTAAATTAATGCCGCCAACTTGAGGATTCCTACTGCTACATCTTTTTCATTTTTAGTAAAAGAAATGATACCAGTGATACCTTTGTATGTTTTCAGTATACATTGATTTGCTATCTATATGAATGTAACTTTTTAATAAGCTTTGACATCAGAGAGAACTGTTACTGTGTGATGGCAATGCATATTGGGAGTAATGCAAAAAAACTCCACTAAAAACCTGATCCAAAGCCCTCTGAAGTCAGTTTTTATAGGCGTTGCATCAGGCCCAAAGTCAGCGTGCATTTTCTGTTAGCACTTACCTGCCCATTGACGATAATGCTAACGGATCCAGTTAACACAGATAGATAATGTCAAAGATAGTTATTTAGTTAATTGACAGATTTGGAAAGGGCTGGTAAGTAAATTTTGAAGCAGATTTTGACAGCACTTAGCAGGAGAGAATATCTAGGAATCTGCTTCATGGGCAAAATGACCATTTGCTCTGTCTGTTAATCTTTGTCTCCCACCCACCCACTCTTACTCATGAACTCTGTCTCCTCTCTTCCTTTGCGGCATTTTTCTTTCTTCTATCTCACTATTTCTCCTAGAAATTTTTCTGTGAGATCTTTTCCTCCTTATAGTTCTTGCAGTCAAATGGTCCGTTCTAAAAATCTGGTCCCTGATGTACTCTTTACAGACACCTTGGATATCATGATTTTGGAACATTTTTCTTTGCTGCCAGCATGCTAAACACAAATCCATTTTTCTTTTTAGGGTGCACTTCTACAGTTATGCTCAGTTTGCTGCCACTCAAGTAAAATGTATTAAATCCTGATCTGTGTAGTGCTTGTGCACAACACGGAGACCAGAATGTTGATGCTATATAGTTTTATGGGTTTCTTTAGCCCTTTGGGACAGCATGATGTACTATTCCAATAAGGATTATTTATAGTGTTACTTGTTAGATGTTTCCAGTTGGAAGCACTAGAACTGCTGCTAATGGTTAATGGTTAGAATGCCTCTTTTGATGTTTGTGGCTTAGAAGATGAGAGCAGTGATAAGATGATGATGAGAATTGTAAGAAGGTAGAGCTGAGAGGAAAAGAGCCAGCAGTTGAAATACCTAATTATTCGGCTATTAGGTCTCTGGCATGCTGGTAAGCAATTTATTTTGCCATCCCTTAATGCCCTTGAAAATGGACCTGAAAACATAACTATGAACTCTGGAGGGCTCCAGGGCTCAAGCAACTTTAATATTTTTGTGTTTGGCATTAAACCATATGCAAGTGCTCTGTCGTTGTCTAACTCAATATTATCCTAAAGTTTACACTATTTTTTGAGGTTCTGAGGGATTATCTTCCAGATGTCTGAAATCTCTGCCACTTAAAATTCATATCTTGTCCAAAGCTTGGGGTGGGGCGTAGGGAGAAAGGGCCATTTTACCTGTCCTGTTCACATACTTAAGTGACAGCTGAAAGATCATAACGGGTCTCTTTTTCTTCTTTCCCTCACTCCACAACTTTAATTCTTTCTTTGTGTTTCATAAACTAAGACTAGACTTGTCGTAACCAAGACTGTTACTTAAATTGCAGTTATTGCACTTTGTGTCCTATGGGCATCTTTGTATTGATTTCAGTGGGAGTCTGTTCAGGTCTCATGCTGCAGGAGGATCTAGAAGGTGGAATCAGTCTATTTTTCTACATTGTACTTTCCTGAAGTCTTCCTATTCTGCAAATGAGAGAGATGCTCTATGGTGGGGGGAGGGGGAAACCTGAAAGAAAGGGAGAAAAGAAAAGCTGAGTACTAAATGAAAAAGGTAAAAGTATCCGTAGCAGAGTAGAGGGATTTGATTGCACCAAAGACATACAGGTAAGTACCTGAACACATACAAAGGCCAACCAGTCGCAGCAGGAAAGAGTTTTCATTCCCTATTGCAGGACCAAAAAAGAGCATAGAAGAAATGTTCTTGCATATCCTTCCTTCATCAGACAATTGGATGTCCACTTTGGGTACAGAAGCTGCAATGTTATTTGTATCATAACAAACTTTAGTTGTCATCTACAATCTGCCAAGGCTGTGACATTCCTAGGGCAATCAGTGACCATGATCAGGACTATGGACATGCAGTTTGAACTTCATAGTTCAGCAGCTAGATTGCCAGCATGCAGGCTACAGGCTGGCTATCCATCTCTTTTAGGCCAATCAGAGGTTGAAATGGCTAAACCGATATGGCTAAATTGGCCACACATTTACAAAACAGTGAGAGAAAATGGAGTTAAATGCAAAAACTTGTAAAGCTAACCATTAAACTAGCCCAGCAGAAAGGGATAGCACCACACACCCACAGCCCCAAGTTCAAATCCTTTTTGGAACACAAAGGCAAGATGGGTTCTTCCACCTGTAGCATATAATGAATGAACCTGCTGTGTGTAGAAAAAGTCATATTTTAAAATTGACCATTGGAATTTGTGGTGGTTTTCAGTGAAAATAACTTTGGTGATCTGAGCAGAAAAATACCCACATCCACTGATTGAAGACCTCTGCAAGCCTAGCAAAACTGAACCCTTTCCAAACTTGTTTATATATACAAGAGGAGGAAAAATCACTGGAATTGTTAATAATAGTGAAGTCTAGGGGATTGTATTGCTACCATCATTTATTTTGGTGATGATTTTGGCCCCTGTCTTACTTGACAGGTACTTACAGTACAGCATTGCTTGGATGGCATTGTAGTAGCTGGCAAGAATGAAATTGAGCAACTCGGAGAATCTAGATACAGCCCTGGAGGTCTGAATGTCTGTGAGGTCAAATGCAAAGTTTTCCAGTACTCCCTAGCATATTTGGAATATGTAATTGATTCCAGTAGCTTTCACAGGGCACAGATAGAAGTCAAGACCATAGTGTTCACCTCAGTTCCTGAAGATATGAAGTTACCTTCTTTTATGGGTGTGTCACACTTTTTTTGGGCTTTTCCAATTTTAATAGAACATCCTTGTTAGGGGAGGGAATATATTATGTGTTTGCATTTTGTGTTGCTTTGGAATAAATAATTTAACAATATGGGATGTCAGCAGTCAGTTTAGGTTTTGGTCTCTTTGAAGAAAAAGAAAACAAATGTTCAGCTTGTTACTGAACGTTTGCCATGGTCCCTTAATTGAGCCTGCTCCAAGATTAAAGGGACAGACAATTAGCAATCTAGTCCATTTAAAAAGAAATGACTTTTAGATGTTACAGCTTCCCCTGACTCCCACTTCCAGGTTTTTGGTTTTATAATCCTATTTTTAAAAAAGTTTTCTGTCCCTGTTGCTGTGTGAAAGACCTACACATAAAGGAGAAAACTGACTGTATGAGGCAGTGAAACTGATTAAACATAGTGTCAAATACCCAAACTGAAAAAAGAGGAACACCTTTTTCTCTAATCTTTCAGTTACAGTGATTTCAAATATAATTCATAATAGCAGCAGGTGGTAAATTTTCTGACAGGGATGTGATGATATTTTTTTTTCAAATTGAATGTCCCGTTAGCTTTTTCTGTTTACTCCTGCCTGGCTTTTTTTTTGTTTTTTTTACCCTTGGCAAACTCAGGATTCGTCACACCTTTTTATATACTACAGTCTCTCAAAGTTATTTTGATTGCCCACGTTAGTTCACTTCAGCCCTGATCCCAGTGCAAGCACTTAAATTCAGGCTTCACTTTAAGCATTCAAATAGTCCTGTCATAGTTAAGTACAAACTTGAGTGGTTGTGCTGGATCAAGGCCATGAAGTCACACACGCTTTGAAGTAGAAAAGCCAAATTAGCTAGCATGATGAGCCATTCTAATAAAATGCATAATTTCTGTGGGCCAGCTGGTACGGAGTAGTTCATTAGGCAGTGTAACTTACACTAGCAAAACATGCTGCTCTCATAGGAAAGGGATTCACTGCTGGAGGAGAGCAGATGGTCTTTCCACTCCCATACTTGGGGGCTTATACTCAGGAAAGGGCAGCATTAAATTGTGATTAGGACTCGGTAGTTTTGCTGGCAGAAGCTATTGAGGGCAGGCACTGAATGCTCCCTGCTGGCTCGCACTTCTGCTTTTCAGGTTGTGCCAGCCCCATAAGGACCCTCAGAAGGACCAAAGGGTTGTGGCTGCTTTGTGCCAACACATTTTATTTTCCCCAGGGCTGACTGTCTGCTGCTGAGGAACCTAGTGTCCTGGCTTATTCTGGCAAATCTAGCTAGTAGTTTATACCTGTGAGTTTCTTTATCAATAGCAGAAGAAATGAAAACAGTCATTTGCCATGTGCTAGGAAAGAGAGAGCAAACAGGTAAACGTACACTGCACAAAAGGGGGAAAAGTATGAGTTTCAGTAATTCCCCAGTGTACATTTCTGCCTCATCAGCCAATTTCATCTGATAAAGTTATTAAAGATAAGTGTCTATTAACAATCTGAGAGGAAGATAGAAAAGATTGAGGTAGGGTTGCCAGGTATTGTCAGCTGATTTCCTTGTCCTGCATTGCTGACAAATGAGAGGCAGTGCCATTGGCGTATTAAAACTCTTTTTAAATTTCAGGAATTTTCTATTTGAAGTTTTTTGGACAAATGTTACATCTTCACAAATATCTTGCAATTTATGGATCATTTTAGTTTGTGGGAATTCAGGAATAGCCTCTTACCGTAATTATAGGGGGTTCTCCATTTAACTGTAAAATATATTTAAACTTCATAGCTCTCAGCTGAGTTTTTCTGTCGGTTATTTAAGAAACTAAACCATGACTACCACACTAGAATAGAATACGAATGAAGACCACTTGCTGTAGGTCGAAATTTTATTTGGGGAATTGGAGCAGAACAGTCACTAACTGAAACTGCTTTGAATCTTAGCCATAGAGGACATAACCTCAGCTGTCAGATAGTGCTCTGGGTTCCTTTTTTCTTTGTGTTTCCTCTATTAGAGCTTTCACTAACCTAATTTATTATGAAAGATTCTAAACTGTCGCCTTTCTTATTAGATGCATAAAAGCATTATAAATGTTGCCATAAAATATGTGATGTACCTGTGTGATGGATAAAACTGCTATATATTGTAGTTTTCTAGAAATGAACAGGCATGCGTGTGCACAACAAGGTCCCCCCTCCAGTGTGAGAGACTGGACAGAACAGTTTCAGTTAAACAGTGTTTTTGCATAATTGCTTATGAATCCATCGTTATGAATACATTAACAATGGCACTGTCTGAAAAGAAGTTTAGGAAGGAGATGGGTGGGAACGTTGCCTTGGCTGGATGCAATAAGGTTTTTCCGATCACCGATTGAAAATGGCTTAGCTCATGAGTGGCCCAGAGTATGTTCTCTTAACACTTGCTAGTGGCCTACTGTATGTGAAAGGTGTTGGTGGTCTCACTCCTGTTGCTAGTGGTCAGATAGCTGGTCCATAAGACAAAAACAGAACCCACACTTATTGTTCTTGCTGATGGTTTCAGCAGAGTGATCAAGAATTGAATGTGCTTGGAGACTGGAACTACACTTTCAACCTTGGCGGTCTTCCTTCCAGAATGGGGGAACATGCTTGTGATACATTGTGGAGAAACTTGAACTGCTGCTCTGCAGATAAATGATTTCAGTTTCTAGTTATATCAATCTATCATTGTCCAGTATTAAATTTATATAAACATTTAGTCTTAACAGCTACTTAATGTGTAACAGTTGACCTTCTCAAAGCAGGATACAGATTTGGACTCTGGAAAGCTGTCAGCAAAAAAGCCAGATAATCCCCTGTGTTGCTATGAGCAGAAGAGATGAAGTCCTCTAACACTGATGTGGGGAGCACTGCCTCTGCAATAGCCATTTCTCTTCATCCACAGTAGACCTATGTGGGCCAAGATCTGTTTGTAGGGAGGAACTGAATGTCAGCCTGTCACCTCATAATTGCAGTCATGCCCCCTATCCTTTATTCGTACCCTTTGGAAAATCCCCATTTAAGATAATGTTGCCAGTGGGTGGGTTTAGGCATGTTGACATAGAGAGGGAAGAGTTGCCAACGAATCTGAGTTTCCTCCTCTTCTTCCCTGACTAAGTCAGACACCATCCTTTTAAATCTTGTCTTAAATTTTGATTGCCTCTCCTTTACAATCTGTCTGTACAGTGCCTAGCACCATGGGGTCTTAACCTTACTGGGACTTCTAAGTGCTACTCTTAATACAAATACATAATACATTGTGGGCATTAAGAGGTATGCTCAGTCGTGCTTTTGATGCCTTGTGATTCTGAGTAATGACCCCTGCGTAGCTGATTCTGAGCCAGATAACAGGGCATTTCAGAGAAGTATCGCTATGTTTGCATCAGTCAGACAGATGACAGTTGTGTTGTGGAGTCCTGAGGATGAGGAAGGGGTGGGTGGCTTCACAGGACTCTGTGTGAAGGATGTAAATGACTCTCCTCACCCCCAAAACTAAGGTTGTTTTTTTAAAAAAATTTTCACAGCAGATCTGCTCTGCAACAGCGAACAATTCCTGATTAACAATGTGACAGAATGTGCATTATATATTGAAAAAGATGATTAATGTGGTGGTGACACTGTCAAGTTCTGACAGCTGTTACATTTGTTGTTTGGAATTAAGAGTGTGCTTTTAAAAATGATTATAGGTAATTCTGTATCGAACTTTGTGTACATGTACAGTGGTTTTATTGTTCATAATAAATGCAAAGGATCTCTTTAATACTAATTCGTAGAGTGGTGTAACTTGGAATTGATGCCTGAATATTCACCTCTGATGTAATATAGTTCAGTGTTTATATGCAGCATGCAATTTTTTGAGGGGTGTGGAGAGAAGATACTATGGTTCTTTTTCTGAGGATGCAGAATGAGGCCTTGTTTAAAATAGAATGCTTTCACAAGACAAATGAACAAAACTTAAACCAAAAAAGTAAATGACACTTCATGAATTCTGAATAAATCTGTCGTAGTATATACTTTAAAAAATGCAACTGCTGAGTGAGAGTTAGTGTCAAGAGTATAACTGAGTAGTTCTGCTGTTTCTGAAGACATAAACCACTAAAACAATTTGTTTTTATTTACGGTAAGCAAACATCATATATGATAGTATATTTGACATGTACATTTGTTGTATGCATCCCATTTTTAGTCTAAAATCACAACAAAGCTAATGTAATTAAACTTGAGACCATGGTTAATAGCATCTTAATGCACTTCTATAGTATTTTTTAAAGGGGGGCACTACATTTGCTACCACAGTCTGTATTTGCAAATCAAGTAGCTTCCCTGCTCATTTTGTACTGATACAAATGCATGTGTTTCATGCACAGAAACTGCAATCAGAGTTTTAGGGGTGAAGCTGTGACTACATTACAGACTTAATTCTCCAGTTCTGTGACAATGCTTTGTACCCTATTGTGTGTTCTCCAAAGTTTGTTTTTGCAAAATATAATCTGAATTGTGCAAAAGGATAATTATATACTAAAAGTTGACATCACCAGAAATATCCAGAGAAAACTGAAATCAAGTAAGTGAAGCAGAGTTTATGGCATTACTTTTAATTCACATTAACTGTCTTTTTAAAGAGAGAGTGTGATTTTTAAGGTTCACTTCACTCAAACTGAATTGGATAAAACAAATGAAAGTGAAGAGGAGGAAAATTTGCACGTCTGTATAACACTTGAAAAAGATGATCCATCATTGTCAAGCCAAATAGAAATTAAATGTGAAAAAAAAAAAAGTGCTAATGTAGGTGGCAGAATCAAATCTTCAGAATTTCAGGAGATTCCAAAAAATTAAGGCTTACTCTCCCAAGGTAACACTTTGTTATATATCCTTTAATGTGGAATATAAAATGTCTGTTGCCCCTTTGCTGAATCGTTAGGTGATCAAGGTGTCTTGTTAGGTCCGTTTCCCATTGAATGAGAAATCAGTGACACCATCTGGGTACTGTCTTAATGTAACTCATCACAGTATGTAAACCAGTCTCGAACAGAAGCGTGAACAAATGAGCTACAGGCAATCCCCTCTTTCAGCAATCTCATACTAAAACAGAGAGCAAACTTTCTTCCTGTTTACAACAGACCTACCAATACAAACCTGCATCACGAAACTCACAGTGCAGCATTTTCTCACGGCCTGTGCACATGCTAGAGAAAGAACTCCTTCCGGGGCCCTGGATCCTGTAACGAGGAGGAGGAGGAGGGGAGTAGATAGAGTTCGTAGATGCCTTCCATCAGCATCATGGGCTGAGACAGAGCAGTGTTTCGCAGGGGCAGGGCCTGTCTTCGTGGGAGGCAGCAGGATTTCTGGGGCATCCTCACAGTCCCAGAGCCCTACTGACATCACAGCCTACTCTGCATGCTTGTACTTGGGACATTTTCCTCCAGGTGCCCTCCTGAGTAGGGAGAGGTAGCTGGAGCTGCTAGGATTAGGGGCCTTTGTAGGAGGGACCTCCACGGGCTTTGGATCCTGAGCAACTATTGAGGAACTTTGATATCAGCGCTCGATTTCTTACTGTCTCTCTCTAAGCTCAAGGTAGCAATTAAGGGTCAAGGGAGCAGGTGGGAAAGGTAAGGCAAGAAATGCTGAACCATCCTGGTTTAGTTACTGAGTTCAGGCTGATGGGGGCCGAAAGGGGTGTTATAATGGCAGACCATTATCGATTATGGATTTTTAAAGCAGAAAAGAATGACTCAAGTGACATAAGGAGAGTGCAGCTGGAGAGAATTTTATATTTTTCAAAATACCTATAGAGCCCCCAATATGTCAAGTTGTGTGTCTGCCATCACCCTGGTCACTCTGCTTGTGTGTGGTACCCCTTACCCTCACTCTTCATGTGCTTTTTTGTCTTCAGCTTGTGAGCTCTTTGGGGCAGGGACCATGTCTTCCTGTGAGTTTGTACGGCACCTAGCACAATTGGGCCCTGATCTGGTTGGGTCCTCTGTGTGCTGCAGTGATGCAAATAACAAGTGGTAAATAAGTCCCCTGGTCCATATCTCTGTGACTTGCCGAGTTTATAAGATGTGCATCCTTCACAGTTGAGTTTGAGAAGTTCCTTGCTTTGGAACACATAGGCTAGTGCTGCTGGAAAGACACTAAGCTTCTTTGGTGACCGCACATGTTAGCTTTGCTGCTTTCCAGTTAAAACTTTTGAAGGCTTAACTGTCTTCAGTTCTCAGCTGCAATACCTAAGCATGGAGCATATGCACTGTGCTGTCCTTTTGCAGGGTGTAGAACACGCCCTCCTCCAGCCTTACTTGTTGATCTTGTAAATTCATCTGTGTAATTAGACATGAACTAGCTGCATGAGGCCAGATTCTGATCCCCTTACTCACGCTGAGTAGTTCCTTGAATGAGAGACCCTTACTCATGTTAAGCCATAAATAAATCCTCTTGGAGTCACTGAGATTGCTTGGGGAATAAGGCACTACTCCTAAGAGTGCAGTTAATAGATTTTTCTCCGATGCTCAGCCCCACCATTTCAGATGCTTCATATTTCACCTTTAAATAAGCTTTTATCCAGTTTAGAGTTTGTGGTGACCCCACGTTTGCGTTACTTCCCCCAAAAAGAAGTGGTCAATTTTTATGCAGGGTGGATTCCTTTCAGAGTGAGAGAAGGAAGTGTTGGCCTCTTGTAATACCAAAAGAGCAGAATGATTTTCTTCAGTTTTTAAATTTTTTTTTTTAAAGTTACCTTCAGGAAAAAAACCATCCGAAAGTATTTTAATCTAAAATCTAAATATTTTGGGAAATTAAGATGGGAGACCCAGATTATAATGGAACACCGTCGCAGTTGGCTGAATTTTTATGGGACACCAGCTGTCATAATGAATAAATTATGGTCATGTATGCCTCACTGACCATTATTTTTTGTGTGGAATGCAGCCCAGTAGCATGCTCTATAGTCTAATCCTTATGAAATATTTTATAAATCTGAACAAGGATATTTTTTCCCAAAATAGGGAAGCCATGAACATAAGGTATGATCTGCAGTTATACCTGATTAACTAAAAACTTACTTTTGACAGCTACAATAGAACAGTTAATTCTCAGTGCACTAGTCCTCACATGTTCATGAGCCACACAAAACACCAATGGGTGATGATGAGGTTTGTTTTTCTCTCAGCAAAACTGCAATAGCAAGATGCTGTAAAAAGGTCTCTTATTACTAAGCATCATCACTTTTACAAATTATACCATCGTACATTTACTACTATTATGAATTATGGGCATATTTTAAGTGAGCAGTGGTCAAAATACATGAACAAAATACATATTGTCAGACCACCCTTGGTTTATTAAAAATCGTTTTACTTGCTAATTCACAATGTTGAGTTGTTATTAGTGATGGTAATCCCAGTCAGTAGTGTGATTTTTAATAAAGGTCTGCCATGGTATAGTATATTCACCTTTCTCAAGGAACTATTGTCCTGGAGCAGATCACATTAAAAAAATAGTTATTGGTTTTGATGAAAACCTGTATGAAGGGGTGAGGGGGGGGGAACCAAAGTTACCATAGCAACTACTACTGCTGAAGACAGAAGCTAGGTAAAAAGATTTCAAAGCAGGAGAAATGTAACTAGAAAATAAGTGAGCACCTTGCTAAATTATTAAAAAATCCAAAATGAACTTTAAACATCTACATGTAGAGTTAATATTCATCCTTTATTACTTAGAAATCTTTTAAGTGCTGTTTTCCTCCTAAATTAAAAAAAAAGGGGGGATGGAGATGCTTAAATTATATACATAGCTTCAGTGATAGTGGTCAAATAAGCCCCTTCCTAAAGGAAATATTTTTCTATAATATGGTGAAAATTGTATTGAAAATGGCTTGATACCACCAATTCTAATAAATGAATATGCTTCAATGTAGTTCCAAGCATTGTTGTGATTTGATCCAATGTAGTAGAACAGGCCCTGTAAAGATCTTACATAATACAGAGGGTGTAGACCAACTAATTAAAATTTCAATAATGAAAGTAGTCACACCATGTGATTCTGGGAGTTCTGCATGTGATTTTTTTATTAAATGTAGTTACTGCCCATAAAACTACCCTTGGATACTAGGGTGGGGCAGGTGGCTTTGTAGCTTCTTTGGAAGCATCTCATTCCCGGAAAAAGCCACGTTGCTGAGTTCCACCTGCACCCCAGCAAAAAAGAAATTGAGAGGTGATATATAGCCAATAGTGTGTGCGCGCAGGGTCAGTTGTCTGAATCTTTGTTTGTGCTTAAGTTCTAATAATGCCAGTGTCTTTAATTTAAAGGCTCTATTTTGATTTTTCTCTTTTGCACATTCCAATGTTCCACAATGATATTGGGTACTAACTTTTACTGGTGTTTTGCCCCTCTGTTGCTTTGACATTTATCATTACGCACTAGCCTCTTGGAGGTAGTTTAAGATTCTATCTAGGTGAACACTACATTCACATGTAGTCATAAAGCAAATATATCTTTCCATACATTCTTGTGCAATTACCAAATCCAGATTTGATCTCAGTCCTCATTGATGAAAATGGCCCTTTTTGGCCTTTCCAAAAAAAAAAAAAAAAATCCATGGGACTCAGAAATGCACAGGAATTTTCATTCTGAAGGGAGTTCTGTATTTGAATTTTGAAATATCTGGTAAGATTTCAGTGCTCTGTTTGAGTTGAAGGAATGGATCGGAAGTACTCCCCCTCCCTGGAAAAATTGCCCAATAATTATTGACTCTGTCTGCACTGCAAATAAGTGTGAGAATACTTGGTTGCAACAGACATCCCACTGACACTATTAAAATATGATTCTTTCAGTGCAGATGGTACATAACCACCCTAGATTGTACCAGTGCCTGGGGCTTCTCATGCACATCAGTGCCATTCTAGTGCTATTGTCTGTTTCTTCATTTTTGCTGAAGAAAACATTATATATGAAGAATCAGGGATTTAAGATATATACTTCTATAGAAGTATGAAATAAATACTTCTCTCCTTTCTACCAAAATTATGTGGAAGAGAAGTTTTTTGCTGTTTTTTTGTGCCTGTGCATCCTAAGCTAAATACTCTTGATCAGTCTTTCATCAGAAAGATGATATAGTAACTTTTCCTCTCTAGTGTTCAGTACACATCCAAAAAACAACAAAAATGCATTACATTGATACCAGTGTGTGTTAGGTGAGAATATTACTGATACTGTGAAAGAGTGGGGTGGGTTACATTCTTCAGAATGCATAATTTCTATAAATTATTTAGGGTCCTTTCCTGCAGCCCTGACGTGTAAATCTATAGGGGATTTCAATAGGAGATTTCTATAGGAGATTTCAATAGGGGATTTCAATAGCACAAGGGCTGCAGGATTTGGCTCTTGTTTAGTCATTTTATTGTTTTAAGAAGAGGAGTTTCAGAGGTTATGAGAAAATGCCCGTCTCTCTATAGCCTGTATTATGCATCAGAGGAAATGCAACACATTTTATCTTTTCACCCATTTTCTTAATCCCTGAATGCAAATTGACATCACTATGATGTCCACAGTATGATCCTTTATATACAGAAAAACTATATATATACCCAAGTCGTCATAGTGTGGGGATGGGTGTTTTCTGGATTCCTTTCTTTATCAACCTGTTAACATTAGGCACAGTATGAAACAGGGTGTAGTGTAGTATCTCTTTAAACTCAGAAATCTGTGTTGTGTAACAGCTTTTCCCACAACATTTTTATTCTGATACTATCACTTAAACTCGTTTTGTACACTGGGATTGTAGGAATTAATAATGTGCCTCTTTTAATAGAAGCAATGAAACTTATTTTTGTAGACTATACAGATTGCATCATGCAACCTTCATTAAGAGATTCTGTACTGGGCATGCGGGAAGAAAACATGGTGTCACAAAACAAGAATGTCAGACTATTTCTGCGGTAGAGTTAACATCCCAGTAGGTGATGCAAAGAAATAAATCACAATACAGCATGCTTCTCTCTAGTCTAAACTAATGAATTTGGGGGAGGGGTATCAGTCTGATGTTTCTCTTCTTGAATTAAAACACCATTTTTGGATTTTCTTCAGACTGTGAATGGTGTATCTAAGGAAATGAATTACTGCATTTTGTGTTTGGTCATGCGCTTAAGGTCACGGCTCCGCACATGCCGCAAGAGAATGTATCCTGTACTTTGTATGGTCTTGTATATCTAGTCTTTCATATATTTTAAGATGATGAAATGTCATACACATCATATGAAGAAGCAGCAGCAGAGAGCTGCAGTAGGGATTTAGGAGTTCCTAAGGGCTCAAGAAGGCTTTTTCAGACTCCTGCTTCCACATGGAGAGTTATCTTTCAGGAGCCATGCCATCATGTTTTGTCATTGGCATTTTTATTTTAGGTTTGCTTTACTGCACTGAAGTATGGTGTATGTACAATTAACTTTGTGGGTTGTTCATTCATGAGTCAAAGAGCTTTCAGACGATTAATTGCAATAGTCCACAATATGTCTATTGTCCTGATGGAGGGAGAATGATGAAACAAGGTGCCCAGGTGCTGCAGTAGATTTCTTTTTAAACTCTGCTGTATAAAATTTGATGTATAATTATGGTATGTGTAATGTAAGATGTGTATAACAAATGAATGATTCTGTAGGGTTTTAGTGGGAAAAATCTTGTTTCCACTACAGAGGCTATGCTGTTATGATTTATATAGTGGGGTTTGGTCAGATTAATAGTGTTCCAGTGGTAGGTGTTCTTAACTCTTTAATAGTTATAATTTTTTCTAAAGAGCCTTTGAAGGAAAGCCAGGATTTTATTAAAGATGAGCAGTCTGTAGGTTTTTTGTAGACTCAACTTCTTTATGGTCACAGAACCATAACCGCAAAAACATTTAAATGAAGAAAAAGTCCCTTCTTTAATAAATAGAAGCCACAGATGATGAAATTCCCATGATCTCAGTGCACTCCTCTGATAAGGAGCCACCATCACTATCTGCTACCTCATGAATTGTGTTCTACCAGATAAACACAGAGTATCTGCTGTTCCCTAATGGCCCCACACCGTATCAGTTCTGCTAAGGGTGATGGGAGCATACCACTGCTATAATAGTAAGACAGCCCCAGCTTGTGATGAAGGGTGAGAGCTGCAGTAGGAATTTTGTAGGCTATTTTGCATTACAGCAAGAGTTGGCAGGTGCCCCAGTTGCTGTTTTCACCGTGTCTTTTTTTTTTCTTCAAGGCTTTGTCTCCCAGTGACTATGGTGCATCAATAAATACCACATTTATCAGGGTTCAGTCCAGCTTTCTGTAACAAGACAATAACTGCAGTCACTAAGCAACCCTCTAGTGAAAGTTCAGTACTTTACAATGCAGTATATTTACCTAAATGGAAATTTTTCATTTCAAAGCGTCCTATTATTTATTTGTTGGTGAGGATGAGTGTGTTTGTTGCATTCATCCTTGTCTCGATAAATGGAGCAGCAGCAGTGTTCTTAGAAACATAGGGCAGGAGACATTACAGTGTGAAAAGTAAACCCAGTGGTAGTTAACATAAAATACTATACCTATGGTCTATGCTGATGAAATCTCATTTGACCAACAACAATTAAAAAAAAAAAAAAAAAAAAGCACAACTCACAGACAATGGATATTCAACTTTTTATTATGTGATCTTGGAAGAATGTGTAGTCCCTGATACACAGGGAAGGCAGTGACAAACTGCTGCAGAAGTACTATACTTAAAATGCAGGAAGAAGACATTTTCATTAATTTTTCTGGTATCGGACCCATGTGTTCTAGTGGTGCTGCGCAATGCTGCATACCATCTATTCTGCAACCAGACTAGGACTAGAAGCCGGTATTCTGGAAGCATGTTTTGTGATCTGTATATGTAAAAGCAACTTGGTAGTACCATTGATGATGAAACTTGTACTTATGCTATTTTTTTTTTTGTATTATTATAGTGCCTCAGTCTAGTCATGTACCAGGGCCCCATTGTGTTAGGTACTGTACAAACAACAAAAAACTGTCCATGTCCCAAATTACTTACAATATGAGTAGCCTAAATACCAGGGAGATGAGCATATTAGATATGCAAAGGTAGATGAGAGAGAGAATTTCTAATTCAGAACTCAAGGCCATTTTGTAACACACAAAAAAAGCCAACCTGTGAATTTTCTACTTAGCTCCATACATGCTACATTAAACCTTGCAGGGGGGAAGAAAAAATCAATTTTTAGGCATTTTCCTTCTTTCTACCTGCTCACTTTGGATTTTTTCCTTGAACATGTGTGCTGGGTGATTCCAATTGTTCTGTTTGTATATTTGTTTGTTCTGCCATATGCAGCTGAGAGCAAGAAATCTGTACTCATTATCTGACTGAACTGAAAAAAAGCTTCTTAAATTTCTTACCTCAATGTCACATTACAGCATGTATTTTATATACAAGCATTAAATGCATTAGCTGTGTGAGGCAGTAGTTTAGGTAAATAAGGTATATTGTGGGTATAAAATTTTTAAATGTTAAGTGTGTATTTGGTATTGCAATATTTTTCTGCTTTGCCTACTTTGTTTCCACTAGAATTCATTAATGTACAGAACTGAAATTCAGATTTACTAGTGAATGCTATCCAGGGTAATCATATTAGCAAGAGATGATTATTTCAGTTAATGGGAGGAACCACTGTCAAGCTAAATCTACTTCTAATTTTACTGGGGACTGTAGCTGTAGTTAAAGTTGCAAATAGCTTCCATTCTAAACCATTATTTTCAGTCCACAGTTTTACAAAATATCCAACGTTCCAAATGAGTGATAACTTTAGAATTTTCTTTACTTGGCCACTGCCAGAAGGTGATTTTTTTTGTGGAGGAAGGGGTGGAATTTGAGTGAAAACAGCTCAGCTATTTTTTTCCAAGTAAAAATGGAAAATAGAAAACCAGTTTTGAACAGACTTACAGCTGAAAAGGTTGAGGTTTGAATGTTACAATTTAGTATGAAAAAGGTGCTCATGAAGGAGCAGTGTGTAGTTTTCCTCTGGAGGAAGTTGATTTTGATTTTCCTGGGGTTATGAGTGCTTTTAAATGGCATATTGTGCATGTCCAGGAAAGGGTGGTTTGGGTTTTTTTTTTCTCTCCTTCCCAATGGCTTCCCCCCCTCCCCCAACTTAAATGCACACCTAAAGCAGGATGTTCAATGTATAGGCAGATGGAGTGGCATAATTTTATTTTGTATTCTGTGTATTCCCCAGAGTAGATCCAAAGTGACCTAGCCAACTTTCCTTTGGGTAAAATTTTTGGAAGTTCCTAAGTTTCTTAGGCTCCCAACCTGTAAATCCCCCTTGGCACCTATTAATATATTTAGTTGCCTAAATACTTTTGAAAACGGGAAGTAGACTCCTAAGTCACTTATGTGCCTGAGCTTTTGAGAATTGTATTATACATGTTTAGTAATACCAAAGAAATGGATTCCTCCTGCTCTGCTGCTTTCCTCACCAAGGTACCTGGCCTATGTCTGCATGTAAATGGATCAGTGTGTTGACCCTGATTCAGGGAATATCCCTATTCAGAAAAGCATTTAAACATGTGCTTAAAACCCACCATAATCAATGATATTTAAGTTAAGCATATGCTTAAGTGCTTTACTGGATAAACATGGACTTAAGCATGGACTTAATTGCTTTTTCTGAATTGAGGCTATACATTTTGCCTTTCATTGGTATTCTGTAGTCTTATTTTTACAGTGTCTAAAACAGTGAGATCTATGAACTTACCCATTCATCTCAATGGGTTTGTTAATTCTGAAACTTAAATACTTTACATGTCAGCATTTTTAACTTGCTCTTCTGATCATTTTAGCAAAAATCTCCAGCTAGTATCATCAAATTCATTTGTTGCATTAGCTATGTGTTAACCACAACATTGGGATGAATGGTCCAGTTCATACTTTACAGCTGTTGTTTGATTTGTTTCCAGATTGAGGAAGATATCATTGCATCAAATGAGTTGGTTCATGTTTTCAAGCTCTGCTCCACAACCATGAATTTCCAACATAATATTGATAAAATGAAAGCTCAGACTTCGGAGCATCCAATGCTTATTATATAAATACATGTGTGTCAACAAACATTGACATACAGGTAGAAACAGTTATACCTGTCAATTAAATAAAAATAAATACACTAGCTATTTCACTCCTATTTGGTAAAAATATAAAAGCCAATTTTCAAATCTCAAAATTAGGAAATCTTTGTCTAGAGGAAAAAGATACTTAATACAACAAATGGTACTTTAAAAGGGTCCATTTAAAAATGTTTATACTGATAAGCTCAGATTTGTTTGAAAATTCACAGGAAATTCATTCCGTATCAAGAGCTGTACATTTGGGAACGCATTTTGTATATTATTCATACAATTCAAAGCTTTAAATGCAAATCTCACTGTTACTTTAATTATGGAACCATTATAGCATCCCGCTAGTGAGAGGAAAAACAGATCCTGTAACTGATCCGTCAATTAGATTGTGATATGCTGGATCATTATGATGATGAAGAAAATCTGAAGATAGTAAACATTTATATCCATGGTTGTAGAAGTTTTTTGCCGGAGTATATCATCATGTAATACACTAGAAACTGTTGCTGGTGATGTTGCTTACAAGGGGTACTTTTTATAACATCGCTATAACAGCAAAAGCCCTAGAGTAGATTCAGTTTATACCAGCAAAAAGGTGCTTTTTGTTGAGATAGTTTATTTCATTCGGGGAACTGGTAGAAGCTGGTGAAAGCACTCTTTTGCCCTTATAAACACCATCTCCACTAGGAGGCTTTGCTCGGATGGCTATTCTAGTGTCCCTTTCCTATGCTGACATGGGCTGAGGCACTTAAGTGCTTTTGAAACTTTTACCCTTAATCTTGTAAAAACATAACATTGCACAAAAGTAGCTTTTTGCATTTATTAATTTACAATGAAAATCACAAGGGTTTTAAAAATTGCTTCATATTTAAAATGTTAATGATTAAGATGTCACCACATTGCAGGATTTGAACATAATGGACTTTGTATTAATTTAGGGTTGGAAATAAACAGACTTCAAAAAAAGCTCCTTAGCATTAAATGTTTTAATCTCTTTACTTTTACAGTGAGCCATAAAAATGCTTCATAGAAGTGAAACTATCTGTGAATAACCCTGTGAATGAGTTGGCATATCTGCTTAGGGAGTTTAAGGATGTGGATTCAGTTATCCTCAGAAAGAAAAAACTTGGGTGTGAGGAAATCCATGGATCCATCAGTATGTTATGGGGAACTTGCATAACTAGATCATTTCATATTCCATTTCAGTTCAAATTACCTTAAGTGGGGAGCGGTAGAACTGCCATGAAACTGATTCCTCATTGTAATTCATATTTTTAAATCCTGAATAAATAAAGATAGCAAAGCAAACTATAAAATGGCAATATTGAGAGGAAGGCTGACTGTTCTTTAGGATTATACATTCATTAATCAGTCCATGGTCCAATAGCCTGAAGTCTCTTGGCTTGAGTGAATATATTTATAGCAATGAGTTTGGATTTTGCAGTTTGGACTGTTATTAAAAAACACAAACAAAAACAAAGCAAATAAATACAGAACTCCATAAACTACTGAAAATCACAGTTTGGGAGGAAAGAAAAATTAAAAAATACCCCTCCTAACAGTCTGTCATATATAGCAATGAACATGAGCAATGAGCACTGGGTAAAGTTGCTTAGGCCTTCTGAAGCACCACATACTGGCCATTGGTGCAGTCATGATACTGTACTAAATTCTTTCTGGCATAGCAGAAAGTTCTTGGTGTACTTACGGTAGTTTATAGAAAGGAACCATTAAAAACAAAATCCTCTTTTAAAAAAGGAAACATGGTTAGCTAACTTCTACAGTATATTGCCTCTGACTTCTCTATGTATCTGTGTTCTTTTCTCTATGTATATACTATTGATAGTATTTTATCCAAGAAGATGAAATGCTGCATTTAGTTTTCAGGGAAGATCTGCCTGGACAGTTACAGTATAGTAAAACACCTTTTAGAACACAGCTGTTCATTTTCAAAACGCCCAAGATACTAGGGGGTTCTTTGGACATACTGGCTTACCCATTATTTGTACTGGAATGTAGTCTTGTCAAATATACTCTTACATTCCTATAAATATACACATCACTAAACTTTATTCCCTGTCACTCCTGTAGTTTAAAGCTGCTGGTCAACAGTCTCATGAGAAATTAGAGCTGACTTGGTACATTGCATGACTCATAGAACAACATATTATTATAGGTGTGGAAAATGTGAGAATTTAAGATCTTTTTTGAAAAACTTATTCTGTAAATCTAAGCATAACGATTTTTAGATTTCTGTGGAATTCAGTCAGGTTTCTGGATGGTGTTGATGTTTGTTTTCATCACTTTTTTTTTGCAATTAAGCAAGCATGAGGAACAAAGGTAGAGAGTGAAATGATGCTCTAGATCAGTGGTCCCCCCCCAGGAGGGCACAGAGGAATGTCCAAGGGGGTGCAGTGGAGCTGGGTCATCCCCTATGAGGCGGCAGGGAGGGAGTGCCACCCAGCCCTACTTTGCCCCCAGCTTCACTCCGGCCCAGCTGCAGCTGTGGCCCTTGCTCTGCCCTGGCTCCGACTCAGCTGCTGGCTCCCGCTCTTAGCTGTAGCCCCCAGCCTGGCCGTGACTCTGCTCCTGGCCCAGGGGGGTGCAGACATTCTATTACTGACAAGGGAGGGACACATAAGGAAAAGTTTGGGGGCTACTGCTCTAGATGGATCATTGTGAGTATTGTCATGAGTGGAAGAGGCAAAGATGGGGATATATCCCAACTATACTGGCTGTGCAAAATGCCATGAGAAGTCAGGCAGTGAAATGCCACATGGGTGTGTAGATAGACATTGGTCTTTATACTGTTATTTAAAAAGAAGCAGAGCTTTAAACTCAGAACATGGTAATATTATTCTCAATAGAAGTGGTTTCCGCCAGTGTTCCCGTTTCCTAGCCCTGTTTTGAATCTTGCTTTCATTCATTAAGAAAGGGATTGTTAACTAGAAAGTGATACCAGATTTAAAGTAAAACTAGTTGTGGATTTATTCTCAGATGTGATTATTTGTTTTGCTGGTGGGACTGTAGGAGAGCATTCATCAAAACTCTCTTGAAGCACCAAGGAGCTCTGCAGTTTTTTCCTTCTCCACACTACTGAACAGAAGGGCTGTTCTATGCTGCATCCGGAATGCGTCAGCAGCATTACTGAGTTTGCTGGAGAATTTGGCAGTGTGTGTGAGTGACTTAGGGCACTCCTGGCCTTCTGTTTCTCCCAAATTCTGCTGGTTTAGGAATGAAGGAATCTAACCTGAATATTAAACAGAAATCACCTGTTTGTTAGCTGAGGTTCCAGTGGACTGCTTTTTTGTATTAGAGAGACAAGGTGAGTGAGGCATTATCTTGGTATTGGACCAACTTCTGTTGGTGAAAGAGACCAAGGTTTCGAGCATACATAGAGCTCTTCTTCAGGTCACGGAATGTGTCACAGCTAAATACAAGGTAGAACAGATTGCTCAGCATAAGTAGTTAACACACATTTCAAGGGCCCATTCAAGGTGAAGTGGCCCATTAACCCCTCCTCTTAGCTTCCCTCCCCTCATTCCCCCTAAAGACAGGAGAGTTAAGTGGGTTATAGATTTTTATAACCATAAAATCCAGTGTGTCTATTCGATCCATGATTTTTAATACCTAGCAAAGTTACGAATTTAAGCTCTCAGGTCATCTTTTGAAGGTGTTGTGCAGGTTTCCTTTGATTATGAGGACTGAGGTCAGATGTAGAGTGCTCAGTTTGTGAAAAGTGCTCACCCAGAGGTGATATGGGTTCTGTCTCTTATCATTTTTCTGTGTGAGTTCACTCAAGAGCATAGTGATTGTCTGGTTTCACCCATGTTGTTACTGAAGCATTTAGTGCACTAGATGATAGCACATGTTGTGATAGGCATGTGTAGGACCCGTGGATCTTGAAAGGCATGTTGGGTGGGGGGTGTTGATCATTGTAACAGTGGAGATATGTCTACAGGTTTTGCGTCTGTTACTCTGGCAGACTCTGGTGCCACTCTGAGATGGAGTCCTGAAGTGTGGGAGCTTGCTTCTGATGATGAGGTTGGGAGATTGATTGAAGGCCGGAAGATGGGGATCAGGAAAGATTCTTTCAGGATGTGGTCTCCATAGAGTATGTTAATTGTTTGATACCCCATAAGATTTCCAGTGTAGGGTGGTAAGTGACAACTAGGGGTGTGCAGTTGGAGAGAGTTTTATTTCCATATTGTAGTAAGTTCTCTCAGGGTATTTGGGTAGCCTGTTTCATGGTGTGATCTACTTCTCTGGTGGAGTGTCCTTGGTTAGCAAAGGCAGTTTTAAATGTGTGAAGATGTATATTCCGAACTTTCTTCTCAGAGCATATTCTGCAGTATCCAAGTCCCTGGCTGTGTGTTTTGGGGTGGTTACTGGGTTTGTAAACAGAAGTGAGATGATCTGTGGGTTTCTTGTGTATGGTGTCGGTAGGATCCAGTGGTGAAGCTGATTGTGGTGTCCAGGAAGTTGATGCGAGTGTGGGAGTGTTCTAGAGAGAGTTCGATGGAGGGTGGTGGTGGCGGCGGTGGCTGAAGTTGTGATGGAAATCTATCATGGAATTTAGGTAGTCTGTCTAGAAGATGAAAATATCATTGCTATATCTCAGGTATATCTCTGATTTTTGTGGTGCATTTGTCCAGAAATTCTTCTTCAAGGTGGCCCATGAAGAGGTTGGCATTTTGGAGAGCCATCCTAGTTCCGATGGCTGTTCCCAAACACGTGGACAAAGTGTTTGTTGTTAAATGTGAAATTGTTATTGGTGAATTTGGTGATGTGTTTGAGGTGAATATCTGAATGTTGTCCATTATCTTGTAAAACTTTGAGGCAGGCAGAGTGCCGTCATTGTGAGGGATGTTGGTGTAGAGGGATGTGACATCCCTCTGCCTGTCCAGCATTGAGATTAATTTTTTTCATGGTTTCAAAGATTATTTCTGACTTGGGTGTACTTTTTCATTATCTTCTAGATGAGGAAAATGTATTGTTTACATATTGCCCTGTAGATTACTTTCTTTTTAAAAACATCTTTCATGCCATGCCACTACTGGATGAGGTCCTATAAGCATCATGGAGCAGAGGTCATTGCAGATTCTCCTACTAACACATTTTGGCATGCCTGGCAGCATTCATGAATCATGAGATGTCTGCATATTTCCATTATAGCCATAGCTTCCTCCTCTCCTCATCCTTGAATATGCACTAATCACTTGCCCATTAAAAGACATGACATTCAGGGCTCCACAATAATGATCTGCAAAAGATACATATTAGCATTCTGCTAGACAGTCATGCAAGGTCACCCAAGGTAAACTGCCAGCTGTCCAGTATACCAAGACACAGTGAAATGGAAGTGAGCGAAATTGTGTTGGTACTAGGTGCACCACACATTCAAATTTGAGATATTTGCCCTACCTAGAGCAAAATATGTTAGCCTAAAGTGTTTTGAGCTGAATATATCCTTAGATCACTTGAATATTCATCCATCTGAGAAAATGGATATAGTAAAGGAGAAGTTCTATAAGAAATCTCTTTGAAACACCTACTTTACTTTAACGTTCCCCCGTTTTATTGAAATAATATAGTTGAGCATATCTGTAGGTGAAACTTGCATGTGCTGTAAACATAAGAAAAAAGTTTGATTAGCCCCCATTGTGGAGTTCAGTTGTACTACCTCAGAAGAGGAGTAATGCTTTTCAAGACTTGGTACTTTGCACAGTGGTTGGTGCTGCATGATGTTCTTGCCATCTAAACCTATTCTGTTTAAGAACAAGTAAAGCTAGGACTTAGCTGGTGGATCTTAGCAAGGTTGGCATTAAATCAAGGTTTAATTCTTAATCTTCTCTAGTCTTGATATGGTAGATACATTTCCCAATGGTCAATTTTAAAAACTATTCACTCAAACTAGATATAACCCATTTTAGTCTCTTTTTAATGGGGAATCTAACCACTTTCTCTGATGTGATGCATAAAGCACTGGTGTTTTGTTTTGTTTATTGCCAGATGCAAACTAGTTCCTGTATTTATAGACAGAAAAGCTATTGGTGGCATACAAGAATTTAAATTAATATTTTCACCTCCATTTTCTCTCTTGCTCTGGATATCTGTCTCAAGCCATTGTTGCACTCTGTGTCCTGCTACCACAGGGTGACTGTGTTGTCATTTGCCGCATTTTAACTGTTGTGCTGCTCTTATGCCTGGAACAGCTGCTCAGTCAGTGTAGACCAACAAAGTTGGTGACTCTAGGCAGAGGAACAAATGTCTACCCTTTCTAGCCCACAATTTCCTACACAATTATTGAGTATTTTGCAGTCTCAAAGCAACCATGTGTTCTGGCTTGTCCTGTTTACCAAGACCCATCCTTCTCCACTCTGAAAAAATTCCTGAAGGCCTCCTCTTCTGGGATGAATCATATGAGCTATATTGACCACATGCTGCTCTCAGTGTTATACCAGAACTTGGCCATACTCATGAGTAATAAAATGTGCCTATCCCATATGGTAATATGCCATCTCTTGGTGGTAGGGATTTAGTTCTTTCTTTAGCATTCACTGCCTATTGCAAAACAGCATGTGCCCATATGACATTATATAAATAACAAATCTGCTTTCTCACTAAATGTCTTGACACATTTTACTAGAATTTACTAGAATTACCTTCACTTTCTGTAGCTTCTCCTCCCTTCCTCTTGTCTAAGAGCAGTCACAGCAGCAAAACAGAAATTGCTTTCAAATTGAATTTTTCAGGATCCTCCTCTTTTGATATCTCTTGCTGTTTCCTAATTCTCCTCTGATTTCACGTCTCTTCTCTCCTTCGTGAGAATCAAAATCTTCTTATATTCTGCATTACCAGCTGTCGTGCATACTGGAATACTGTTTTTATATGCTAGTGTGCTAGCCTGTATTGACACTGTTGGCAGTAGTCTGCTGTTATGCTCAATTGGGACAAAAAGGCCCATTGCTGGTTGGAAAATTAATTCAAAACGTCTGCGTGTTTATAATAGTATTATTTTAAAAGAAGATAAAAGCACAAAGAAGCCCACATTAAAGTAAATTGGCTTTTAATTTTATAAAGATCCGAGTGTGACATATAAATGAACTAAATGGTGAAGCTAGAGAATCTTGTGAAATTATAGTCCAGAAATACATCTGTGATCAAGCACCACTTCCATCAACTGACAGATCCCTGAGGGCTCAATAAGATAAGTAGTTTTTCACAGCGGAGTCCAGTTATTTTTTTTCTGATGTCCATCTTTTCTCAGAATAGATGCATGCTACAAGGCTGTGCTTTAGGGGGTTCTCTTGAGGAGGTGCTAGTGCTACCTTCCTTTGATTTCTCGGTGAAGAAGACAAGCAGGGTCAGGATGACTGTGGTGGGAGGTGACTTTTCTTCTAACCTGGTCTCATCTTCCACCCTGAAAAGGAGAAGAGGAAGCAGGGCAGCCTTTCCTATCTTGACCTTTCTCCCCTCTCCAGTGAAGAAAAGCAGAAAAGAGCCAACCTCTCCTATCATGCCCCTTCCATCTTCTGTGCCACCTCAGAAAAAGAAAAACGTGAGGCTGCCTTTCACATGGTATTTCCATACCTGAGGGCACAATGTTAGCCCCTAACGGTCTTATTCATCTTGATCCTTTTGCTGCATTCAAGAAGAGATCAAGAAGGGAAGGATTTTCAAGCTAAATTTTTGGACCCCTCTGCTGCAGTAGGACAAGAATTTCCTGTCTCATTGCCCACCTCTCTTCTTCACCAAAGGGCTTGTCTACATTAGAAAGTTTTGCTGGTATAGTTAGTGGCCAAAAACCAAACCAAAACCCAATGTCGATGCATTTTTACCAGTATAAGAGTGCTTAAATTGAAAGAGCTTGTTCTGATTTTGAAAGTGAAATAAGTTCTAATAGTATAAGGTATGTTTACGATGGTATAACTCTGTCTGCACTTGGGCTTGTACTTGTGTAACTGTACTGGTTAAAAATGACCCTCCCCCCAACAGATGTCATTGTACTAGTACAACTTTTTCTAGTAAAAACAATGAGTCCTGTAGCACCTTGAAGACTAACAAATTTCTGCGGGCATAAGCTTTCGTATAAGCATAAGCTTATGCCTGCAGAAATTTGTTAGTCTTTAAGGTGCTACAGGACTCGTTGTTTTTGCTGTATACAGACTAACACAGCTATCCCGCTGGAACTTTTCTAGTGTACATCAACCCATAGGTCTTTGAAATGTGTTCTGAATTGAACCAGGATAAAAACTTGGTATGAATATTAAGTGAAGAAACTAAATAAGGAAATACTTTCTGATGATGATGATTAATTGTTGTTGTTTATTTGTATTACATAATGCCTAGCAGCTTGTAGGAGGATTGCATGTTTAAGCGGAACGACACCCATAATAAACATGCTTAGTATCACAATGTATACACAGCTCTCAACTGAGACCATAACGGTAGTTCTGTTTTGGCTCCCTCAGAGCAGAGCCACGGATACAGGTGGTATACTAAAGGCATCAGAATGCCATTAGGAAAATAGGACTGTTCTGCAACAAATTATTTATCATGTTGAACAGTTGTAAGGTTGATGAGAGGAGAAGAAAGCTGAGAGCAAAATGACTGGAGAGGCTTTTGTAAAACCATACATACAATACGACCAAAAAAAAAAGTCGAGAGAGAAATCCATCCATCGGCCCATAACAAATTGTTTGAGGTTAGTTACTTCAGTAACCTTCATGTGCCATAATTCACACTGAGCTTATAAAAACAAGCTTATCCCTACCCCCACATTCTTGTCAAGAAAGATCTGTGAATATGGAGCCATAAGGAGTTTATGTTCGTAAGACCTCATTCATTTTACAAAATATTATACAGTAGGTTTACTGATACAATGTAGTATCATAAGTAATGCAAACTGGATTGCACACACCAAATGAGCAAAGTAAATTTGTTATGAACTGTCCTTGTTTAAATTGTTTTATTCACTAACTGGCTAATACTCAACATTTGTTGATTCACAATGGCTATTCACAGTTCAGTTGTTAGTGCAAGTTAGTAAAGTTCTGCTGTATTAAAATGTGTGTCTGCAGATTTTTTGAACAGGAGTATCAACATTTTCGTTGCTGCAGCTTAATTCAATATCAAAGAACCTTTACTTTTATCCAGTTTTATGTAAAGCATGCAAACAGATGCTCATGTGATTAAGAAGTCTCATCTACAGAAGAGAAATAGTGAAGCTCTTGTGTAGTCCTGATGGCTAAGTACAGCATATGCATGTACTAGAAAGTCTTTGCATTTAGGCAAAAATATTAACTTGGATGAATCCTTTTGAATAGATCTGAACATTACTTTGAGTTTTCCTCCCAAGTGTCTGTGTACAAAATTCTTTGGCAACGTAGATTCTGCCTAAATTTCAGAATTGGTGAATTGGAATAGCCTTGAAAAACAATAAACTCTCACATCCTTAAATGGTCACAGTCATCAGAGAGGACCCTGGGCTATCTGCCCACTCATAGCTCTACTGAGACTTGATCTGGACTATGACAGCATCACACTTCCCTGCTGTACATCTTGCAAGAACTTTCAGGATCAAAGCCGTAGTTGGTGTTAGCGAATCCAGCCATTGAAGTATAAAGAATATCAGTGACATAAAGTTTTTCCACAGTTGTCACAGAGTATGAAAAACAGGGATTCCAAGGCAGTTACATTAGTTTGTAGCAGAGATGCTAACTGTTTCTGTGCTGTTCCAATCAAATGGTATTGTCTCAGCTAGGCAGAGTGCAGGGATACTGTACAGCTGCTGATAGATAACGAGGGTTTTTTTTCCCCTCAGTTGCGCAATTCTCTGCATTCTGGTTGTGGATACCAGATTTGCATAATTACTGTATGGTTATTTCTTAATAGCTATGCTGGATGCAGATCCTTGTCCTAGTAGGCGAATAATGGCAGTTAGCCAATCAGAGTACAGGGATTTGCATAATCTCTGGAGTTATTTCCCCAAAATCACCGTGATTATGCATGTTACTCTGACTACTGTAATTCCTCTGCCCTGATTGGCTTTTGTACTAAGAATTGTTGCAGCAAACAGCCCCAAAAGACACTACCTCAGCCTTTTTCTCCAGCTGAAGCAGGACAATTCCAAAATGTAGATGGGGCAAGAAGGAGGCGGCATGGGGGAAATGGAGGGGAAGAGAATGAATGATGAATAGAGAGGTTTTAAAAAAACCAAAAACACTTTGAATTTGTTTTCCTGTTTTCTTTCGGGTCCTCATCCTTCCCTCCCTATAGGTTAATTTGTCTCCAGAATAATTGTCCTAATTATGCTTGTGTAGGGCCATGGAAGAAAAAGGCCATATATTTGGTACTAATGTTTAATACAGAGATATAAGGATACGCCTCTTCTACAAGCATCCTAACTCAATCTTAAACAGAGTGTTTGTTTTTTTTCAAAGGTAAAGTTAAAATGAGGAACAATTCATTGTGGCTTCCAGAAGACAGCCGGCACCTTGAGTTTTGCTGGTAGCCAGCCAGTAATATACTCTCACAGCCCTTCGCTGCTCAGAAGGGTAGGCAGCTACATTCTGAGCTACATGAAGGGACTGAGCAGAGGTGGCTAGTCCCAGGCAGACTATGTTTCCAAGAAGTAACCAAAGCACTGGTGACTATAGCAGGTTCTGTACAGGAGAGGACAGAGCTCAGTTTTCTGGCCAGCTGAAGATGAAAGAGTATTTCTGGCCGTTGTTGGTATCTGGGGATGCAGGAGCAGAGACCTGTCTAGTAAGACTCCAAGATTGAAATCCACTTTGGGAGTGTACACATTGGAGCTGGTTTGGACTCGGTGAGTTCCTCAGAATGGTTTTCCCTACTAATCAGCTTCACCTTTTTCTTTCCTGGAGCGATCTTATGCTAACTGGATTTTCTCCTGGGCCGTCTGTTTCTCTGTCACTATTAGAGCAAGGAAACTGCTCCGTCTGCGTTTAATGACAGGGAAGCCTAGTGTATGGTTCCAGAGGGGTAGCCGTGTTGGTCTGTATACAGCAAAAACGAGAGTTCTGTGGCACTTTAAAGACTAACAAATTTAATTTTTGTAGGCATAAGCTTTCGTGAGACTCAGCTCACTTTGTCAGATGCAGTGGTAGAATGAAAGCCGGGTATTTGAGGGCTAATGACAGTCAAACTTGACACATTCAAACTGGGTTTAAACAGAGATTTGGAATGGCTCTCATGTTACAAGAGGTAATTGCTTTGCTCACCCATTCTCACCTCCTACTCAATGACTGTCATTAGCCCTCAAGTACCCGGCTTTCATCCACCTCCCCCATTGTTCTCTATGCACTTGTATATCTGTTTCCTATTTACTGTTTTTTCTAGTGTATAGTGTCGCCACTATATCAACCTGGTAGCCAGCTGGAGGTCTTACTCTAGGTCAAGTGGACAAGCAGTGGCGATATTAAACTCACCACCACAGCTGGCACTGATTGGTACTCTTGACAGAGAAGGGAAGGAGAATGATTGATTGGTTGATTTTTATCCTCTTGCCTTTGGTGGCGTTACATTTGAGTTCTGTTGGTGGCATCGTGTGGAGAAGCTTGCACTGTCACTGCCAATGCTGCACCTGTTCTGTAAACAAACATGACTTCATTCTCCAGAGAGGTCAGGCAAGCATCTTTCACCCACACTGAATTCACTTAAAACAAAATTAAAAGGTTTTCTCAGATTTCTGTCTACTGGTTTTTACTGTTTAGATATTTGAATTATTCTAGTGAAAAACAGTAGCCATGATTAACACGTGTGTTAATTACACAAACTTGTCTTATTTTCTCTAGCTTTTAAAAAATATTTTAAGGTGAGGCATGCTTTTCTGATTATAATGAAGCAAAACATTATTCCCTCTAGACGTAATATTTCAAACAGTATTTGGTAGTAATATAGTTTTTTTTGTTTTTTGTTTTTAATTCCAATAGTTTGGTTTTTGTAATAATTGTAGGAACATTTAGTAATACAAATTTCATTTATTTTCAGGGTTCCAAATGATGAGATGGCAACAGAACCACTACAATACGCTGAACAGCTTCCTGTAGCTCAGATTATACACCAGGTATGCCTTTCCATTACAAGTATTTGCTTTCAGAATAGGCAAGATTCATAATCTTTGATTCTGTAAAACCTAACAAAAAGTATTACATTTTAATGTGCTTATGCTAAAGACACATGCAAGCTTTATATCCTTATTTAGATGACAGCTGTTAAATCATAAAAGTCTTATTCAAAGCACAGCAATGAAAGATGCTTGCAGGATGACACAAGAATTCTCACTTCACTCATGGCACCAGAATGCAGCTAAAATGTTTTAATTTTTTCCCCTGAAAAAAACCAAAAACCTAGGTTTCTTCCGGCTTGCATCTTGACCCAAATCACAAAATGCCTGCTGTCTCTGAAAAGGCAGCTAAACTACAGTACCATTATCATAATGTATTTGTAATGAAGAGTTGAACAGGAAAAACAATTTCCCTTCCCAATATAATTCTGAATGAGGTCTGAGTAACTTTTCCATTTCCAGCTATGCTTTCTGTTCTTTGCCTAGCATAGCTGTTATAACAGCAAAAAGCACTGTTGGTAAAGTTTTTGCCATAGCTATTTCATTCTAATTGGGCTGTAATTAACTGCTGACCCATTGGGCCAGATGTTGATATTGTCTAGATGGCAGATAATTTACAGCTCTGGCCTTCAGATGCAATTGATTTTGAACCATGATAGATCAACGTGAGAAAAAGGAAGTCCACCAAATGTCAAAGTTGCTGAGAATATCCTATGAGTATTAATTGTTTGTTGTTGTAGATCTTTTCAAATATCTTTGTCAATCAAATCAAAGTGTTCTTTTGCAGTTCAATTGCTTGCTGCAGGCAATGCCAGTTTTAGCTTAAAGGAAACATAGGCTTTATTTTAAAACTTTCAAGTGTATAGGCCTTTTCTACAAGATGTAAACACAAGGGATTTTAAAATTTCTTGGCTGAAATCTGCACCTCCGGGAAGAATATCTGATGTGTTCAGAACATGGGAGATTGGAAATCCGGACCAGTTTGTATGTCAGGAATTCCCTGGTGTTGTCAAAGCTTCAAATGACCCAGTAGCCTGCAAATGTCACATTTAAAATTCTGTCTTCATGTCTGACTCTCAGCATAAATGAATTAAACAACAGAGCAGACAGCAAGTCAATATGCTCTTAACAGCGAGAGTGAGCAGTGAAACAGTTAGTGGGTTATTTGGAATAGGTAAATAGAAACTTCACAGATTGGTTCACCTAGAGGAAAATCTGAAACAGGAAAAGAGAATTAACCTTTAAGAAGGCTGACCAGATGAAATGTCACTAATATTTTACAGCATAAAGAAAGTAATAACCAGGGACGGTTCATTTGGTTATTGTGTGATGTCTTGCAATGGATTAGTGCATTGTGGGAAGGCAGAATATGGTTTTCATATACTTTTTTCTCCTTGCTGTAACAGAAGCTTACCAATGGTGTAGGAAGGGTCTGGTCCTATCATCTGGTGCAAAGCAACAAGACAGACCTACTTACCTGGGGATTTCCCTGTCATAGCATGATGTAAAGTGCTCTTTCACCCTCCCTGGAGGCTCTTATCTAGGGAGCATGTGTGGGGTGTAGTCACCTGAATGCCCTGGCAATCCCTGCTGCTGGAGTAGTCCCTGGGGTGACCATTGCCAAAGGTGGAATTTAGAGTAACTCTGAAACTGCTCTGCATTATGCTGCATGCTCATCTCTTACAAAGAAACTGCTTTCACGTTCTTGTGAGATCTATAGACACACACAGAAATGAAAGGATAAAAACCAAAGGGAGTATAAATATTAAAATGTAAACCAAAAGTTTCTGAACATAGACCAAATCAGACATGCACAAAAATGGAAAATAATTGCTTTACTAGTCTAAAACAAAAAGCACAAAAATAAGATTTCTAATTTTTTTAAAAGGAAGAGACTGGACAGCTATTAATGTAAAATGTAAATCAGCTATAAAAGAAACAATCACATGAAATGGACACACAATCAGGTTTTAAAATATTACAGTACTAGGTAGAAGGAGCTGCGGCAGCCTACCTTATTGACAGCATGTACAGAATGTATTGCCAAAACATTAGAAATCTACATGATGGCTCTTTGATTCTTAAAATATCCTGTAAGTAGCATGAAGCAATCATGTACTCTTGAACAAAAATATTTAAATTAACTTTTAAAATAGCTTAGTCAAGCTCAACAAGAACACTACAGAAGACATCCTGAAATGTTATGAGGATTTTTTTTTGTACACCAATATATGCAGACAAATTTAGATTGAGTTTGTGGATAAAAAGGCAAAAAAGTTAGCATGTTTTCAGTTCTGCCTTTTTTCTAATTCTGCTTTTATTTTTCTCTAGTGAGAGGGAGGGTGGAGAACATTGTTAATTTAAGTCAAATTTGGAAGAAAAAGAGAAATTGCATATTGGAAGATTAAGTTTTGTTTATCATATACAAAACCTTCCTTCGTAAGGCCTCACTCCAGCAAGGCATTTAAACATGTGCCTAACTCCAGTGAAGCTTCTCATGCACTTAAATTTAGGCACATGCTTATATACCTTGCTTAATCAGGGCTTAGAATATTAATGACGTGCACTATCCTCATAAAATGTAACCCAGCAACATTACATACATTTTATTGATGAAAGGGATATTTCAATGATAAGCGTCCAATTGTTTAATTTTATTATAATTGAAAGCTGAACTAAATGGCAACTTGAGGCCAGAATCACATTGGATGCTTATTTCTTCCAGACCTTTGTTAAATAGTGATCATATTAAGAGAAGTGGTACTAAACACTTTAGCATTATGGAACAATACAATAGTTTAGGTTTTTGTTTGTAATAGTAACTTTACGGTTGAGCACAACTTGTCAGTCTGCTCTAAGGCTGGGGGTTGGGAGGCCCACACTAGGGGTGCAACTTAGAATGCTCTGCATTTACTTCTGAAGGGTTGAGCATTCCTATATGTCCTCTACTTGTCTGGGGAAAACGGCACACTGCTACTAGAGACTAGTAAATGAACATCCTAATTGTATCTAGTTTCCCTTTGTTGCTTTTTTTTAGTACTTAAGCTCAGCAAATAAATTACTGTTGTGTTTCCCCATAGAACTATTTGACCCTAATTTGAGAAGACGAAGCTTCAGAATTAGCAAGTAAAAAAAAATTGCTTTTCTAGTAGTAACTGTTAAGGGGAAAAGTCTGACTGCAATCCCAAAGGATCACTGCGGTGAACTAATTCTGTAGGGTTAATGTGCCTTTGCATTGCTCTGCAGCAACCTGCTTTTCCCATTGAGGTTCCCCTTCAGCGAAGCTTTTAAGTCCTTGATAAATTTTAAGCATCTGAGTAGTTAGGACTACTTACGTTAGTTAAACGTTCTGTTGTATTAGTGTCTTAATGGACAATTTTTGACTGTCCCATCCAGTTCATAGATGGAAGGCGGAGGACTGCAATATGGGGAATCAAATGAAAAATTAAAGAAAGAAAATGGGGCCTTCAGAGTTATAGAAGGGGAGCAGAAAGACCAGGGTTGTGGTTGGAGCAATTAGTTGCAAAGTTAACTGGGGAACGACTGTGCTAAGCCGTTCCATAATCACCTTTGACGATCACTAAGGTCTCATTTTCATCTTATCAGCCCTTATCTAACGTTGGCCCGCCCAAAAATAAAAAAAAACAACCCACCTCTCATTTGTTTATTCTCAGGACCTGATTCTGAGCTCTTTAGTTGTACATGTGTATGTAAATTCATTCATTTTCAGTGAAGTTATTCCTGTTCTGTCTCCATTTAGCTGGGAGCAGAATCATGCCTGCAGTCTAGAGGAGGGTGTTTTTTTGCAACATTTGAAAGAAAAGACCGAAACCATGTTAGAAAACTAAGAAAGTAAAATTTACCAGTGTTCAGATTTCTAAAATGCTCTGTTTTGTGCTGTTCTTTGTGGGTGCCTACAACACAGAAATACTTTAGTTTTGAGAATTCAAATATACTTTAAAAAAAACCAAAAACCAATCCAGTGCACCAGCTGTTTAGAACAGTCAAAATTGTCAAAATAAAAACCATGTTTTTATCTATTTTGTAAAATGTTAATATGAAAAGAAACCCTTTAGAAGCCAGTACTAATTCTGATAAGGGCTTTCAAAATGTGGTTCAGTAACCATAACTGAAAGCTGCCCATGATGATGATGATTCCTTGCACGTCCAGTGCGTGCTACTTTGGCAGAGCTCCAACGAGATCCCATTCCTGACAGCTGGGATTTTCAACCTCACTTGTCTTGGCTCAGAATGGAATCCTTGCCCTCCACACCTACCCCAAGACATTTCCTTCTTGAATCTAGTATTTTACCAACAGCACTTCTGGGAGAAGCGGTCAGCACCCAAGGACTTGAGCTGTTGCCTCTCCTGGCTTCCTCCCTGAGGAAAGAATGGATGTCTCCTGTCGGCTCCCATAGAAGAAGGCTCTACGGCGATATTGCTCCCCTGCTTTTTTCACCCAGAGAAGAATTGGCCCTGCTTTGAGCAGGGGGTTGGACTAGATGACCTCCTGAGGTCCCTTCCATCCCTAATTTCTGTGATTCTGAGCCCTGGTCTACACTTACCTGGAGATTTGGCAGCAGTCGACTGGTAGCTTGCGTAACAGGGTAGCTTGCGTAACTCCTGTCGACTGCTGTGCTTCCCTTCTGCGTTCTGTCTTCACTGCACTGTGCCGGTGGGAACTGTGTTCCCGTTGACGCAGCACTACGCCACTTGAAGGGATGGTTTACCAGCGTCAACTTCATGATCGATTGAGCGGGTCTACACTGACTGCTCAATCGATCCAGAAAGATCAATCTGATGGCGGTGACTTTGCCGCCGTCAGTATAGACATACCCTAAGTAGCTATCACCATGCTTGTGGGTTCAAGCCAGTGAATACAAGCTGCCACTTCCATGTGAAACAGTTTTGGTGAGGCTGTCTTATGGACATAAGGAGCAGTTACTCATGTCCTGCTTCACTGGTGAAATCTTCAAACCACCCCAGCCCCTTGGGCCAATATCATGTCTCTCATGTCAATGGCACATCAGCTCCACACAGCACCAGAACTACATGTTGAGTTCTCATCTCTACCACATTTATAATACAATCTTTTTTAATTAGTTGCTTTTTATAACTTATTTAAAACCTTGCTTTGCTGAGAAATGTCTGATTCCATTGCTCTTTGGATTGGTTAACTCCTAGGAAGGTGGAGGATGATGGGAATCACCTATTGGATGAATGAGCTAATACGTGCCACTAGAACCTTGTCAGAATTTGCTGAACTAATCTTTTGGAAAACCTGTGTGAGCAATGCAGTCTGGTGTAGGGATACCCCCTCAGAAGAATAATGCAGGAGAAACAGATGACATCCAATATAATTGCATTTTACAGTTACTTAACAGACATTAATTTGCAATTAAACTACTCAGTTTTTCCTTCATAGTTTGAATTTGAAATTAAGATTTTAGTTTGACTTATAAAAAAGGGTACTTTCTATGGAAAATACTTGCAGTTCCGTCCTGTTTGTTAAACCGTGACAAACAGATGGGTCAGAATTCATTTGTTTACATGCTATTAGGTTAATTTTACTTTAACTTGTTGAAAATAAAATGGTGATTAGCACTGAATAAATTTTATTCATCTTTTATAAAATGAGTTAAGGGTGTTTAAAATTTTAATCAGACACATAAAATGCTTAGTAAGAGAACAAAGGCAATACAGGTTTTAGTTTAGATGCAGACACCAATATTCTTGAACTAGAACAGTTTATCTGGAGATGAAAATATATCAATGAATGAAACTCACATAGATCTTACTTCATTTTTAAATTTATAGACCATGATTTTCAAAAGCAACCAGTGATTTTTTTTTTTTTTGGGTGCCCAACTTGAGACACCTCAAAGTCTGTTGAGGAATTGCTACAGACTTACCCTCTGAAAATCAAGGCCCTTTAAGATGGGCACCCTAAATTACTGTGTCTTTGTATACAAGGTACATATAGTCTACTTGTAGTATGTAGTCCCTCTGTCTAGTGAGGCCATGAGTCAGAATCACCAGGCAAGCGGTCAAGAAAAAAAGACCTGCATTCCTCCATCTCTCACTATGAGCTCTCACAGTGGAGTGCCTCCTCCTCTTCTGCAAGCTTGATCAGCAGCAGCCATGTGTTTGCTTGGCTGTCTCCTTTAGTGTTGCCATCTCCTGCGATTGCAAGAGAGTAGATAGGACATCAGCGGCTGTGCCTGTGCTTCTGTACCCTTGGACTAGATGTGGGCAACCTTTTGTGCTTGGTGGTCCTCAAAATTTGTGATTTTGCTCTCCTCCAGTGATTGACTGTAGGAAAATGTTAAGGTTAGGGATGCTGGTTATTTTTGTACACTGTGGCAGAGTCCAATCTATTGTTCTGCCTTTTCAGTCTCTATGGTTTGCGGGGTCCATTAATGCTGAGGAAAGTTATAAATGGACACTTCGAGTGTCATTTTCATTGTGTGTGCGCGCCCCGCATGCTAGGTTCCATCTCCTTTTCACTTTATAAGTACAAATATTGTACTTGAGCAGTTTAAATTTGTGCTTTGTTTGCCTGTACTTGTAAACTGGACAAAAGGAGGCAAATGGAATCCTGTTTCGATGTTACCCAGTAAACAACAATTCTGAGAGTCGCCTTCTTAAGCTGTAGCTGCTGTGCTGTGAATCTAATTTCTTTCACTAGTAGGCTTATGTGGGAATTGTTGGACTTTCTATAACTTCTGCTTTTCACGCCTCACAGCCTAACAAAACTCCATGGGCAAGAGAAGTAAAACAAACATTCTGTCAATAGGATCAAATGCTGATGTAGGTTATTGCCAACTTCCACGATGTGTATGGACATAGAGCACTGAAAGGATATGCTGCCAAGACTGTGTGCATGAGAGAACAAGCTCCTGGCTGCCAATTGCTCATTTGGCTGCTCCAAAAGAAATGTGGATGAACTCTGATGCTAACGATGATGAAAAAATTATGACAGGAATACCACCTTATTGCCCCCAAACTGGAAGGCTCTCCTTACGTTCATGTGATCATGCTTGCTTTATAAAGTCAAGAGAATGATTGCCATGATAACTTCCACTTAAGTTATACGAAGCTAGCTGAGACAAATGGTACCATCATCTATTTCTCTGGCTTTCACTTCAAGAAGCCCCCCACACACAACAAAAAAACAAAAACCCAAATGCTGAGTTGCTTGCAGTTGAATTACAGAGCCTTTAATGTCAGAAATTTAAAATTAATTTTCATTCTTTCAGTTCTCACTGGCTTGCACTTTCTTAACATGTACACCTCATATGAACAAACAAAGGTTAAATAGCAGAATGCTCTAACAAGTTATCTTACTAAACAAAGTTGTAACATTAATGTACTACAGTATTTCCCAGAATGCTGTGAAGTATTACCATAAAGAATCAAAATTAAGCTACATTTGTCAAATAAATGAAATACACTGTTTTGATGTGGTATCCTTTTCAAGATACTCACTAATTCACAGCCCTGTGTGTGAATTAGTGTTGTTCTACTCTATTATGGTGCCATGGCTGACTCTTTTTAAAATGATCTTTCTGTCTAAGGAATAAATGAAACTAGAGAAACCTTTTGATAATATCAGTCAGTACTTTATAAGTTTGACCCATCTCATACATTCAGAAGAAATTTAAATTGCAAAATAAGTGCAGCACTTCCATAACCATTATCCATAACTGTTATCTAGCAGACTTGGTGGAACTGCTTTGCATTGTACTGTTAGTGGGTTCTGCCCGTAAAGCTGGCATAAATGGGCATGAAAGCATCACCCCAATATAAGGGGAATCTTCCTGTGGCATAGAGTATAGTGGTTCCTGTACCATACTCCCTTTCTTCTTTTAGCAAAGTAGGTGTTGGAGGAGTTCCAGCCATGACCCCTCCAGGATCAGTGCTGTGTGATCTTCAACCACAGTCTAGGATCTGATTCTTCATCTCTGTTTCATCAAGTCAAAATTCTAGAGAGAAATTCTGTTCCTAATCTTCATGTTGCAGTAAGAATAAGTAGACATTTGGAACCTTCATTGACTTCTTATCTTCAAACACTGCTTCCTGAATCCTAGAAATTTAGGAGTCATTATGAGGAACTTTATTTTTAGGACCATGGATTATTCATGCTGTGGGATATACAAACAGAAGGAATTTTCACATTCTCTGTTAGACCCACAAAGGCAGCAGTAGCGCTTTTTGTTATCCTCTGAACTTCAGGAGGAAACTGAATGTAATATTACAAGCCGTGTAGTGTGGTAGAATGTACTGAATAACTGTGTTGCAGGGAAGCTTACATAAGGCACCCAAGCAGTTGTATTTCCCTGCTTGGAGTTCTGTTTTTGGTACCAAGGAATGCCTTGGTCACTAAGCTTCAAGCCTTGTTTTTGTTTTTTATTACCCAAGCTGATGCCTGTGAGTGACCTGTACTCTAGCGGTTTAGAGTGCCTGGATGAATCTCACACATCAAATTTGTAAGGACTTCAAGCCTAGGAGCAAAAAAGATAGAGAGGCCAGGCTGAAGTTTCTTTTGATGGAAGCTCTGCTGAGACCACCATTGGAACCTTCCCAGATGGAGAAGGGAGCAACCTCTTCATCTTGAATGAGAAGTGCTCTGCCAGTGTTGGAGGAGTCCTCGCACCAGTCAGTCTCCGATGCTGAAGAAGCATAAAGCTTCTAAGGAAGAAGCTGGAAGAGAAAGATCTCCAGCTCCTAAACCACACCAAGAAAGGGGGCAGAGAATTGAGCAGAGTGCATCCTTAATGTAAACACTCATCCATATTATCAAGTCAAGTCTTGTCAAGTCTCGTAACCTGAAGCAGCACCTGTATCTTCTCTGGTGCTCTTGTCTTCGGTTACTCACCAGAGAGAGACCATTCAATTACTAGCTATGCCAGAGGTGTTTGTGGCGACAGAGGATTTGTCTTTATTGGTGCTGGTTTCCTTAGCAGTGTAGGAAATTGCTCTCACAATATCATCAGCTCTCACTGAGTCAGTTCAATCAGTGCAGTCCCCAGTTCTGCGTTAACTGCTTATTTCTCGGAGCTCTCATCCTACGGTACCGTCAAGGGGAAAGCTGGCAAGGATAGCCTACCTTCAGTCGTCTCTGGGTTCTTGGCACCAATCCTCGGTATTGACAGGGAAACCCCTCTGGAGTCAGATGGGGCCGAGTCTTCATCTTTGGACTCGGAGATTGGCTCCTCTCTCTTTCTTTTCCCACCCTCCTCTGGGGTTGTTGCTGGTGGAGTTATGTGGCTGGGAAGAAATTGGGGCCTACCACCTTTTCAACAGCCCTTTTGGAACCTATCTTCCCTCTCATTTCCAGGTTCTCCCCTCGCCACTGTTATGCAGTATCTTGTCTAGGTGGATCCTGTGCTAACTTGTGTTATCCTTGTGTTAACTGCAAGAGGAGACTCAGCCTCAACCTCTGGCTTCCTCTTCCCTAGATGAGGTTGTTTCCACAGGGAGGACCTTACCACCACCTGATGGCTTCATGGCTCATCAGGTGCTTTTGAAAAGAGTTGCTTCAGCCTTCGATATCCAAGTGGAAGAAGTTGAAGATTTGTCCCATAGACTTGTTGACATTTTGGCTGCAGATGGATTTTCTTGTATGGCTTAAACCATTAATGAGGTGATTTTTGAAACCCTCCAAGACCCTGTGGCAAACTCCCTCCCACATCCCAGAGGACTGAGCATCAATACTACATACCCTCCCACTCCCCAGGTAGACTTCTTTTGCAACTAGAACCAACAGGAAAGTGTCAGCAGTTTTGCTCCCTTCACGGTCATCATCATGGTTCCCTCACAGGCGCTTTCCTGCTATCCTGGACGGGCAAACTCCTGTATACTTTCCCACCAATCCCACTGCTTCACAGAGTGTGTTGCTAGGAATCTGTCTGGGCCATGCTCACGTTATATGTATAGCCTCAGCTTGGCCTTGGTAGCACAGGTTCTCCACTCTCCTCTCCCTTTTGGTAAAAGCTCCAATTTCGCTTCTGTTGGACCCAGGCCCATTTTCTCAAGACTATGTTTATGTACTCCACTCAAACTTGCAGGCGCATCATTTAACAGCCTGGATGCTCCATGGCTAGACCCTCAGGAAGAGTCTTGTTCAAAAAAGGTTCAGGATGTGCTTTTAAAGAGTAGGAAGCCATCTACTAGATCTACTTACTTGGTGAAGTGGAAGCAATTTTCTATCAATCTGAAGTCTTACTGACACATTCTTCGATCCAGAATATCTTGGACTCTTACACCTAAAACAACAAAGATCACCCGTTATCTGCTGGGTGGACTTTGATAGAACTTTCTCCAGCTTTCCACCCTCAAGTTGATAATCACTCTGTATTTTTCTAATAAGATGTCAATTATATTTTTGAAAAGCCTGGAGTGGTTATATCCTCACATACAAAATCCTGTTCCCCTATGGGATGTGAACTTGGCATTGTCAAAGCTTGTGCCTTCCTTTTGAGCTTTTATCTACCTGCTTTTTACTGCATCTTTCAATGAAGGTAGCATTTTTGGTGGCCAACACTTCTGCTAGGAGGGTAGGTAAACTACATGCACTAATGTCTGGTCCTCTGTATATAATTTTCTTTAAATGTAAGACTTATCTAGTCCTCATCTAGTTTGTTTCAAAAGTGATGTCTAACTTCCATATGAACCAAGCAATTTACTCACTGTCATTCTTCCCAAAACCTGACTCCAGTAAAGATGAGGAAAGCCTGCACACTCTAGATATCAGAAGAGTGTTGGCTTTCTGTCTTGACAGGTCCAAGCAGTTCCATTTGTCTTCACGATTGTTCGTGGAAATTGCAGGCAGGATGAAAGGATTCCCAGGCTCTTCTCAGAAGATTTTGTCTTAGATAGCCGCCTCCTATTCACTTGTGCCACGACTTGGCTCTTGTTACTCCCCCATGCAGAGTGAGGGTACATCTGAGGAGATCACAAATGGCTTCTGGCCTTTCTGGCTCAAGTGCCTATCATAGACATTTGTAGAGCAGCAAACCTGGTCTTTTGAAGCACATGTTTCCATCCCATTGTGCCATCACTCAGCATTCTAAAAATGGTACCAGATTTGGGAGAGCTGTTCTCCAGTCCTTGTTCAGATAGACTCCATTCCCACTTCCTGATTTCATGGCTTGAGAGTCACCAAGAGTGAGATGCACATGTACAATCACTCAAAGAAGAAAAAAAGTTACTAACCTGTTCTGTAATTTTTGTTAAGATGTGTTGTGTTGTGTATGTCCATTCCATCACCCGCCCCCCTACCCCTCTGCATTTGAGTTTCTGGCAAGAAGGAATAGAACCAGGACTGCTCCTCACTTTATGCCTGCTAACAAGGGTGAACAGCGACAGAGGGCGCTTGATCTGATCTGATGGGCTGCTCGGAGGGAAAAAGTTTCCAACAACTGTGTGCAGGTTGCATGCGCACCAAGAGTGCAATGGACTTGTGTAACACATCGAAGAACAACAGTTATGGAAGAGGCTAGTAACTGGGTTTTTTTTTTGTTTAGCCATATTTTAAAACCAAAAACAAAAGTGGTAACTCCTCCAGTTGAGCCGATCAGGCACTTCATGATCCTCTGCACACAAAACATTCAACACCGTGTTGATCTTCAGACGTCTTTACTTTGGTTTAGGGATGGAGAGTACAACAAACATAGCTTTAAATAGTCCTGTTTATAATCTGATCACATTAATGGCTTTAGAACTGTATTATTTTTACTGTGCCATAGATGTGCACTAGGAGTTTTACAAACTGAAAGGACAGGCCCTTGCCCCAAAGAGCTCGTAGTCTACTCTAAAGTAGACCTGACACAGTAAGCGGACAGTAAAGGTTGGGGAGCAAAGGATATGGATAACAGTGAGAGATGCTTTCATAGATTTAAAAAAAAAATTTTTTAAGGCCAGAAGGGACCATTATGATCCTCTATGTGCTGCATAACAGAGGCCCTGAATGTATTTAAACATTTCTTCCCTTTTTTGTTAATATATTAAAATTAGGGAGCAAGGTGAGGAAGAGGGTTGGGATGTAGGTTAGTGATAAAATAGTAAATATTTTTTTTAGGAGGGACTTGAAAGAGGGGAGAGTACAATCAGGGAAGATGTTGCAGGCATCCCAGGAGGCATAAGAAAAGTTGATTGTTCCATGAGATAGAAAACCACAAGGGAAGCAAGCAGAGTTGCTGAATTGGCTGAGTATATGGTGCAAGCAAGCAATCGGAGCTTTATAGACAAAAATAAAATGCCAGCCTTTAAAATAAATTAGTTTTTTAAGCAATTTTAGAGGCAGTTAGTTATTTCCACTAGTTTATCACATTACTGTGTGAAATCTTGTGTTCAATATGTTTTAAATATAGAATGTTCACGTTGGAAGGAGAGGATTCGGACTTGTAGAGACACCCCCATTTTATGTGATTAACGCAAGGAAGAAGATGTTTTTAAAAATGCAAAAATACTGTGACTGCTGCAATGACATGCAATTTCATAGTTTCGTGATGCTCTAAATACGCTAATTATCATTGCAGTGTGTTATCCATAGATCTTCTAGTGCAGAGGTTCCCAGACTTTTCTGTTGCGTACCCCTTCCAGTCTACCAACTGCCTGCATGCCCCTACCAGAATACAGGTTTTATATTTTAACCCATTTAATGCCCTAGCGTTGTACAAAATGTACAAATTGTAGTACACATAAACACATAATATATCGGACTATAATAATAGTACACATCATTTACATTTTTAGTTTTAATGTATGCTTACTTTTGACCAACTTAAACAATGGCTTAATAGTACTGTACTACACACAATGTGACTGAGGTTGTTTGTTCGAGCACAGGCACATAATGTTTGGAGTGACAGGTGATAGTTTGAGTTGTAAGTTGTTTTCTACATAAAGACACTGACGATGTTTTGATTTCATTCCAGTGAGTGATGAAAATCCACTTTCACACATGTAAGTTGTAGCAAACGGCATAAAACCTTGACAGCCCTGTCTGCCAATTGGGGAAACTCTGCTTGCATTTGGATCCAAAACTCAGCCAACTGCTTGTGTTGGAACTCAATTTGGAACTCATTTTGGAGTCTGCTGTCAGCTGAGATATCCAGAAGATTCTCTTGTGGTTTTTTTTTTTTTTTTTTTTTTTTTTTTAACAAGTCTTGTGGCATTGGTACTGCAGAAAAATTTGTGAAAGGATAGTGGACTCATCTGTTTGCGTTTCCCAAGTACTCATGTAATTGCCTTGTCAGTTCAGTGAGATGTTGCTTGATGTCACCTTTAACACTGTCGTGCAATTGTAGTTCATTTGTTGTCAGATATTCATGCATGTTTGGGACAATTTCTGTGTGGTTTTCCTGCACACAGTGACCCCAGAATTCCAGCTTTTTTTATCAGTGACTCAGTTTTGTCCTGGACATTGAAGATGGTTGCATTCAGTCCCTGAAGTTCTAGATTCAGCTCATTCGGGCGAGAGAATATATCTGACAAGTAGCCCAGCTGTGAGAGCCAAGCTGCCTCATGCAGACAAAGAGAGTGGAAATGGGTGGTCTGTAAGGAATGCTTGACCTTGGAGTGAAGTTCAAAGAAACATGCCAAGACCTTGCCCCCCATGACAACCATCAAACCTTCATGTGGAGCAATCGATTGATGTGCTTGTTTCCCATCTCATTACAAAGAGCAGAAACGATTCTGGAATTCAGGGGTCAAGCTTTTATATAGTTGACCATCTTCACAGTGTTGTCCAGCATTTCCTTCAGGTTGGTAGGCATGCTTTTGGCAGCAAGTGCTTCCCTATGTACACTGCAATGCACCCACATCACACTGGAGGAAGTGCTCTGATACGTGTCACTACTCCACCATGCCTACCAGTCAGTGGCTTTGCTTCATTGGTGCAGATGCCAGTACATTATGACCAAATGATATCATGTTGATTTTATGAAGCTGTCAGACAACTGTAAAATCTTCTCAACTGTTGTTCTGGTTGGCAGCGATTGTCAAAACAAAATGTCCTCCTGTATTGCACCTTCGTAAATGTACTGCATGTACACCAGAAGGTGAGCTAAGCCTGCTACGTCTGTGGATTCATCCAGCTGCAGAGCAAAGTACTGGCTGCTAATGACGTGGTTCACTAATTGAATTAGGACATCATTGGCCATGTCATCAATTTGACATGACACTGTTGTTTGACACTGGCACTAACTGAATTAATTTTTGGGCCTTCTCTCCAAGCATAGTTGTTACCATGTCTGCAGCTGCAGGTAGTAGTAGTTCCTCTGCTATGGTTGGTGTGAGGTTTTCCTGACTTTGCGACTCTCTAATTCACTAAGTATGGTTCAAGGGCCTTAATGTTTGTCAGCAGCAGAGCGCAAAACTTTCTTGCTCACCATTAGTTGTGCCTGCATCTGCTTGAAAAATTCTGTTGGTTTGTCCTTGTTCTCTGTGTTTTGTTTCCAATTGTCTGCGTAGAAGAGATGGTTTTAAGTTCTTATTCGACAGGACTTCACCACATAACAGATACAACTGCAGCTGAGGGTATTCACTGTCTGTTGTCCAAATGCATCCCATTTCGATGTACTTTTAGTCATATTTACATCTCTCTGATATAGATCCTGTTTTGTCTCTGGTGACAATATTTAGCTTCACAGGCTGAGAGATGCATGTTGAGTCACTGGTTATTGTCTCACCAGCGATTTCAGCAAGTGCCACTGGTACTGGTGAGACAAATTTCAACACTTAGCTTCTCATCACTAATACTTTGTGTGTGCCTCTTAACACTACCTGTGTTTAGCCATCTGTCCATATTTCACTGTTACCTACTGATAGTTACAGTGTGACATATACACCCGAAAAAAAACCCTGACAAAGTTCCGAGCTCAGTTAAACTGGACGGTTGCTGGGCAACCCTGCTGTATGGTGATTGGAGGTACGTCAGCGTCTCTGTATATTCACTGGTACATCCTGAAGTAAATTAACTACAGTAATTTATAACAAATTTCTCACAGTTTTAAAGTTTAGTCTGAGCAGCCTATTATGAAAATGCAATAAATAAAATTAATAAATAAAATCCTTCATTACACAATTTCTCCCGCATATCCCCCGGAGATGTCTCATACCCGAAGGGATATACGTAGCACACTTTGGGAGCCCTGTCCTAATGGATTGTGCTCCATTCCTTTCCCAGGTTCTATGCTGTGATGTGATAGTGCACAGATCTCTGTTTGGTGTGTTCTGAAGGGACTCTGCCAAAGGACCAGTGTTTATCATCTAATTGTTAGGAATTTCATTTGATATTGTCAAGGGTTTTAACCAAATGCAATCCCTATTGTGCTCTACAAGGGTCTCGAAATTCTGGTGGCATATGAAGTGTTGCAGTGTCTAGACAGAATGATACATAGCTAATACTGCTGTTGCTGTCTGAATTCTTTTGCCTCCATTAACTGATGTCAGAAGAACCTTTTTTCTATTCAGAGGTCCAAATGAGGGTAGGTTGTCTGATACTGTGTTCCCTCAGCAGTGCAGTTCAGTGTCTTCTTTGCCCTCATCATGACAGCAACACATTTGGCTGAGGCTTGAAGCTTTTTGGTGCAGTGACTCAGATTTCTTTCTTCTCTGTGTGATAGCCCTTTTCCATTAAGCATATAATTTATTTTTTTCATTATTCTTTGTTCCTGTGGGATGCATTATGCTACATTTGTCTGCATTCATCTGCATTTGTCATTTATTAGCCCAGGTTCTTACTTAGATATTCTGAATCTTTGTGCATCTGTCTGCATCAGTCCTCGTTTATTTGCCATTCCTTCAAATTTTAAATCAGAAGAGTGAATACTATTTAGGTCACTCTGGTGAGTTGTCTCCTGTGGGAATAACTGAATAGGTTTCCAGTGCATAATGATATGCAAATAATGTACTTCTACTTTGCATGGGAATAGACTAAATATATATGCAAGCTTTGTATGACCGTAGTAGGGTTGGCAGCATCATAATATATCATGTTGCTGTTGTAGTATGGTGTACAATATACATATGTGTCTGCATGTTCCCACTGTAGCTGAGGGCACAGGAATCTATTTAAAATATTTATCTGAAAATTTGAGTATGTGAGCAACATGCTGTACTCTATATGGAAGTGTTAAAGCTTGTGGTAGGTCTTATTTACTTTGCTTGCATAAGCCACAGGAATTACATTAAGCACCAAAAATAAAACTGAAGATGCCTGTCACATTAGCTTAGTACACTCTAGTTGACATCACTAGTAGAGCTTCTCCATGGGTGCAGAAGAATAAACTGAAAAAAGATGTAAGTTCAGAAACTTCTTTTAAAAATTGCTTGTTCCACTAAATCTTGTGTGAGGTTTGTGAGGAAAATGTTTTTAAAAAATGTTTAGAAAAAGTTTTAAAATTAAACTTCTTTTTAGCTGCTTTTATACTAGTTTCCTAGAGCATTTCAGAGAACAGGTGTTTTCTTGACAAAAAGCCTTGCTTTAGTGAGCCTTTCTGTGTAAGAGTGCATTCTTCCTATAACTGTATTTCACTGACATTAACTGATATTTCCACTGAGAATGGCTTATATTAAGCACAAAGGGAGGCTTAGCGGTTTAGACTTCCATCAAATAAACTGCATAACTAAAGAGAAGATGCCAAGCCTCACGCTCTTGTACATGAAAGTATTGTGTTCCCTCTCATGGGAACTCAAGATTAGAGAAATTATAAAGGCTTTGCACAAAAACAGAGAGTTAGAATTAATTTTTGCTTAAGCAGGGAAGTGTCAAAAGCCTATTATGGTAATTTTTCAATTTTGTCTTAACTATTCACACATTTTAAAATAGTTGTACAGTTGAGAATAGGCATAACTGATGTGGGTATTTTTTCCAGTCCAGCATAAAATATTTAGATGCACTTGAGGTTTCAGGTAAAGTAGGTGTGCTAATTAAGTTGACATTTTTCATATCCTAGTGAGAAAATTTTGCCTAATGGTTGAAATCATATTCTATAGAACAGTTTTCCCTATTGTTAATTACATCTATGTACAGACATCAATCTGAGGTGGAGACAAATTAACTGCCAAAACACTAGTAGAAACAAAAGTGTATTTCATAGTGCTGGAATTTTCAGCTGCAGAATATAAATGATCTTCATTATCTGTTAATTAAACAACAATGTGGAAAGTCAACATGGAAACAAAACTTTTGTAATCTAATTAATTTTTCCAGTATCTACTAGAAAACGTTGACTTTTAGAAGCTGAAAACTTCAGGAAGCGAAGAGGTTCTAATAGGTTTTCTAATAATTAATTTATCCATTAATGGCCTAATTCAATTAAAGTTTTAAAAAGTGTGTCTACATCTCAGCAACCCATACTGGGGAAGAGTTAATGTAGTTTAAAAAAATATGCTTGAACCAAGCAAGAGTTGGAGAGACTTTTCTAAGTAAGGGAAAACCTTGTGACTTATCAAAACTTCTAAATTATGTAATGGAATTGGTTTTTTATTTTGGTGAACGTGATATTTAACCATATACATGATGAAATGTACTTACGCCTTCAAAGTTACTCTGACCCTTTGATCAGGTTAACTGTGCTGGATCAAACTCTTCCTCATCTCTTTCAGTGGGACAAACATTTGACTCTCTGAATGCTGTTTGTAGTATTAAATACTAAAATGTACAATGCTTTCAATTATCTTTCTTGGCAGCCAGGTTTTGGGAATTGTATATACAGATAAACAGCAATCTTTCCCGCTCAGAGAGCCAGTAAGTAGATTGTAGCTTGGAGCAAGGTGAGAATTGACCAAGGAAGAGTGGGAATCTCCTAAACTCTGGCTGGCTAAACCAGAGTTAATCTGTGGTCTTGTACACTTGGAAATTTCTTTCTATTAGAAGGGCAGAGATCTGTTGCAGTAGTTTACACAAGCTGTACCCTGTAAAAGAATGGCAGAGCTTCCCCTATGTTCTCCCCAGGGCTTTTGCTGACATTTGTGGCTAGCTGCTGCCTAGAACTGCTTTCTTTCTCTCTCTCGCCCTCTTTCCCCCCGTTATGCACGTTGTTTCCGCATGCTTGTTTCCGCACTCCTCCTTTTCCCATTTAGCTGTGGATGAGAGTTGCCTGGCTTTTCACCAGAGCACTGTCCCGTGTATTTTCTGGTGGGACTTGGGTGAAGGGTCATCTTTGGTGTTGGCCTCTTCCCAGTAGGCTTAGTTCTGTAATTAGCAGGGGTCTGGGATGTTGCATTTATTTAAATGTATTCCCAGAATAATAAAATGAGCAGCTTTGTGAAGTACTTGAGATCCTCAGATGAAGGTGCTGTATGTATATGCAGAAAACATCAGTAGTCTTCATTACCTACTTTATTGCATTAAATGCTGCTACTCACGTCTGGCCTTAGGTCCCAGTTTATGCACCTGCTTACCTTCAGACATGTGACTGACTCCACTGAGTTCGGTGGAGACCACTTGTGTGATTAAAGTTACACACATTCAGGATTGAGGCCTTTGTTAATAAAACATGATTATTCAAGCAGTGTACAGAGACTGCCCAAGAAATAAGATGTAATTTCAGTTTTCTGACTATAATTTAGTGTTCCTGCACATCTTCATTACCTTATGTAATAAATAACCTTGGCATTTATTAAACATGAATTTGACTTTTTTTCTGTTGTTTCCTTCTGTATGGCAGCTTCTGTAATAGGTAATATTTACTTAAATAGGATTTCAGTGAACAGTAAAATTAACAATTCTGGCTTTGCTAATTTAATGTTCTGTGCACAGCATTTCTTCTTCTGAGCTTGTACAGAAACAACAGGAATTGTTACTTATAAGCCCATATTGGTAAGGTAATGCTGCTGCTATTGCTTCCGTGTTTTGATGTAAATCTCATCAGTTTAATCTTGGTGTGTTTTAGCATTGTTGTGGTGGCAGTTATCTTTAGACGCTGTCAGGTATAGACAGTCCTAGCTCCAAATATATTTACATATTTATCTCACTTAATTGTCATGTAATTTTAATGAGCTGTTATATTGGTGGGTTTTGTGCTAAGTTAATTATATTTTGTTTACCCTTTGGTAGCATGTTGTGAGGACTGTGGCAGAGTAAGGCGTAAGCCCATCTTGACAGAATTGATGAATAGCTAGAGAGAGAGGTATTGGCAGGCTGCTCACCAGTGCCATGTCTAGAATTTGTTTTCCTTAGTAATTCAGAAAGGCTGGAATTTGATCAAATCATTTCCATTTTCAGAGTGAACAGAGAGGGTAAATGAATAAAGACTCCAGTAATGGAACCGTTGTGTTTGCGTTGTCAAACAGGCAGAGCAGCGTCACATTTTATTGTTCCCTGTGAAAATTATTTGTGTGTGTGGTTTCTTTGCAGAATCAGTTTCTGCTCTGTTGGCTAGATTTCTCTTTGTTGGGTTCACTTTTCCTTAGTCTAGCCTTACTGGGTGTGGTGGGGTGGGCCCATTGTCCTTCAGTAATTGTCATCCACGGCTCAGTGCCCCAGGAACAGTTCAAGTCTGTTGGCTCCACAGTGTCGTTTTGTTCGTGGCAGCGCCTTTCAGGAGGTTGAGACAGAGAGTGCTCCCAGTACCGGCAGAGTGCACACACTCTGCAAGGATAAAAATGGGCTTGTGAACATGCGTGATATGGGAATGGCTGGAGGGAACTGGCTGTTTAATTGCAGGTGGGGACGGGAAGCACTTTTCCTTAAATTAATAAAAAAGAGGTTTAAAATGGTGCCTGAGGATGAATGGATGCTTTGGAGGAGTGAGCTGTTGTGATGGAGCAGTGCCATCTCCGTTGTTTTTGTTTCATCTATTATTAATCTTTCTTTGTAGCATTCATAAAACTAATTTTTAGTCAGTTTGCTGCTTATACATTTAAGTGGACTAATGGCATTGAGTTTGGATCAGACGTAGCGAAGACAGGCAGTGCACACAGAGAACTCTGCCACTGCTCCTAAATCCTGACCTGCTACACTGCTGTGCTTTTCAAGCAGAGGAATTAATATAGTTGTTGCAATTCAAAACTCCTCTGTATCCACTGGTTACAGTATCCCCTGTCAAACACTAAGGGGGATGTAGTTACACCCTTAGTATGTCCTAGTCGTGTGTGTGTGTGTGTGTGTGTGTGTGTACACACATCTGATTGGTAGGATGAAATGAATTTATATTAGGGTGTACGGTATATCCTGTCAGTCACTCTAGATGTTGATATTGCAGTGTTCTGATGTTGGTCACTTTATGGTTAAGAATAATAAACAAATTACAAACATAAACTGTTGTTTATCCCTTTTTATTTAGAAATGGCTATATGTTTTCTATTCGTTTGTGATGTGCTGTCTCTTCTTGTCTTTGTTTCTTTTAAACAGCTATAACTTAGTTCCCCCAGATAATATTCCTTGTGCCTGTAGAATACCTGCCTTGATCGTCAGAGATCTTTAGCGCATTTTGCTCTGAAGGGCTTTGTGTTCTATTCTGAATACTTTGAAGAAGAGAAATATTTCCTGCCTCTCTCCTCAAGAAAACTGATCATGAAGAGTGGCAGGTTTTTTTTTTTGGTTTTTTTTTTGAGGGCTGTGTTTGTGCTAAAGCTACCGTCTTGGTTGTGCCTGCTGCTGCCCTTAGAGTGAGTATGGCACCTATGCTGTTGAAGAGATAGGGATTGGCCATCACTGTAGATAGTCACAGATCAATATATGGACTTATGAATGATGGGTAGAGTTCCTAAACTGAGTGATTTCAGAAGGAAGCTGGAATTTTTGCCAGACTTGCATATACTAAGTTGAGTGAGTGAATGCAAAAATCACGTAGCTGGTGTGTGTGTGTTGGGGGGAGGGGGCTGCGAGGCGTTTTTTTCTTCGGTCTCCATTGCTCTTGCCACTCCGATCTCTATGTTCTTCCTCTTCTTTCAAAAGGAGAAGCTTCCTTTATTTAGATAGCCCCCTGTGCTTTCTCTGCCAAATATGAATAGTGCCCGAGGGGGGCGGGAAGGAGGGTGCATCTTGTTCCCAAGTTCCTTAGTCTGGCTGTGGCTAGTGTACACAGTTCGAGACTCTTCCAGCTGAACTTAATGCAGTCAGGTATGGTGAGTAGCCGGCAGGTGAAGTGCAGCCAGGTTATCATTAATTTATAAGAGCTGTAATCTGTATCTTCTTAAAAGCCTTACTGCTCTGGAGGTAAACAGGTATTGTATAATACAGTGTGTGTGTGTGTGGGGAGGGGGGGAGTATTTACCCATCTTAAGAGCTTTCCCTTTACAAAGAAATGCTCTGTATTCCTAAGCAGGTAGCATAAAACACTGAATTAGATTAAAAAGTATCAGATGAATATCGGGTGGGAGCACCAAATATTCATGGCACTAGGATGCACTGATACGTTCGCAGGCTCCCCCCCCATTTCTTTTAATGACAGTTGCCCACACAAGCCCCTCCCTGACAGGCACCTGCCCTTTGGGCCTCTCTGTCTTTTGATGCTCAAGCATAGCAAAAACACCCTGCTTAGGTATGCACAATACACACACACGTGGCTAGTTCTCCTGTAGCAGACTGAGCCCATGTCTCACGATGTGTTGGCAATGCCTAGGTTTTAGAGGAGCTAGAATACCCAGCAGCAGAAAGTTGATTTAAGGACAGTTTTGTTTTGTTTTGTTTTGTTTCTTTACACGCACAATCTGTTCCTGTCATTCTGCCCTGTGTGGATAAACTTTGTAAATATCTTGGCTGACCTGTGAATGGCAAGCAGCTGAACACATCTTTGCTCGTAGAAAGGAGGCAGATCCCTCTCACCTGCTTCCCCCTCCACCTGCTCTACGCATCTCTCTCCTCAGTGTAATGCAGTTTGAGAACTGCAAGCTAATTGTAATGGTAGAACCATGAGTGCCTCTGTTTACATGCATAGCGTAATGCACAACACAGGGCAAAGGAGGGTTTCTTTGATTCTAGCTGTAGGAATCCTGGACACGTTTTAAAAACATCTCATACTAGCAATGAAGTTTCCAAGAAGAGGGAATATTTATTTGGATTCTAATGCCTCTAAATGTAGGCATTGGGATGTTTGATTAGATTCTGTATCTGTGTAGAATGTTGAGTATAAGATCTAAAGTTGTCTAACATCTGCTGTTAATACAGCCTGCCACTCGGAAATACACGGATACTCATGGGATATCCAGGGGACAATACATGGGTAGAACCTTCCCTAATCATTTATGAATATCACGGTTTCTCCACGTAAACAAGCACATCTTTATTTGTTTTTGTGTGAACCAGGTTACATTTGGAAATGGATGTTTTGGGGCATACAGTTAGTTTTTATAAGCATAAGGAAAAAATATGCCTTAAAGAAACTCAGTTTAAAAATAATTGCATGGGCTGTCCCAGTGGTCCAGGGTGGCTATATATTGTACTTCCATATGATGGATGGGCATCTGAGCAGGAAAGGCGAGTGCTCTGCCTCTTAGAAATGACAACATGTGGCTGGTACTTGGAGTAGCCTTGACAAGCGGATATGGAAGAATGCCCATAGTGTAATACACTAGCCAAGTGTATGTTATCATGGCTCTCTGTAATTGCTATCACACTGAGAAGATAAGAACATATTAGTTAATTCTTTTGCTCAAGTAGCTTGAACCATTTGTTTCCAGGGTCTATCCCTTTATAGGAGTAAGCTCCTCTGTATGCCATTGAAATGAACTTCCCCAGAGGAGGTGGGGCTAACATGGTGTCCTACACCAGGTGTAGGCAGTGTTATCTAGTGGTCGGGGTAGAGCCTAAAGGCAGAACTGGAAGTGTAGTCTGCAGACAAGCCATGGTCAGAGCCAGAAGTCAGGATAGTTGGGGAAAGGTAGAGACTAGGGCTGGAGTGGGAACAGGTGCAGGTTGGCGCAAGGTCTGGTGCAGGAAGCAGGTTTGGTGCAGCTGCAGGCATAGAACACATTGAGCAGCTGCTGTTGCTACAAGGCTTATAAATGATGATCTGCTAGCTCATCTACATAAGAAAGACCAGACAGGCTCAGACCAATGTTATGTCCAGCCCAGTATCCTGTCTTCTGACAGTGGCCAATGCCACATGCTTCAAAGGGAGTGACTAGACCAAGGCAATCATCAAGTGATCCATCACCTGTCATCCAGTTCCAGCATCTGACAGTCAGAGGCTAGGGACACCCAGAGTATAAGTTTGCATCCCTGACCATCTTGGCTAATAGCCATTAATGGGCCTATCCTCCATGAATTTATCCAGTTCTTTTTTTAATCCAGTTATAGTTTTGGCCTTCAAAACATCCCCTGGCACAGAATTCAACACGTTGACTGTGCATTGTATGAAAAAGTACTTCCTTTTGTTTGCTTTAAAGTTGCTGCCTATTAATTTCATTAGGTGACCTTGTTATGCGAAGGGGTAAATAACACTTAACTCCACACCATTCATGCTTTTATAGACCTCTATCATATTTCCCCCTTAGTTGTCCCTTTTCCAAGATGAATAGTCTCAGTCTTTTAATCTCTCCTCATATGGAAGCTGTTCCATACCCCTCATCATTTTTATTGCCTTTCTCTTTACCAATTCCATTTCTAATTTTGAGATGAGACAACCAGAACTGCATGCAGTATTCCAGATGTGGGTGTACCCTAGATTTATCTGTCTCATCTATCCCTTTCCTAATTGTTCTTAATGTTCTGTTAGCTTTTTTGACTGCAACTGCACATTGAGTGGATGTTTTCAGAGAACTATCTACAATGACTCGAAGATTTTTATTGAGTGATAGACCCCATCATTTTGAATTTGGGATTGTTTTCCAATGTGCATTACTTTGCATTTATCAACATTGAAATTCATCAGCCATTTGTTGTACAGTCATCCATTTTTGTGAGATCCCTTTGTAACTCTTCACAGTCTGCTTTGGAATTTAACTATCTTGAGTAATTTTGTATCCTCTACAAACTTTGCCACCTCATTGTTCATCCCCTTTTTCAGATCATTTGACTGTGTTGAACAGCGTTTGTCCCAGAATAGATCCCTGGGGGACTCCGCTATCTACCTCGCTCCATTGTGAAAACTAAGTATTTATTCCTACCCTTTGTTTCCTATCATTTAACCAGTTGCTGATCCATGAGAGTTCCTTCTTCCATGACTGCTTAGTTTGCTTAAGAATCTTGATGATGGACCCTGGTAAAGATTTTCTAAAAGTCCAAGTACATCATATCAACTTGATCACCTTGTCCATCTGTTTTTTGACACCCTTACAGAATTCTAATAGATTGGTGAGGCATGATTTCCCTTTACCAAAGTCATGTTGAGACTTCTCCACCAAATTGTGTTCATCTTGTGTGTGATAATTCTGTTCTTTAGTATAGTTTCAACTGGTTTGTTTGGTACTGAAGTTAGGCTTACTGGCCTGTAATTGCCAGGATCGCCTCTGAAGCATTTTTTAAAAATTGGAATCACATTACTGTCCTCCAATCATCTGTACGGAAGCTGATTTAAGTGATAGGTTACATACCACAGTTAATAGTGCTGCAATTTCATATTTGAATTTCTTCAGAATTCTTGGGTAAATATCATCTGGTCCTGGGTGACCTATTTAATTTATCAGTTTGTTCCAAAACTGCCTTTGTTAATACCTCAATCTGGGACAGTTCCTCAGATTTGTTACCTAAAAAGAATGGCTCAGGTTTAGAATCTCCCTCACATCCTCTGCAGTGAAGACAGATGCAAAGAATTAATTCAGCTTCTCCGCAATGGCCTTGTCTTCCTTGAGCACCTCGATTGTTTAGTGGTCTCACTGATTGTTTGGCAGGCTTCCTTTTTGATGGTAGTTTTTGAGTCTTTTGCTAGTTGCTCTTAATTCTTTTTTGGCCTGCTTAATTATACTTTTACACTTGACTTGCTAGAGTTTATGCTTCTTGCTATTTTCCTCAGTAGAATTTGATTTCCAATTTTTAAAGGATGTCTTTTTGCCTGTAACCACTTTTTTTATTCTGTTGAATTTTTTTTTATTCTCTTACTATACTTTTGAATTTGGGGTATATATTTAATTTGAGCCTCTGTTATGGTATTTATAAAAAAAAGTTTCCATGCAGCTTGCAGGCATTTGACTCTTGTAACCGTTTTTTTCATTTGCATTTAACTAGCTTCCTCATTTTTTGTAGTTCCCCTTTCTGAAATTAATTTTGTGTAACTCCCCTATCTGTTGTGGGCTTCTTTGGTGTCCCTCCCCAAGACGTTAAATGTAATTTTCGTATGGGCGCTATTACTGAGTGTTTCAGATATATTCACCTCTTGGACCAGATTCTGTGCTTCACTTTAGGACTAAATCAACAATTGCCTCTCCCGTGTGGGTTGCAGGACTAGTTGTTCCAAGAAGCAGTCATTAATGATGTCTAGAAACTTTATTTCTGCATCCTGTCCTGAGGTGACATGTACCCAATCAATATGCAGAGAGTTGAAATCCCTCATTAGTATTATTTTTAGTTCTGTCCAGTCAGGGAGCACAGTCACTTAGGGAGACCTTATTGGGCCCAGCCAACCTCAGTACCTGGAGCCAGCTGAGTTCCTGACACATGGTAGCTAAATGTGTGTTCAAATCTGTCTGTTGTCTTGCCGTATAAGAGCCCACGTGAAATTAGTCCTTTAGTTCAAATTACAGGGGACTGTGTTCTTGGTGGTTAAGGTCCTAGGTTTTATCCCTGCTGTGGATTCTCTTTTTTGGTTTGTTAAAATTACAGTGGAGAGAAAATGTGAAGATCATCTCAAGCAAAGTAACTGAGCCAGATGTTCAAATATAAGTATTTTAAATAAGCTGTTCAAATCCCCTATTTGAATATTTAACTTGACATTTATAATAGAGATACAGGCATCTTTCAGTCACCCAAATCTGAAAATTGTGACCATGGTGTTGTGAAAAACTGTATTTGATTAAAATACAGAAAATTAGCTCTGTGGGTCTTGAATAAATTGGGGGATTTATTGAATTATAGGTGCATTCTACAGAAGACTTCAATTCTTCTGTCTCCTAAACATACACATGCTTGTTTAGCGTCCCTTACCTGTATCACAGGGGTGAAGATTAATGATTAATTGCAAAGCACTTTTAAGAACCTTAAAAGTGCCATAGAATTTTGGAGAAACACCTGATCAATAAACCAGGTAAAAGTAAATAATGAAATTGTGACCACTGCATTAAATAATAATTTTGGAATAGAAGTTCGTTATATAATGCCTTATTGAATAAAAATTTTAACACAGAAAATGACAAGCAAAGCCATCATGACATAATTATCATTTTTATAGTGATCATTCAAATTTGAAATCAAATACATTTGTTTAAGATGCACTTGATGGTGTTAATGTATTTAAGCATAGCTGGCATTTTCTCCTTATGTTACCTGAGTTTTTGTTGATCTTTCATAAGTATTTTACTCAAAATTTGGGACCTCAATAATCATGACATTATTGTTAATAAGTAAAAACTGGTGGATAAGATGAAAATGCTTTAAATTGTTTTACAGATTAAGAGGAATTCTTTATGTTGAAATTCCTTTATGACTTTAATCTGACTGTGAGCACCAAAGAGGATTAAGTTATTATTAGATGGCTGGAATTATTTTCCTTAGGCCCCAAAATCAGGAACAGAACTGACAAACGAGAAGTTCATACTTTCATTAGATGCACGGGGCATGTATATTATGGTATGATTGCATATAGTGTATATAGTTCATTTTTGAGATTGAATTCTGTGCTTTCTTTTAAGAATTAGAATGATTACCTAATTTGAAATGTAGAATTGCAGCTGAACTTGAATTGCTGTTAGAATGTCCATAAAAATACATAACATGCATGCAGCTTACATGGAGCTCTTTGTAATGAATCTGATTGGCCTTTCCAATGTGAATGTTGAATTTCTTGTTCCTCTTGTTCATTTTTTTTTCTGAGGGCACGGATATTACCTTTTCATTCTCTGAGCTGAGGAAGCCTTGTATTTTAAAGATCTCTTTTGAAATGTGGACCTATTTTGTTTCTGACTTGAGAATGGAAATTGAAATGTCAGCTCTTTAGTGCAGATCACAAAATATAAGAATGCCGCTTTGATCCAGGTGAAGAAGAAAGGGGGCCTTTCGTCCATCAGTTGGGGAGAGAAAGAGGAAAAAAATAATTTCAGAAAGGAAAATTACTGGGAAGAAATAAAGAAATGCACCAAAAAAAAGTTGCATTAATCCCTCCCTGTGATCTAGTAACAGTCCTACACTTCCAATCAGGAAGCTTGCTTCAATTCTCTCATCTGATTGCTGACCCCTGGACCATTGGAACACAACACTATATTATTTCTGTAACAGTAGATATGGATATTCAGCCCTTACGTTTTGTGACATAAGCAAACACCATAGGCTACCATAGGGACGTAAGCACCTAACTGCCACTTCAGATGACAAATTCAACATTTCGGCACCACTGGCATTCATAAGACCTCTGCTCAATTCCTACCTTACCCTGTAGCTGCCTAAATTTTGGCAGCTGGGCATGTACACACCCTCCTCAGTCCAGACACCACCCAGCAATTCAGTGTCTAACTCATGCCTATGCCCCAGCAGAATTCTCAAACTGAACATTCCCCTTCCTGTCCTGTCTTTGGGGTCTGATCTGGTGGGTGGGAGGATGGGGAAGTGGTGGTGCCCTCTTCCTCCTTCAACCCAGTGGTTGGAGCACTCGCATGGGTTAAGGGAGGCCCACGCTCAGTTCCCCCTTCTCCCTGACCTGGAGCAGAGATTTGACGTTGGGTCTCCCACCTCCCAGGAGAGTGCCCTAACCAGTGGGCTGTGGGGGTATTCTGGGGCAGGGCTCCCTCAGTCTCTGCTGCTGAAGCTGTTCCATGGTATAAATACTTAAATAGTCATTGGGCCAGAGAGCTAGTGAGACTGGCTCCATCGGCCAGGGGTTGGGGCACTCACCTGGCAGGTGGAAGACCTGGGTTTCAGTCTCCCATTTGTATACATAGAGTCGTTATAGCAGGAACAGCTTCAGCAGGAAAGACTGAGAGACCTGGCCCAGAACGACCCCTCACCCACTGTTTGAGGGACACCTGGGAGGTGGGACACCCAGGTTTAAATCTCTGCTCCAGATCAGATGGGGGTGAGAGGGGGGAGGTGATTGTACCTGGATCTCCCACTGCCAGGTGTGTGCCCTAACCACTGGGCCAAATGTTATAAAGGGGCACCATCACCTCCACTGCATCAGTTTCTCTTGAAAAAAAGATGACCTGGCTTAGGAGTCTAACTCCAGGAGAGGTTTCATGGCTGTGAATCTTGTGTGGAGATAGATGTCGAACTGCTTTTGAAAGTTGGGTCATAGGCCAAACTCCTCTCCTCAGCATTTCCTACTCCCCAGTTTAGGCAGCTCCTTGCTTAGCTTGGTGGCTTTTGTGACTCCCATTTGAAGATGTCTAACGCTCCTCATGCATTAGGGAGCCTGCAAGTCTAATTCAGGGTTATGAATTCCGCTACGTGGTGGGGCACCTAGGAATTAGTTATTGTAACTCCTTAATCCCCTTTGTGAATCTAGTCCAAATGGCTGGGACTAGGAAGAAATTTTCCCCTGTAAGCATGTTACTGCATAAGAGAGGTCCCTTTTGAGGCGTGCTCCCTTCCTCTGAAGCATATGTCACAGGTCACTGTTGGGAATAGGCTACTGCACTGATCGGGTATGGGAATTCTTTAGTTCTTGACCAAATGCTGCTGTAGTTACATTCCGTGAATTGCAATGCCTGCAGTCGCCATCAAAATGTGGACACTTGTGTTTAACTCAGTCTTCTGGCCAAATATTTGTTCTTTTACAAGCAAACCTCCACATTGAAATTTTTGGGCCGTTTTGCCTGGGTAGAGACTAAAGGGTTTGGTCCTTAATGACACCTTAAAATAACTTTTTTTTTTTTGGCAAATGAAATATAAATGCATGCTGGTTTAAATCTTAACTTTTATCCTGAAACCATTTTCTAACATAATTGCTACTGTAGCTTTAGTCATTTTCTTTATCATTCTCTTCCATAAAATGCATTTTAACTGCAATAACATGTACTGTATGTTATATGAAAGGCCCTCATTGAAAATCTTGGATGCTTTCCATCAGGATCCCTACAGACCCATCCAATTTGAAAATACACTGTTTTATTCTCTCTTTAATTACAATACTTGGAGCAGCTCTCTGTTAACAGTTTTGAAGTTCCATAGAATAATGATTCTATCAGAACTATAAAGAGCATGACAGAAAATATTCACAGTAGGAAGCTCACTGTTGCTTAGCTACCTACCTTTTTAATTCGGAGACTCTAGCAATTTGATAATGACTCTTCTGTAAGCTACTAAATGTATTTGTTCATGACACATTATGGCATTTTATGTGTGCATTTCACCTTTGTGTTACTGCTATTATTGTAGGAATAAAGAGGGCGTTTATAATGGGGTTGTATGTACTGAAAATCAAAAGTCCTAAATACATCAATTATACAAGCCACTCTGAATAAAGTTCTCATCTGGGTACTATTCAGGTTAAATTGCCAGACACAGAAACAGTCCGAACTAAAAAAAGTTATGGGCCTGATCCTCCAAATATTTACCACTACTGGGTGTAGTCCCCGTAAAAGTGATAAAACTACCATTATTAGTAAATACTACACCCAGGGTAAATGTATGCAGGGTCAGGCTCTGAATCTTTTAAGTGCACACACACATCCCCCTCTGCATAATTTATAATTATATTTAATTAATTGCAAGTGAAAATATCACAGCATCCTCATTTTATCCATCCAGCCTTTTACAGAGTGTGAAGTGGTTGGGTTTAGAAGGAGCTTTGCTTGAATAAGGACTGTAGTATAGGATCCATATCAACCTGTGTGCGTAACTGTGCACAAATTGTGCACAAATGCAAATATACTGGATTTTAAAAGAAATCAGGAGGCAAGGTTTGTGTGTTGATAATTCCTTTCTGATCAGCCCTCTTCCTAATATCTATACAGGATCAAATTTGTCAAGAAACCTCAATGTGTGTCCACAAAATTTGTGTATGCACTCATTTGTGTATACAAGTGGTACATTCACACTTAAGTACTGGTATTGCACAAACCAATGCCCCCGTTATGTAGATGCAAAGGGGGGCTATGAAACTTTTGCCCCTGAGATTTGAGCAGCCGCTTTGATTTAATATATTCTTAAAGCCAGAAAGGACTGTTACAATATTCTAGCCTAACCTCCGGCATAAAACTGGCCATAGAATTTCACCCAATAATCCTTACGTTCTAGCTCAACCAGTAGTTCTGAGCTTGCTGCATCTCTTAGAAAGACATCCAGTTTTGATTTAAAGATTTAAAATTTGGTTGTTAGCAAGGGGGCACTTTATAATTACTTCGTTCTCTCTGAGCACCTATTTGCATTCTGAAAACTAACACCACCTTCCTACTTCACTCAATAAAGAGCGGTATTTTTGACTGAAAAGAAACGGACCATTTTCAAGGCATGGAAATGCTTAGACTAAAATATTAATCACTGTAAAATTCAAATAATTATTCTAATCCCTGACCTCTGAAAATTGTTTTGCTTACCTACACCTGAAATTCTAGATGTTCTGTGTTTGAAAAAACCAAACAAACCCTTTTGCCTATATGCTATACCCTTTTAGCCTCTGTCTTGTCTCATTATTTATAAGATTGTTTATGCAAATTTTAGCTGTCGTCTTGTGTGTTTTTACATAAATTGTGAAATATGGCTCCATGTAAATACACCAAGTTGAGACATATGCTCACTTTCTCTGTATAATGTGTTTTGTTTCATAAATGAGCATTAGTGGACAAAGCGAGTGCTTATAACAATTTGATTTGACTCACATTTGCCTATGTGTTTATTTCACTGTTTTTATTTGAATTTTGTGTGTGTTGTCATCTTTATTTTTGTGGTTACTCTTTTAACTTTTAAAAACTCATACAAAGGAAATATTTTTCCAGTCAAAATTATTTGAAACACACACTTGATAATGTTTAATGGAAATCAAGAAGTAGAAGTGATTTTAAATAAATCATTACTGTATTTAATATGCTAAAACATCATCTAAGTTCAGATATCGGATTACATTAAATTAAACTGAAATTTAAATTATTTTAAAAACCCATCCCAGTATTGTTTCCTTGTACTCCTTCTTGTCTGTCTCTGTATCCAGCTGTGGAATCTTGTCTCACGCTTAGATTGTAAACTCTTTGGGGCAGGGACTGTGTTTTTGTTTTGTTTCTACAGCACCTAACATGTTGGGATCCTGCTCCATGACTAGGTTTCTGAGGTGCTAGGGTAACTCAGATAGTTGTTAATAATAATAATAATAAACCTCATTCTTTCTCTTACGTTTCTGGTATTTGTGTTATCTCAATTGCTGGAATAAAAAGAACGGTGAACTCCTGGCCCTGTTGAAATTAATGGCACAACTCCCATTGTCTTCAATACCTGAAAGTCTGTAGTTCATTATTTTTCAGGATCTTAGAGAGGTAAAGAAATGTGTTTAAAGTGGAGCACTCTACATTTTTAAGCAAGCCATAACGTTTTTTTTGGAATCTTACATACAAGTTTTGAGAGTTTAAGAAAACCATTTCAGTTTCTCTCTCCAAGATGTACTTTGCAGGTTTAAATATATTGCCTCACCCATTTATTTCTGTGCTCTCACTTTTTATGTGTTCAGTAGTTATGGGACATCTATGTGCCACCATACTTGAAAATGCTAGTACATTTAAATATAATTGTGTACTCAGTTAGCTGCATTATTGACATTTTAGGTGTGCAACAGAGGCACAGTTTTTGCACATAGCCTGGTTTAATTCACATATAGCTTTCAGTCTGTAAATCTGTAATCCCTTTCCTCAAGATACATTTATTTTTAAGGTGACTGAGCATTCAGTTTCACTACTCCCAACTATTTTCCTTTATGTTGCTTTAGTCTTTGTATCAATAATATATCCAGTACATTTTAAAGTTGTTCTACATGGCTTTGAACAGATTATTTTGTGTCCTTGAATTCAAATGTTGAAAGCATTACTGTACCCGACTCCATTTTCTCTTGGAATTTCATGGGGAAAGCTTCACTACACGGCGTGACAAAACGTAAAACCATACTTATAGGTCACCTTATAAATATTTATTCATATAAATTCTTTAAAGAAATTAAATTGTATTCTATACAAAATAGAAAAGAGGCTTTTAGTGTCACTGACTGCAAATTGAAGTCATTTGTCTAGAAGGGTCAGGTACCACTTTGTGGTAAGGATTTGTCTCCGCTCCAAGAAGAGAGAGATTGATTGATGAAATGAGCAATATAATATGCATACAAAATTGTGGGTTAATTAGGAAAATTTAAACAAGAAAGTTCCTTTGTGTGGAGAAGTGTTTGGGAGATGTGACTCAGAACTGAGGTATGTTGGCAGCATTGCACATTCAGAGTTGATTTTCATGAGATATTTACATGCAGATGTGTGGTTGTGAATATCAATGAAGGGGTATTAACAGCAGATATGTTTTAGAGTCAATGATAGTTTTTTAGCAAATGTAAGGATTCATATACATACTTCGTCTTAAATCTTCAGCTTTGTTGTTTTTAATGTAGATTGTCATCTGAGTTTCTTGATTCTTCCAGCAGGGAAAATAAATTTAATAACATTTCATGGGCTTGTTTCTCTGGTTTTGTTTCTCAGGCCTTTCTGTTTCCATTTGTTTTGTTTTTGCATAACAAATATTACATTAAACAAGAAATTTTCTCTTGGTTAAAAAAAACCAAAACCAAACTATCCAGCTTTGGAAAATGGAGGAAGAGAAATCCAAAAGCTTTTGTTGACTGAAAAACTGTTTTGAAAGAACAGGTGCTGCAAACTGCACCTATTGCTTTAAAGTTCCTAGCCACCTGTTGCATTTTGTGGGAAACAGCAAGCTTCCTATAACCAGTTTCATGCAGCAATTGGAGCTGTGGAGTTGTTTTGTATTTGTGATATTTATTTACCTGACTCTGAGATGACTGAATTTGACTGAATGCTACAAAAGCAGAACACCTTTGTATGCTCATGGTGCATGATGAAGAAGAACGTGGTGCAAGCTACAGGTAGAAAACGTATATAGTCTGTGCATGACAGATGGCTTTTCTAATAACAAGAAGCCAACTCCCACAGCAGGAAATGAACAAAAACTAAGCAAGGACTTCAGTATTTGGCCCAGATAGGCTCTTTAGAGGTGGCCTGTTTCTTTAGCAATTCTCTTTTAGCAGCATGGCTTTATTTTTGTTTCAGCAACTCCACCTCTTGCATACACATAGGATTCTGCATTACTGTGTATGGTGTTATATGTCTACTATGCAGGCGGGGTCTCATAAGAATTGCAGCTCTGATATCCCTGACTTCAGCATGTTTTAAATTCTCAACCAAAATGTTGCATGTGCGTAGCATTTCACCGGTCTGAGTCAGAGTTCATTTCCCACCACAGACCATTCAAGATCTGAAATTTTCATGGTGCTGAGAAAAGAGCAGAAGGGATTCAAATCTTACCATTTAGTTTGTATCAGAAGGGGCCTGACAGGTCTGGATGTAGTTCACCTGGCTGCAGATAATAGGATTGTTCAAAGAAGGAGCATTAGGTGAGGACCAGACAAACACAGGCTCTTGGGCTCCCTCAGGCGTAAATCCTTGGAAAACTGCTATGTTCAAATCTTGTGTTATAGTCGTTAACTTTTAATAATTATTTATATATTTACATGACCATTAAATAACGGCGCATAGAAGGAACCATCTGAACATTTCTTAGATGATGAAAACCCAATGCTGCATTTTGTCAATACTTTGCTCTTCTAGTGAAAAGATCTTATTTTCCAGTTGATAAATTCAATGAGTATTTAGCATGAAAAACTAACTGTGATATCATTTTTTATTTTACAGAAACCAAAACTGAAAGACTGGCATCCTCCAGGGGGGTTTATTCTCGGACTCTGGGCATTGATTATCATGGTTTTCTTTAAAACGTATGGAATCAAGCACATGAAATACATCTTCTAGGTTTTCTGAGCAACCAAAATCATTGAACTGACTGCAACATCAGATGAAAAGTGGTGTTACCAAAGGTTCTTTATTTGTATATTATGTCTGTAGTGAAAAATAATGTTGAAACCTCACACCTAGATGTTCTTTTGATGATGTGTCATCTGTCCTTCTTTCTGTAAAGAGACTAAAATGTGGTTGTACAATTAGATGATTTTATACTTTGTCTCATTTAAACACATTTTAATGCTGTTTCTGAGCAATTTTTCATCCTGTTTTCAGAGAGAGCAGGAAAATTGAAGATCTCGGTTGAATCTTTAAAATGTTAAGGATGCTTATGAATTGTAAAAAGGGAGAATTCTTTCCTTTCCACTGCAAAGTATATCTTTTTTAAAGTTATCCTATCACTGGAACAAAAGTATAGACAGTATGCAGAACTTTAAGATGTCATTTTACCAATAAAAACTTAAGTCACTCTGCAGCCTTCTGGTATGACCTATTGAAAGCTTGCTCACCAGACACAAAAATACGGTAGAAAATATTGATTTTTCTCTGTTAAATGCAATCCTTTAGATCAGTTCTTTTACCTAGGGCAATTTTGGATTTAGGGGTCTATGAGCCATTAGAATTTAAAACAAAAATATGGTCAAATAGTGACCTCATTGAATCTAGTTGAAGAAAAAGCTGCCAAAAATGTGTAAAAATATTATTTCACCTTGTCTGTTAGAAACCATTCATTCATAGAACAATTCATACACCTTGCAACACTGTCTTTTTAATTCTGTGCAATATGGATTAGAGGGTTTCCAGTGCTTTAAATACACTGGATCTTTGCATAGAAGAAAATTCACTCCAATATCAGGAATTAAAAATGGTTGTCAATTGTACTATTGTACTCAAGAGTTTCTGAGCTGTATTTTAAGTCTTGTAAATTCTGTTTTGACATCTCTTGATTTATTCTTATTAGATATTTGCTGATTAATGTATGCTAAAGTGGGCTTTGTCGTTAGATTTTACCAATATTAGGTGACAGGAGCACAAAATCTGTTTATATACAGGAACAACAAATGCCAGATAAGAGATTTCTGAAGACATTTTTCCTGAATGCCAAAGGGGTTCTGCTCTGTATCTGTCAAACATAAAGATTAGATGTACAGGAAGGGAATAGTATATCAGACATAAATATCTAAAAATCATTAGCAATTCTTTGTATTTAGATTACTAAGGTGTATAGAGGGCTGGATCATTGTGTTGGAGAGAATACAGCATTCAACATAGCCGCTTTGCCTAGACCATGCACATTGGATGTTTTTCTATTTATTTTTCGGCATGATTGTGGCACCTTTCCACAGCCTCATGTTAGGGGTGGTGGTGAGCTGCGCTGTCCTACAGAGAGTTTTACAGGCACGATCCTACCCACGGCTCTGGTGAGCGCAAACTTAGCACTGCTTCTGGAGAGAATATGGTGTCTTCCCAAATGCTTCTACTGGCTGGTGCTAGAGACTAGCAGCATCACTGCATAGTCCTGCCAAGTCCTCCTGCTCTCTAAGCACAACATTGTGCTCACCATCTGTAAGGGGGGAAAAGGGGAAAGGAGAGCTGTATACTCTTCCTTGCATATTGGCACGTGTGTCTCCCCTACCTTGCCACTGCCACAAATGAGCCAAAAGGGCAAATATAGGCAGATTGCACCTTTGTATTTCTTTAAAAAATAAGAGATTTGTAAGGGATATAAAATCTTTCACCTCTAGAACCCTCGTTCAAATCTAGCTGTGGGTCATAGCACTTGAAACCTTTTTTTTCTGAGCACTAACTGGGGTTTGATGTTCAATTGGAAACAAAATAGGTCCCCTGCACAAAGCACCTTACGGTCTAATAACGGGGTAGACTGTGAGAAATAAGGTTAAGATTGGAGCTTGCTCTCTGTCTACATCATTCAAACCACTCCCCCACATGGCACCAAGTGGCACCCTTTGTGGCTGAGACGCCAGTGAATGATTGAGAAGGAAAAACAAATTGTCCTCTCTTCGCTACAGGAGGCCTCTTCAAGTCTGAGTGGGAACGTCGGCAGCAGGCCAGCAGGATGAAGCTTGCACTCTATGCTGTACTTGTTCTGTGGCTAAAGAGAAGGTGTATTTCTCCACAGCTTTCAGTCCAGCACCTTTCGCAGGCAGTAAATTCACTCACTGATTATACTCCTTTAAGGAATAGGCTTTTTTTTTTTTTTGTTCTAAAAATGAAATGGCATGAGAATGACAAGAATTTAAAATGAAAAGTGCAATCTATCTCTGCTATTTCTAATGCACCTATCAATGTAGTATCTTTTGTAGACACCCATTAGAAAATTGAGTCAATTAAATTTGTCCTTAAAGGACCTCTATCTACCTATTGTTCCTTGATTCAGCTGCTGATAAATTTTTTTTTCTTTTTCTCTCAAATAATTATTTTTATCAAATGATAAATCTGCTTTACAGGCAGATTTGGTCACATTTTAAAAGACGACTAATAGATCTTTCAGACCTGTTTCAACTGCAATTAAATTTTCTCGTTCAGACTTCTTAGGCCTCGGTCATTTTCCCCCACTCTTTTACTGTCTTCATCTGAGTGAAATGACAGGCAGGAGGATCAACAGAGCTTGGCTGACTTTTGAGGGGCAGGGAAGAGATCAGTGATACTTATACTTTTGAAAAAGAATTTGTTTGGGGAAAGTTAGGCAGTTAGATGGGTTATTAAGACGTAATTTACAGAAGGGAAAACTTACTAAGTATACCCACAAATCTGATTAAACTGAAGGAAGGAAAACAATTAGAATGGAATGCAACAATCAATGCTTGATGTATTTATGATTGAGATATTTAAGATCAGAGAATAATAAAAATGTAGGGCTGCAAGGGGCCTCAAGAGGTTGTAAAAGTCCAACCCCCAGCTCTGAGGCAGGACTCAGTAAACCTAAATCATCCCTGGATCCTGACAGGTGTTTGTCCAACCTGTTCTTAACCTCCACAGTCTCCCTTGGAGATTCCACAGTCTCCCTTGGAAGCCTGTTTGGGAACTTAACTATCCCTATAGTTATAAAGTTTTTTCTGATATCTAAAGTAACCTAACTGTCCCTTGGTGCAGATTACGCCCGTCACTTCTTGTCCTACCTTCTGTGGACATGGAGAACAATCGATCACCATTGTCTTTATAGCAGCCCTTACTGTCTTTGAAAACGGCTATTGGGTGTCTCCACCTCAGACTTCTTTTCTCAAGACTAACCACACCCAGTTTTTTTAAAATCTTTCCTTGTAGGTCAGGTTTTCTTTTATCATTCTTGTTTCTCTCCTCCAGCCTTTCTTAAAGTGTGGTGCCCAGCATCGGACACACTACTCCAGCTGAGACCTCACCAGTCCCAAGTAGACTCCTAGATTTTTAAGGCCAGAAAGGACCATCATGATCATCTAGTCTCCCTCCTGCACATTTCAGGCCACAGAACCCCACCCCCCATTCCTGTAATAGACTCTAATTTCTGGCTGAGTTACTGAAGTCCTTAAATCATGATATAAAGTCTTGAAGTTACAGAGAATCCACCATTTACACTAGTTTAAACTAGTTGCAACTGACCTGTGCCCCATGCTGCAGAGGAAGGCGAAAAAACTCCAGGGTCTCTGTCAATCTGACCGGGAGGGAAAATTCTTTCCTGACCCCAAATATGGCAGTCAGTTGGACCCTGAGCATTTTGGCAAGACCCAACAGCCAGGCAGGTGGGAAAGAATTCTCTGTAGTAACACAGAGCCTTCTCCATCACTAGCTGTTGGGGATATGTGCTACTAGCAGTCACAAATTGGCTACATGCCATTTAGGCAGTTTCATCATACCATCCCCTCCATAAACGTACCTAGATCAGTCTTGCAGCCAGTTAAGTTTTTTGTCCCCACTGCTTCCCTTGGAAGGCTGTTCCAGAGCCATACTTCTCTGATGGGTTAGAAGCCTTCATCTAATTTCAAACCTAAACTAGAGTAAACTAGTACTAAAGCAGAGGAAGACAATTACCTCCTGTGTATTACATACAATATTCTTGTTAATACACCCCAGAATGATACTAGGATTTTTTCGCAATTGTCACGTTGTTGACTCATATTCAATTTGTGATCCACTACAACTCCCAGATCCTTTTCAGCTGTACTACTGCCTACCTAGTTATTTCCATTTTGTAATTGTGCATTTGATTTTTCCTTCCTAAGTGAAGTACTTTGCACTTGTTTTTATTGAATTTCATCTTGTTGATTTTAGGTCAATTCTCTAATTTGTCAAAGTCGTTTTGAATTCTAATCCTGACTTCTAAAGTGCTTGCAACCCTTGCAGATGTGACAAGCATATTCTCGAACATCCAAGTCATTAATGAAAATATTGAATACTACTTGTGTCAGGACTGTCCCCGGTGGGACCCCAGAAGATACGTCCTTCCAGCTTAAGAACAAAAATATGGTCTTTCAACCAGTTGTGCACTCACCTTATGGTAACTTCACCTAGACCATATTTCCCTAGTTCGCTTATGAGATGGTCATGTGGGATGGTGTCAAAAGCATTTCTAAAATTAAGATGTATCATGTCTACTGCTTCCCCCTCCATCCACTAGGCAGTTAAACTTGTCGAAGAAGAAAATTAGATTGCTTTGGCATTATTAGTTCTTGACAAATCCATGCTAGCTATATCTTACCTTATTATCATCTACAAGTTTATGATCTGATTGTGTAATAATTTGTTTCAGCATTGTTTCCAGCATTGTTCCATCTTTCAAGTTAAGCTGACTGGTCTATAATTTCCTGACTTCTCTTGGTTCCTCTTTTTAAAGATAGGTACTAGGTTTACCCTTCTCCAGTCCTCTGGGACTTCACCTGTCTCATAAATTCTTGAAGATAATTGCTAATGGTTCAGAGATTGCTTCAGTTAGTTCCTTAAAGTTACCTGAGGATGAATTTCATCAGGCCTTGCCAACATGAATACATCTAACTTATCTTTAACCTGTTGTTTTCCCTCTTATGGCTTATGTTCCTTCTTCCTTGTTAATATTAATTGAGTTGAGTATCTTGTCACTGTTAACATTTTTAGTGAAGACTGAAGCAACACAGGCATGAAATATCTCAGCCTTATTGATACTATCAGTTATTAGCTTTCCTTTCTGGATAAGTAGAGGACCTACACTTTTCTTCATCTTTCTGTGATCCTAATATATTTATAGAACCTCTTCTTATTGCCTTTTTATATCCCTGGCTAAGTGTAACTCATTTTATGCCTTAGCCTTTCTGATTTTGTCCTTAGATTCTTGTGCTGTATTTTTGTACTCCTCCTTAGCAATTTTGTCCATGTTTCCGCTTTGTGTAGGATTCCTTTTTGATTTTCAGGTTATTGAAGAGCTCCTGATAGTCATTTTGGCCTGTTACTATTCTTCCTACCTTTCTTTTCACATCAGGATAATTTGCTTTTGTGCTTTTAATGTTGTCTCTTTGAGAAACTGCCAGCTCTCCTGAACAAATTTATTCCTTGGATTTTCTTCCTATGGGACCTTACTTACCAGTGCTCTGAGCTTGTTAGTTTGCTTTTTTCAAAGTCCATTGTTCTTATTTTACTGCTCTCTCTACTTCCTTTCCTTAGAATCTATCATTTCATGGTGATTTTTACCCAAATTGCCTTCAACCTTTAGATTTGCAATCAATTCCTCCCTATTGGTCAGAATGAAGTCTAAAATGGCTATCTCCCTGGTTACATTCTCCATTTCTGAAACAAAGTTGTCCCCAGAACATTTCAATAACTTAGTGGAAATTTTGTGTTTTTGCCATATTACTTTTCTAACAGATGTCTGGGTAGTTAATGTCCCCCATTACTACCAGGTCCTGAGTTTGAATATTTCTCTTATTTGTTCTAGAAATGCCTCCTTCACCACTTTTTCCTGATTTAGTGGTCTATTGTAGACCTCTGCCATGATGTCACCCCTATTTTTTCCCCTTTTACCTTTACCCAGAGACTTTCAACTGGTCTGCCTCTCATCTCCTTCTGGATTGCAGAAATTGTGTGTGTGTGTGTGTGTGTGTGTGTGTGTGTGTGTGTGTGTGTGTGTGTGTGTGTGTGTGTGTGTGTGTGTGTGTGTGTGTGTGTGTGTGTGTGTGTGTTCTTGATGTATAATGCTACATCTCCTCGTTTTTTCCCTGCCTATCCTTCCTGAACAAGCTAGAATACCTTTAGCAATTTTCCAGTCATGTGTTTTATCACACCAAGTCTTTGAGACGCCAGTTAAGTCATAATTTAGCTTTATATACTAATACTTCCAGTTCTTTATTCCCTATATTCCTTCCATTTGTGGATGTTGAGATGATATCCCTCTTGCTGTTCCTTGCTGACACTTGTAATTTTCTATGTCCCCTCCCCCAACATCTAGCCCTCTGTTAAGGTCGCGTCTGTTAATGTTTATCTGTAGGCTGTGGACACCTGCCCTCTTTGAACCCTCACTATGTTGGTGAGTTGGTGCTCTTCCCCTTCTTGGTCAGGTGCACTCCATCTCTTCGCAACAGTCGTCCTTCCTGGAACAACATTCCATGGTTAAGGAAATTGAAGCCTGCTGGTTGATACCATCTGCATATTTACACATGTGAAGCGTGGATTTGAAATATATCGTTCCTGGAGTGACCATAAGTCAGCCATCTTACATATAAGACCGTCTTTTTTCTTTCAGGTGTTTGATTAATTTTTGTCCCTGAGTACAGTACCACACCGAAAAGTGACTCTAGAAATATGTCTCAGTAAGGGTTCTAGTAAATATGCTCTGTTTACAAATGAATTTTCCCCCCCCCAACTTCCAGATGTTTGAACTCAACTTGGGATATGAGAGTCCAACTGAGTACTTTCGTTCTATCACTTCATACATGTTTTGCCGGCCAAATTATACCCGTTTTGCTATCCCAGTGCTTTCTCTGAGATTGCACAGATTTAGTTCTGTGTTTGGAATTTCATAAACAATTTTGATGACAATCCAGCTTTTTTCTCCTCTTGGGAGCATAAAATGGTAAAATCTCACTTTAGTCACTAAAGTACGCTATGAATGACTATAAATATGGAGTAGAACTGGTGTAGAAAAATAACTTTTTCAATAAACACTTTTCAGAGCAGAATTACACATTATATGTAGTGTGTATACTGTGGCCAAGACTGCATGGCTGACCTTGTCTGTAAATACTTGACCATATAACTGCATTGATATATTGTTTTTACTAATAGTGCTTTGGACAATTATGATGCTATAGAAATAGTAAAATAATTTTAAAAAACTGAATCATCACTCTAAAATTAGCATCTTTATTTCAACATTTCACTTACCTTTAGTCAAATGATGTCAATACACTTGAATAAGTATGGTACATTTCCATATGCACATAGCCAGATATATGCATGCCTAAATGTCTGTATACTTTGATTCATGGCTGTACTGTTTAATATGGAAAATGAGATCCTGTCTGTATGTATGTGCAGTACTTGGTTCCCTGGGGCAGCCCAAATGATTACACCAATTCATGATTCCAATTCAGACAGGCAGAAAAGGCTGCAAAATAGAGATAAGCATGCAAAACTACCTGAGCCCCAGGGGAGAAAGCCCTGGCACCTATGAAAATAGGAGGGCTCAATTTACCATAAGAGCCAATCCTCTTTTTTTCGATGTTCTCTTAATACCTACCAGAAAGCTCTGTCCTTCTGACATGATGAAGGAACCAAAACTTAGGTAAACCAAAGCTACTGCTATTCCTACTAGCACCAGTCATGCCACCAACTGTTGTTCAGAGAGCTACCCTCTCAGTGAAGGCCAACTTCCATCAGACAATGGTAATGGTGGGTGTTGACATCTGTTCTACAGGGATTACATACACTCCCATCTCCAAACTGCAGGGCGGTTGAGAGACCACTCCTACCCCTACATAAACAGCCTTATCTGGGTCCTTGCTCTTCAGGACCAGTTGCTACAGGTGGTGCTAAACTAAGGTGACCATACATCCCATTTTGGCTGAGACAGTTCCTTTTCTAAGCCCTGTGCCGGCCGTCTCGACTTTTCTGGCAAAACGGCATTTGTCCTGTTTCTGGGTGCTCTTCGCTTGCTAAGAGAACACTAGTTTGTTCCTGTTGCTCACTGCTAGTGAGTGCCTCCTGGCTCCCTCCAGTGCACAGGTACCTGCAGTACTGCCGCAACTGCAGAAGCATCATGTGCATGAGAAGCACAACCATGGACGTAGGGGCGGATCCCTGAGGGGAACCGCACCTACATGCAACGTTGTCTCCCTGAGCTGCGTTAGGCAGGGTGAGAAGTCGCATGTAGACTTAGCTGCCCCACTTTGCCTCCTAAGAAGCTGTGCATGGAGCATAAGTCAAGGCACCACCGTGAGCTGCCTCCAGCCACGGCCACTGGGCCACTCCAGACTCTCCCACTGGGTTTCACAAACACGACTGCCTGTCTCTGATGCTGCCATACGTTGACTCCTTTTGGCGCCCTTGTTCCCTGGACTCCCTGAGGCTTCTATCTGGCCGACAAACCTCTCTCATTCTTTTCAGGGAAGTGTCCTGCCCCACCATGCCTCACACCAGTGGTACTGATGGCCCAGCCTCTGCCTTGACCCTTCCTTGGAGTTGAGTGGGTTTTCTGAGCTGGACCCATCAGTCTCCTCTGCACATTCCTACAGCCCAGACCCTCAGCACCAGTCACCCTATGCGTGCCACTCTGCGGCTTCGTGGTATTTACATCCCGGCTCTGACTTGCAGGCAACAGAGGCTGTCTTTCTGCTTCCATCCCCGCACCATCTATCAGCCGTACTTTCAACACCCCCAGGAGCCATCCCACCGTCGCCCGCACACCCAATGACCACGTTATTCCACTGCTTCCATCTCCCCTGCCTTGGCTCCCCTGCACCATTCACCCAAGCAGCCATTTTGATTCTCCTTTTGATTCACCTCCTGCCTCTCCCACGGCACCTCAGGTCATTGTCAGGGGCCATCTTGCTTTGTTTGCCCACAATTGGGGTGCGATTACCATCAATCGATGGGTACTGGTTGTTATCCACCAGGGGTACCTAATAGAGTTTTTCTTGTTCCCCCGTTGTTGCCCACTCCTGGGTTGTCGTGGGGATCCTTCCTACCATGACCTCCTCCAAGAGGAAGTGCACACTCTCCTCCACAAGGGCGCCATAGAATGCTGCCCTCACCATTACCATGGCCATGGATTCTATTCTCCTTTATTTCCTTGTGCCAAAAAAGAGGGGTGGCCACTGCCCCATTCTGGACTTCCAGCCAATGAATAAATTCATACGCAAATTCTGGTTCCAAGTGGTCATTTTCCCATCTTTTCCCCCGTGGAGCCTGGTTTGTGGCTCTCGATCTTAAGGATGCTTACTTCCATGTTGACATCCACCCAGCTCATCAGAATTTCCTCCTCTTTACGGTGGAATGCTCATCAGTTCCAGATCATTCCCTTTAGAATTGCCACTGCTCACCACGTGCTCACACAGGTCTTTGCCGTTGTTGCGGCCCTCATGCATCATCTCGGCCACTTCGTGTTCCCTTATCTGGATGACTGGCATCTTGTCATGCTGTCATGTGCATGTCTCCTCCCATGATCCAGACCCTTTGCTCTCTCCTTGATGGCCTTGCTATCTGTATCAATGAGAACAAGTTGGTTCCTGTCCCCACCCATATACTCATGTTCATCGCGGCACATCTGGACTCTCATGCGGGCTGCATCTTTCTCCCAAAGGACCATTTTGCTGCACTCACTTCTCTCATTGCACAGCTACACCACAACCCATGTTTGTACGTTCACCAGTGCCTTTCCCTCTTTGGCCCCATGGCACCCTGCACCTCCATAACTCCTCAGACCAGTCTGCATGTGTGCTGCCTCCCACTGTGGCTCTGGTCAATCTACAAGCTGCAATCGGACCATTTGAGCAAGCTGGTCCTGTTTCCCTCTCTTGTCCTGGCTTCCCTCACATGGTGGACCTACCTGTCCAAAGTTTTGGCCGACGTCCCGTTCACTCCTCCTACTCACTGCACCACTCTCACCAGGGATGCTTCCCTTGTTGAGTGTGGTACTCACTTGGAGCTCCATATGGCCCAGGGCATCTGGACACCTCGGGAGGCGTGGATGCACATCTTGCCTGCTGTGCATTCTGCCCCTTATCAGATTCCACCACATTCAACTGCTGTTTGACAACGTGACAGTGGTTGTGTATATCAACAATCAGGGCGGCACCCGGTCCCCCTCCTGCTGCATGGAGGTTATCCATCTGTGGAACTAGTGCCTCAAGCATAGGGTCACTCTCCATGTTGTGCACCTACTGGCACTAGCAACTCTTTGGCAGACATGCTCAACTGGTCCGTCTATGTGAATCATGAGTGGGAGCTCCACAACCCCATGCTTCTCTCTGTCTTTTGCCAGTGGGGCACGCCACACTGGGACCTCTTCACGACTGACCCAAATTACAAACTTCCACTCTTCTGCTCCAGAGAAGCCCTCAGGCCAGACTCCCAGGGTGACACCCTTTTCCTTCCCTGGACTACTAAACTCCACTACACCTTCCCGCCCATTCCCCTGCTCCTACGCAAGTCCTACGCAAGGTGTGGTGGGATCGCACAACAGTCATTCCGAAAGCCCCTACCTGACCTTGCCAATATTGGTTCATCAATCTCCTCCATCTCTCTGCTTGTGCCCCAATCCTCCTTCCTCCATCCTCCCAGATCTCCCCACACAGGCACATGGCCTTCTGAGGCACCCCAACCTGGGCCTACTCCACCTCATGGCTTGGTATTTGAATGGGACTTGCATGTAGACAGGGCATGCTCCACCCCTGTGCGCGACATCCTCATGCACAGCATACGGCTGTCTACCAGAACCTGCTACCAAGCTAAATGGTGGTGCTTCACTGTCTGGGCACGCTACCACCGCTACCCTTTGGACACCATCTCCATTCCCATCCTCCTGAACTATCCTCTCCACCTTTGGCTGTCAGGCCTCGCCCACTTCTCTGTCTGCATCCACCTGGCAGCACTCAATGCCTTCCTCTCCTCTATGGATTGTTCTTCCACCTTCACTCACCCGACCAGTGTCCACTTCCTTCACAGCTTGCTCAGAGCCTTCCTGTTTGGTGTAGAAACCTACCTCCTCTTGGGACCTGAATCTCATCATCTCTGCCCTCGCTAAGCCGCCCTGTGAAACCCTTGTGACCTCCTCTTTTGCCCAGCCCTCCATAAAAGTGATCTTTTTGGTGGCCATCATCTCGGTGAGATGGGTTAGCAAGCTGGCAGCCATGATGGCCAACTTGCTCTTTACTGTCTTCCACAAAGACACAGTCTCCCTGTGCCTCCATCCCAAATTTCTCCCCAAGGTGGTCTCTCCGTTCCACCTCAATCAATGGATCCACCTCCTAATCTTCTACCTTAAACCACACACCTTCCCCAAGGCACGGACGTTGCATTCTGTCGATGTCCTTTGGTCCCTGGCCTTTTATCTCCAATGCACCCCCCGCCTTCCAGCCTCGCCTAGACTCTTCCTCGCCATTGCAGAGCATTGCCGGAGCCACACCCTCTCCTTGCAGTGCCTCTCTAAATGGATCTCCCGTTGTATTCAGGAATGCTATGCCCTCTCATGTTCCTCCATCCCCAGGAGTCACGGTGCACTCCACCTGGGCGTATGCCGCCACTTCAGCCTTCCTCATGGACATACTGTGGCAGGACATTTATAAGGTGACCATGTGGTCCTCCAGCCACACTTTTTCCACCCACTATGCCATAGCCCCAGCGGAGGTGGCAGATGTGGTAGTCGGTCACACCGTTCTACAGACTGACTTCTTGAAAGTCCTCGTACCCACCTCCATGCTGAGCACTGCTCGCTACTCTCCAATGTCCATATAGAGATCATCACTGGAAGAAGAAGGGGAAGTTACTTACTGTAACTGGAGGTTCTTGAAGATGTGTGGTTCCTATTTGGAGTCCAATACCTGCCCTCCATCCCCTCTGTTGCAGACTCCCATCGCTTGCTTATAAGAGGGACCTGGTGCAGTGTCAACCCGCACAATCTTTTAAAGCCTCGGACGCACCATGCAGCTGATGCATGACACACATTGCGGGTCAACGGACACTACTACAAACAGTTCTGGTGCATAGCACATATGCACCCACATCTGGAATCCAAATATGGATCACACATCTCGAAGAGTCTCCTTTTACAATAAGCAACCTCCCCTCCTCTCATGCTGGCAGCCTGTGTAGGCCTGCTGTTTTGGCAACCCTGAAAAAAGATTAAAGCCTTCCAAAAGATTGCCCCAAACTGGTATTGCACGTCTCTTTCCTTGTGATGCAGTCTGCTGCCATGGAGGTAGGGAACAAAAGGTTTTCCTCCACGGTCTGAACTGAATTCCTCAGCATAGCAGGTATTTGTTATGGAGCCTCCATAGTCCCAATGCCTGTCTTTCAGGTGAATGCAGCTGTCCTATGGCTTTTTGAATAAGGTCACTAATGTAAATTTAACATGCTTATTTAATGCTCCTGTTGCCTAGTTCCTTGAGCCTAAACCACTGAAGATGGCCCAGATTAGACGGCTTTCTGTATGTGAACTGGCCATCCACAGGAAAGCAGCTCATGCACTCCTTAGCAGGCACAGAGAATGAAGGCACTGCTAATTTGTGGCTAATTGGACTTGAACCAGTTCTTCACTGCGTTCTGGGGTATAAGAGTCAGGATGCTGGGTCTCCACGGAGAAGAGATTAGGGGAGGTGAGTTGTGGAGTAGGCAAAGCTGTGGTTGCCTGGAAACAAAGAGTTTAGAGGGATGAAATCCTCCATTTATGGCACGATTTAGGGATAAAGACCTGGAGCATTTGCCTCTGTGAAAGCTTACAGCCACCATTTCTCAGTGCTAGGGAAGAAGAATGACGCACCTAGCAACATCAAACAGTGTTTTGTTTTGTTTTTTTTAAAGTATAAAACCAGAGCTAGATTGTCCCCTGATGCAGAAAGGAGCCAGTGGGAACAAGTCTTTTGCATCACTTTTCTTCCTTGCCAAAGTAGTAGAGGTTCATTCACCCAAGCTACGCTAGAGGCACTGGGTCTTCTATACTAACACCCTATATCTCCACAATGGCACCAAGTTCCCACTTCCTCTGAATATTGGCTGCCAGCTGTGCCTGTCACATAGCTCTGACCTAGTAAAATGTTATCAAACTTTCCAAATTAATTCACAGTTGGGCTGAGGACGAGCATGAGAAGCTTCACCCAAAAGGATAATTTCTCCAGAGCGTTATAAGCTACAGAAAATAGGAGTGTACAAAATGACTGTCTCCTCTACCATAATTTTTGCACTGTTGTACAATAATGAGCATGATAGCGGGTTTTTTAAGTGGTGAAAGACAAAGTAAAAAAAAGGTAGATGCTATTTTAGAAGATATCCTCTGCTATTTGCACTTTATCATCATCTCTGGCTTCCGTTTGTCTGCAAACTTTTAAAAATAGCACACAGTAAGTCATACAGCTTGAAAGCCTTGGTGCTTAAATGTGAAAATCTTTTATATCCTAAATAATATACTACCAAAGTAAGTGTTTCATAGCACCAGTTCTACTTGCAAATTCTTCAAAATCAGTTTTTTGTTTTGTTTCTCCCCCCCAAGAGGATTTCTGTCGCATCTAAATGGTTAAACTGGCATGTGCATTTCAAGTTTCTTTAACATAAATGTAACATTTATATATTACATTTCTCTCCAACCCACCTCCCCCCATGCTATTTTATATATATTATTAAATACATGTATTTGAGGGACACTAGGGACTTGTCTATGCTAAAGGGGTTTGCTGATATAGCCTAGTGGAGCTGCAGTTTGTATTGGCAAAAGGGTTCTTTTGTTGATTATAGGTTATAACAATTCCCTGAATGAAATAAACTATGCTGCTAAAAGGACTTTTTGGCTGGTATAATTGTCTACAGTAGGGTTGTTTCTGGCCTAGCTGTGTCAGTTGGGGGTGTGTGTGACTTTTTTACAATTCTAACGGAAATTGTTATGCCAGCAAAATTTTTAAGGGTAGATAGTCAACTGAGCTTTGTATTCTGTTGGGAAGATTCATTTTCTTTCTGACATGTCATCTTATTCCCTGTTTTGAAAACTGTTTGGAAATAGCAAATGTTTCTTCTAGCACCAAATGGTTACTGGAGTAATACTGCTCTGTGTTTACTCATAACACTGGGAGTAGGCGGTGTTATAAAGAAGATAGTTATAATGTACATAGCCACCATTTCAGAGATCTTGGGAAGAAGGACTTACCGACCAACATTAGCCAGTTTGAAAAAAATAAATTTAAAGGGCTAAAACTAAAGTCAGATTCTCCTCGGCTGCAGAAAGGGACTGAGGGAACAAGTATTGTGCCCCATCCTTCTTGTGCTTCTATCCTACTGCCTTGTACCTCCACTGCAGCCCCAAATTCCCAGCTGCCTAACAACCTGCCTCTTTTGGGACTCCCTTGCTCATAGTTGCCCCTCAGCCTCTGCTTAAATGAGGGTTTTTGGTATGGACTTCCCTACGTGACCTACTTAGAAAGAGATGACAGGCCAGGCCAGGCCCCTGGTCCACTTGTTCCAACATCCAGGTAGTCTGAACATGACTACCAGTAGCTGAGTCAGAGAAGGGGCCAGAAAAATAGACCCCCAACTCTTCAGTTGACAATTACGGAATAACCAACCGCTGTGGAAAGTGTTGTACTAATGTTAACTAAGGTGATGCTCCTTTGTAGGGAGGCAGTGTTGCATAGTGAGCAGAGCCCGAGACTGGGATTCGAGAGACCTGGGTTCTATTCCCAGCTCTGCCCCTGGCCTGTTGGCTGACTTTGAGCAAATCATTTAATCTCTCTGTGCCTGTGTTTCCCCATCTGTAAACATGGGAATAATGATACTGTCCTCCTTGGTGTAAAGCATTTTGAGATCTACTCTGACAAAATGCTATACAAGCGCTAGATATGATTATTAGTTTCTTCTTGCAGAAAGAGTTGTTATCCTATTTACTGTAACGTGGGTGGTCTTATTAACCATATTATTACTTGTTAGTTTGTCATTTTGGTGGCAAAGAGCTTCACAGGTTATATTTGCATCATGTAATAGTATTTCCCTTTATGCTTTAGATTGTATTGTCTTCAAGTTTCACTGAACATCCCCGTGCTCTTGTACTGCAAGAAAAGGCTGAACAGGAGCGTCCACATTACCTTTGCTATACTATTACTTATTTTGTATTATTCTGTCACCTCCCCTCTGCTTTCTCTGTTTTAGTCCTGATCTTGGCATTCTCTCTTCATACAGATGGCTTTCCATGCCTCTGTTGTTGTTGTCCATCTCTATCTCCTATTTTCTGCATTATCACTGGTATGATGGAATGACCAGGGATTAGAAGATTCCACATGAGGCCATAGCATTGATTTACATAAAAAATGGCCATAAAGGAGATACAATAATGAGCCTAAAAATGAAATACAGTGATCCATTGAATACCGGTAAGCAGAATATACCAGTTATCTCCATACCTGCATGTAAGAAGGTGGAATTTCTTTCCCATAATGTGCAATACACACACCCAGTCCAAACCCTGGGTGCAACCACTGTGGGAGATGAGGAAAATATATCCCCTTGACTTTTTGTTTGTTTATCCCCTGGTGGAGGTTTGCCTTTCACACCAGCAAAACATAAAGGTCAGCCCTAAGGTTCTCCTGCACTTGGCTGCTCCTAGTGTTTTCCCTCCAGAATTTGCAGTTGTCAACACAGTCGATCTCATGCTGTACTCTCCTAAGGGATATGGCACAACAGCTGCACTACACAGATGTACTCAGAAGCACTGTCCTCAGAGCTTCCCCTGGGGCCTGAGACTCCATTTTGCAGGCACTGTCTGGCTGTTTATATTCACTTTTCTCTGTTACTTTACATGTGTTAAAGCAACATTTTAAAAGAAGCCCGTGATGGGAATCACTGTCTTGTGCTGTAAGTGGGGCCATTTCCCAACCACTTCATGTTTATATTGCTCTGCCCCAGCTCAGAGGAGGTCTCCTCATTTTGTTGGTTTTTCCAATTGCTCTTTTATATTTCCTACACATTTTTAAAGGAGTCTATTACTCCAGAGTGCTTTCTCTGGACAGTATTACATTGGATGTACATTATATCTGCTCTGCTCTGCTCTATAACAGACAGCTGTTAATTCAAATCTTTGTGAATTTTACTTCCTTTCAGTAAAGATTCAAATGCTAAGTCCTGAAATATTTCATGTTTTTAGTTACAATTTGCTAATCTTACAAATACATTTTACTTCTGTTGAATTGGGTTTTTACCTGTTACAGTTTCTTGTCCTGGAGCTATGCTTTTTAATTGAAATAGAAATAGGACTCGTTATATCCAATTAAATATTTAACTTCCATCAGTTAGGGGTGATTATCATATATTTTTTCCTAAGTATCGTCGGTGATGGGTGCTGTATGAATATGGAACATTACTGAATTCAAAATGCAATAGATGTGTAAGATACTCACAAAGTAAACTCTCATAGTACCAAGTGGCCACTGAGCCACCACTGTTTTCCACCCTGTTGGGTCCAGACTACCTCAGGTGCTGAGATTTCGTGGTGATGAGTGCCATGTAAATGCCTGGGTGGCTATAATCAAGGTATGTTAGGAAACCAAAGAAACAGAACAAACATTTAGCAAAGTTCCCTACATCCTACTGTTTCCTTCAGAACTGCACGAATAACTAACCAGAGGGGCAGGTCAGGCTCTAACTGTGCAGTTCTTGTTTACTTGCTTCATCTTCTGTACATCATTCTGAACGTTTTTCTCTTGGCCCTGCCATCCTCACACCTTACTTGATTATAACTCTTGCTGAAGCTCATGAAAAGTTTGCTTGAGAAAGGACTGCAGGATTACACCCCAATAATTCTTTTAATTTAATTTTTCTTGGCTGAATATTTACTATAAGTAGTCTACGGTGTAACGAATTATCTTCTTTTGTGTACAGGCCATTTGAAATGACTAATATCGGTTGTGCAATGATGGTTCCTGACACGAATGCTTAGAGCATGGACTAGTCAAAAGGAGACCTGAGTTCTATTCTCAAGTGTGGCATTAACATGTCACATGATTTTGAGCCAAGTTACTTAGGTGAAACCAATGGGAGTTAGGTGCCTAATACCTTTGAGGATCTGCACCTTAATCTCTGTACCTCAATTTCTGCATCTGGAATAATGGGTATAAATAGTACTTACCGATCTCAGTAAAATACTTTAAAAATCCCTAGATGAAAGTTTCTTTGAAGTACACACTATTATTATTTTATATCCTAATGCTTTTAGCGGGACATCTTTGTGCTAAAATAACAGAAACCAAGAGCAGTATTTTTCCAGAGTTGCAGCGATATTTCCTTTGTCATGTTCAATTCCGGTTGCACATGTCACACTAGAGTTATGTACTTAAAGCTGAAAAACAACTACTGTAGTGAAGCCTGCCCGAGAAGAAAAGTTACAGTGGAAGTTCAAGCTTAAAATTAAGTAAATCTTAAAATTACTGATGGCTGTAAATAGTGTTTTGCAAGGGTTTTTTAATATCAGCGGTGATGCACACTGAAGCTAATGAGTCAGTACAATCACAGTGACCAACTGAGCATGACGGCACCAAGCAGCTGAGGACAAGGGTGCCTATTAGCACTGCATCTCAAGTATGGCAGCCGTTGCCATCACCACTCCTGATTTTAGAATATTTTTAACTGTGCTATAACACCTCACGCCAGGCTGGAATGTAGCACACAGTGCTTCAGCTCAAGAATGACAACTTTTCAAAATGTGGGGGGGAAAAAAGCAGTGTGGTCATCTGTAACTATAAACTGTACCAAAGAATTTGTAAAAATGAATGACTTCCGTAGGCTTTATTTTGTATTCCAGTAATTTCTGCTAGGTGGCCCTCAAGGGGAAAAAATTCAAAGCCATTCATTTCCATATAAATGTCCAGTCCCGTTTGGAAGCTTGCGAAAGTCTTGGCTTCAAAAGCCTCCTGTGACAGTGAGTTCTAATTACTTTTTCAGACAGTGTGTATTTCCTTAGAAATTGTTGGCTTAAGCACCGAAGCATCTTTAGGAAAAACTTTTACATCCTGTTTAATTAGACAGGGGACTTCATCCTTAAAGATACTGAGGTGTTGCTCTGCTCAGCATTGAAATACCTATCCCCTAGTTGCCTTGCCGCCCCCTGGAACTTTCAGCCCCCAGGCAGGTGCCTAGGCTCGCCATGCAAAGCAGGGGAGAGTGAGGGGCTAGTGCCACAAAGGTACTGAGCCACCTAAGTCTAACATTTAGGCACCACTGAGTCTCAAAACCATCATGCCACTGCCTCCTAACCCCCGGGGCCCCTAAGTTTCACCGGTTAAGCATAAGTGCTGCTGTTGGCCCAGACCAGCTGAGTTTCCCCGAGCCCGAGCTCAGATATAAGCCCCATCCTCGGCATTTCCTATTCGCTAGCTTAGGCTCAGTTTGCTGCTGTGAAACCTGCTTTTTCGTGCCCAGCTCTACCCCGTGCATTGCAGCAGGAGCCTGGACACCTAACTTGAGGCTGTGGATTTTATTAGGCAGCAAGGTGATTAAAATGAGGAATTGCAATGCTGAGCTAAAATCGCCTTCATGGACCTAATGCCACAGGGACACACAAGTTTCTATGGGTAAAGGCTCTGATCTGCCAGCTTTTCTACTGCTGGCCATGCACACAGCTGCCTCAATCCTGACATCACTGAGCAGCTTGGTGCCTGACTTGTGGTGTTGGTGGGATTCACAACGCCAACCAATCTCACCTGTAGGGCCCAACCCAGTAGCTAGGCGCAGAGGGCATGCCCATGGCATTGTTCCCCCTCCCCCAAGCTAGGAGTTGGGGGAGCAGAGATGGGAGCCTGGCTCTCCCATCTCCCAGATGAGTGTCCTACGCACTGGTCTACGGTGATTGTCTGTTGTGCTCGTTTGGGCCCAGTGACTACTTAATTCGTTATACAGTGGAACAGCTTCAACAGGAGCTAGTGATACCCCTCCAATACCCCACAGCCCACTGCTGCAGGGAGTCCTTTGGGAGGTGGGCGGACCTGTGTTCAAGTGGCTGCACCACATCAGGTGGGGGTGGGGGGAACTTGTCTCTCACAGCCTGGGTAAATGCGCTAGCTAAGAGGATTTTGATTAAAAGTGGGCACCACCACCACCACCTCTGTGGTTTTTCTTGAGGAAGGGCTGATGTGGCTTAGGCAACTAACGCCAGGCAGGGTTCATGGCTGTGACTGCCAACTGAAGAGGAGGCACCTCTTTCTGGCCCAGCCTGAGGGGCTGAGCCCCCTTTGAGGGGCAGAGCTTAAGCTAGACCCCTCCCCCCCCCATGGACTTGGTAAGGGGTGTCCCGATTGGCTTCCAAGGAGCTCCTTTTCAGGCAATACTGCCGTTGTTGAGCGAGTGCGTGCAGCATGCATGTACATACCCGAGCTCCCTGGTTTTGTGACGCTGTGGCAGCACAGATTTCAGCATGGGCTAGCTGCTCCAGTAATTATTGAGGGTCCCAGCTGCACTTGCACAGGCCACGCTGAGCCGTGGCTTCGCTGTGGTGGACCCCTCCCCGCCCCCAGCCAGCCCAGGTAAAGGTGGTTCAGCTGATGGCAGGGTAGACATTCCCGCAGGTGTTTAACTCTGCCCCAGCATGGTGTGGTGGGGCCTGGGTGTCTGACGTGGCGCTGAGGCTGCCCTGTGCACAAGTCCCTTTGTGGAGCCAGTCCCAGGCACCCAGTGATTTTTTTTTTTTTTTTAAGCAGCCAATAACTGAGCAGGAAGCAACCTGAGGTAGGCGTGAAATGCCCAAGAAAGACGTAAACACAGGATAGGAGCTTAGCTACCTAAAGAGCCGGGCAGGTACACCAGCGTGATGACCCAAAGCCCCACCACGCTGGAGCCTCAGCCCTCGTCTTGCATTAGGCACCTAAACCAGGTCATCAGTTTTGTTGCCCATGCCTGCCAGCCAAAACTGCAGCTCTCTCTGGCGCCTGCTCATTCTTGACATCTTTGTCACGCTTGCCAGAGACCCCTGGCTGTCACCTATGTGGATTTTGTGCTGCCGTCTCCCACCCCTCCCAGTTGCATACTCTTAGCATGCCTACACAATCAGGTCCCACTCACAAGATGTTATCCTGCTTTGAGGCTGCCAAAGGCGCTAAACTGTGGGGTGGTAGCTGGGCTGAGGTGGCTTTGTGCATGCTGACTGGAGGAATCATAGAGGACTTTGGGCTAGATAGCAGCTGAGCGCTGTCTAATGAGGCAGCTCGGTACCTTCAAGGAGCTGGGCCTCTTTGCCACAGGCAGTCTTAGTACATTTATACGGGCAGCAGGAGGTGCCAGAGTAGTCGTTGGTAACCAAAATTCTGGAAAACATATTTACCTCTGAGGCAATGCTGTGCCATGGCACACATGCAGCATTCATAGCCCCTGCAGATGTCTTTGCTTCCCTGTCAGAATGTCATTTTTCTGCGGGAAGCAAAGGGAACCTGCCAGAGCGGTCATGTGCCCCTCCCCAGCAACGCAGGTGTGTTGTTGTGGGCACCTGGAGCAGATGGCACAGTGGTAAATCATGGGGCTGAGGGCGCTCCTTGGCTAGTGGTGCCTACTTTGTACCGGGCTCAGCTGCTAGTCCCAGTTGAGGAAGGATGGGCCCTTCCTCGTCCCCTGCAAGAAGCAGCTGGGGCCAGGTCAGACCCAACCCAAAACCATCCTCTGGCTGCAGGAAGCTCCTCCTCCTCCACTTCCTGTCCCCATCACGCTTGGAGGGGATCACTGTAAGGAGAGCTGTGCACCCAACTGCCCAAACCCTGTGCATCCAAACCCATGCTCGCCCCACTGAGTCTCAAACCCTGCACCCAAATGCCCTCCCCCTGGAACCACCACCTCTGCTGGTGGAGCCCACCTCGCAAACCCACCCTGCCAAGCCCCACCTGCCTGCACCCCAAACGCCTCCCCTGCACTCACACACCCCATACCTTCATTCCTCCACACACACTAAGCTCTCCACACTTGTATCGTGCCGAGCTGTGCCTGCTTTTCCGCACCTGGCATGGAGGGGCAGGCCTGGCCCTTGTGCTGTGTCAGGGGCAGGTGCGGCCTCACCGCCAAGTCCGTCTGCAGGGGCAGGTACAGGGTAGACTCCTATGTCCGTGAAGCCAGTGGCCTGTGTTTCCCCACTGCCATGCTGGAGCCTCCACATTTAATTCGTGACAAAAGTTGCAGGATTTTGAAGTATTGTGTACCGACTTTGGTGCAGCATTCCCTCAGGTGTTGATATTAAACCTCAAGCCTAAGCCCATTGCTTACTATTCAGGTGTACCCTAATGTGGAGGCAGAGTAGCCTTCTTGCCCCCTCCTCTGAAACATCTGCAGCTGGCCATACTAGGTGAGCTGGCCCGTGCGTCTAATCCAGGCTGTTCCTAGTTAGTAGAGAAATGAGACACATTCACTGTTTAACCCATCTTTCACTACAACTGCTTGGCTTTTTAGCACGTGGTCATGACGCCTGCAAGCCTGACAGCCCCACATTGCTAGTCAACCTCAGGGTACATCTACTTTGTAATGAAAGTGCTGCGGCACAGCTGTGGCTGGCCTGGCTCAGCTGATTGGGGCTAAAAATAGCCGCATAGCTGCTGATCCTGGCTCTGAAAGCCATCGAGGGTCTCAGCGCCCAGGCACTGGCCCACACCTGATCAGCTGTACTGCTCTTTTTAGTCCCACAGCCTGCATCCCAATCAATCGATTGGGCTCTGAGACTTTGTGCTGCAGGTTGTTTATTGCAGTATAGATGTCCCCCAACAGCACTGTATTTTACCATCTCCAAAATCCTTTTTGTATTAAACCAATAATAAAATAACTAAAAAGCTCGGTCACTTGGCCAGGCCAGGAGCCATTGTAATATATAACAAAATCATTTTTAGTGACCGTAACCATGCTCTGCAAATCATGTTCACCAGAGTTCATCCATATTAGCATTATGTGCTGGATTGGCAGCCAGTAGCTGGGATGAACTGGATCGTCATCTAATCATGAGTTTAAAAGCATGCTTTTCTGTTTAAGGTGCTATGACATGATATGGGCAGACTAAAACACAGTCACTAAGGGGATGGCTACATGGCAGCTGGGGGCACACCTACCCGCCCACGTAGACAGACACAAGCTACTGTTGCTCGCGCTAGCATGCTGAAAATACATTGTAACATAGGCCAGCCCCCTCACTGTGGATTCAGAGTGGGTTGTACTCAGAGGACTAGCCCATGGCACCGCCTGTATCACAACAGCATCACTGCTCTCTTTTTCAGCAGGCTACCTCAACTTGAGCTAGTGTGTGTCTGTCTACCTGGGCAGTATCTATCTACCTGGGCTGGGAGGCTCATGGCCAGCTGGAGCATAGATATACCCTAACTCATGGAAATCAAACAGCACGTGGAAATTGGCCAGAGACTGAGGGTAAGTAACTGGCTATGTAGGGTCGCGGGCTGATGGGGTGAGTAGTAGAGAGAAAAAACTGAGACTCTACCTTACTTGCTGCATCCCTTCCAGCTCTTTGCAGTTACTGTTTAGATTCTCCTTGAAGCTAAATTGGTGTAAATTGTTTTGCCACCCATTAGCCCCATTTTCTGATCAACTCCACCACTCGTTATGTCCCGGCTGAGTATGCTGCAGAGACTTCCACAGGAGTTGCTGCTACTCCCAATTGCTGTGAATCTGGGCAATTGTGTGCGCCCCATGTGAACTCACTGCCTCGGTGTAGTGCACCTTACTTATGAGCTTCCTGACATTTTAAGACCAACCCTTAACAATAGCTTTGGTTTCAGTATTGTGATAATGAAGGAGCTTTATCAGCTGCCTTATTGTACACCAGGTAATAAGTAAATTATTCCCAGCAATTACTTTGAATAAGTAGTTGAGAGGTGACAGGACAAACAACACTGGAAATGAAATCCTTTTTATGCACAGGCCAGTTATAATCCAGTAGGACCCAATATGTATTTCCATACGTAGAACTATTAGTATCCACCACTCTAATTTGCGTCATGAAGAAACTGTCCCATTCTGCTATATTTTGTCCTCAAAGGGACAGATTCAGAACCACTAAACTCATTCCACTCAGGATCCTAGCCTCAGTGTGACCCAGGATCTATTAGAAGAAAGTTACTGAGGAGAGCATTTGGAGTGACAATGTTATATTATAGCTCACGTGAGTGATGCCATATGATTTCTGTTCTGCTGGCTGGTGTAGACTTAGGAACATCATGTAAATACTTATCATAGTGGAAGGCATCAGCTCACGTACTCTTAATCCACTGCAGGATGTCTTGCAGATTGCAGCTGGAAACGGGAAGATTACAGAGTTACTAGGAAGTACAAACGGACACACAGAATGATGGAGTTACTGAGAGTCCTCTGACCAGTCCCTCTCATTTCTCAGTCTTAATTATATGCACAGTGCCACAGATTGTGGTGATATCCCAGGATACAATCTACTAACCCTTGCCCTGCCCTCTATCCCTTCTCCATTAAGAAAGAGCAGCCTACCATCATAGCTGCAAATGCACATTTGCATCAAAAAGAATTTTTGTTGCCATTTTCTTATTAATATGAAATGTCAGACTGTAGTGTCTCATACATGATCTTCATGTGGGAATGTTCGGGCTGTTAAATATTCTCTGTTGGAGTGCAGCCCAGCAATTTAAAAAGAAATACAACATTTCCAGATCAAATATTAATTACATCTAGATTGAATCATATTTTTCAAAGAGAAAACTTACAAACAAGAAGCTAGGCCTTTCTAAATGATCAGTAATAAATTTCGGATGTCACAGATTATGGAAGCCAATCATCTAATTGTGAATTAGAAAAATACTGGCCCAGCCTGCATAAAAGCCTCCATTAAGTAAATATTTTAAGTTTTCACTATGAAAAGTCAGTGGCAACGTGCCTTAAAAAACTATAATGGATTAAATATCCCTTTAATGATAGTCAAGTTGCTTTTTACAGATCACATTTATACAGGAGGGGAGCTGGCTGAATGATGTTAATTATTGGATTATGGTACAATTAGATACAAAATGTCCTTTTATGTATTCCTTCACAAGAACTTCCTGAATGTTGTAGCAGTTTTCATCCACAAATCGTGTTAACCTTTCTTTTTTAGGTTGGCTTGCTGTTCTCTGAGGTTCAATACCCTGAAGGCTGATACAGTAGGTGATTGTGATTGCAGTCTTGTGCGTTCATTCCTCAGAACACCGGTTTAATCTCAGGGTGATTTATAGTAAGTGATTCTGGTTTCCAGTCTGGTTGAAAAAAGTGAATATTGAATGTCCGTGCCCAGTTCTCAAACACTCGTTTTTCTGTGATAAAACGATGATGACTGCCCTTTCGTCCCCGCTCATGTGAAATGTACATTGTACATTCATCAGGTCCCAAAGGTTCATAATAATGATAAGGGACTGAAGGATGATTAGGATCCCTGTGAAAAAAAGAAAATAGATGGAAGCCCAAGATGTTCTTTTTACTGATTGAAAAGAGATGCTATCTTTAATAAGCTGATGGGCTCAAATAATTTTTTTGTCCCACTTAAACTGAATTTCCTGCAGTTGGTATTTTTCTAGCATAGTTAAGCAGTATCTGAATGAAGCAAAGGTGGTTTTCTTTTCCCTTCCAGTTAAAGGAGTGACAAAACAAGCTCAAAAACAAGAGAGGGTGAGTGTGCTGCAGTGCCACATTGCTGCACTGAAATTTGAAGCATGGTGCTTAGAAGAGAATTATATCCAGTTTGTAACTTGAAAGGAGAGGTGTAGAGGTGTACACTGTACTGAACCAAGGGAGGAGCTGATCCTGGTCACTTCATTCTCTCACACCTGCTTGTGTGAATATTCTCCCAGCATGGTGCACCGGGCTATAACCACACAACATCAGCAGCACTTCCCACACATATCAGGTTGATGATGCAACCCCCCTTTCGCTGACTTTTTAATCAAATGGAACCCAATAAATCCCTTCTATTCCAGTATCAACTTTCATAGATGTAGGGGGCAAAAATTAAAACCATTCACCCAGGGAATCTCAGACCTTGTCACCTCATGCACATCAATCTGCAGGGATGCCAGAGAGCACACCACTTGTAAGTAGAGAGAGATTTATGTGAGACATGGATCATTTTAACAATTTTCATCTCACAGATGATACCCGCTCTAGAAGAAGTGTTTGGTTTTATTTCTAACAACATACTTGTGTTGCCCTGTTTGATTTTCTATATCAGACACTACGTATTACTCTCCAGAATGCCTTTAATATGGGCATCGCCCATTTAATCTCACAAGAAAACATATGCAAGTCAGTGTCACTACTGGAACCTAAAGGGGGTATAAACAGCCCATGTAGGGATGTTTTCTGGCTGATGCAGAGCCCCTGTGCCACATTCCTTCCTGTCCCCAGGGTTGGACAGAACACACTACTCTGAACTGGCAATAATGGCCCACGCAAGATGGTTCCAAGTTATTGCAACTAGAGGAGCCCTGGAGTTGCTCTAAGCTGTGTGCTGAGCTGGCCCCTGCTAGGGAGTATGAACAAACCAATGCAGAACCAGGGCTGGCAGCTGTAATATCAAGCTTTCAGTTTGAAAAAGTAAATATTTAATGTTTGAGCTCAATTTCAATCAAATATACCCAAAAAAATAAATAAATAAAAAAAAATCAGAAGTGTGCTGGTTTTTGCCTATTATTTCTATTGTGTAGCATCCGTCACTGGCACAATTCTCTGTCTAATTTTTCTTATTTCACCATGCTCATATTGTATGTGTAGCAGTAATGTAAAAAATTGCTGCGGCTTTCCATTTATCCCTTAGATTAACATTTTAATTCAATCAGTCTAGCTTTCTAATAACACAATACGATACTGAGATCAATCCTACAGCACCACACTAACAATAAAATTACATTTCTAAAAATAAGATTGATTCTGTTCTTCTTGTACATAGCCTCACTGGAATATGTATGAGAACTAAACAAAAAAATTCATTAGTACTTCATCTACAGACCCCAAATTTTTTTAATTTTAAATCCTATTTATATATGTATTTAATATAGATGGTTTCATCTATCACCAAAGGTAGATTTCTAGATCTCTATTTCCAATGAGTGTGTCACACTACATTTATTATAAAAGGTCCAATGTATTAAGAAGAAAAAATAAATCTAGCTGAGTGGTTAGTACTGTTACCATAAATCTAATAGGGTATATTTTTAATGTGGTATTCAAAAAGAAAATCAGAACTATAATGTACATAGGCATATGCATATAAATTAGATTATTGCTCCTTTACATGTGAAGCCTAATTTCCCCTCCACTTTCTCTACTGTCAATCTGTAGTAACTCTGTTTAAATCATTGGAAATACTCTGGTGTAAAATCTGAGTGGGTGAGATCAGAATCCAGATCCATCTAACAAATGCATTTACTGTGGTAACAGCTTACAGCCCACTCCTGCTAAACTGTTCTTCCAGACTTACTGGTTCTGGCACTTCCTAGGCATCTTGGAGGCTGCATCATATTTATTAAAAAGGGTGGGGATCCAGCATGTTGGATCAGATGGGCATTCCTTTTCCCATTTTAGGGAAAGATTATTTATCTGTTAGGAAGTTACCTTCTGTTTAAAGGGGTCAGTTCAAAGCTATAGTTGTAGAAACGCATGTAGGCTTCAGGGGCCAGAGTTGGGACTTGAATGGTTTCAAGAACAGAACAGAAAAGCAAACGAAGCAAAGAATTTATTTGTATTATTATTTGTATTCCCTCTCTCTGCTTGTGCCTCTACCTTGAGTTTAACTCCCATCGGTCTTATTCTCTGCTTTGTTTGATGACTTCCATAGCAGGCCAAACTTTCCTATGTATAGGGCAGCTGTCCAAGACTTGAAAGGCCTACACCCATCTTGTGCTGGATCAGGCCCAAAATTACTGCATAACAATATGTTATTTTAGGCCCAGATCCTGTGAATAACGGCACACTGGCTTCAGTGGACTCTGTATGGGTAGAGATGTCCACTCAGGAGCAGTCACTTCCAGGTTATTCCATTTAAGACAATGGTAACTACTAGGAATGGGTCTGAATCAAAACCAGTTATAAGAAAATGCCGAACTTGGGAAGGGGACATCCAGATTTGGATCGTTACTTTGATCCAGTTCTTTAAAGGGATCCCAATGAGAGTTAGGCACCTAAATATGTCTGAGCATCTGGGCCTTTATATTTCATCTCCTTTCTCCTAAAGCCAAACCTAAATCCCAGTTCCAAAGGCCACTGAACTCTGAGGCTTCTGTAACTACACAATAACCCAACTTAACTGTACCATGTTCTCTCCTAACTGCAATTAACTTGTGTCACCAGCAAATGAAATGCATGAGTAATTTCTATGAGGAAATTGCTAGTCATCTCATTTATTAATATTAAAACAGATGCTATTTTACCACTGCCTGATACTGGACATTAATCAGTATTTTGTCAGCATGCATATTAATATCACAGCTGGGAGGGAGCTGCTGGATGGCAGTTCGTAAAATATACTATACTTTCGCAGTAATAGCATGCCAACGCTGAGACAAAATAAGCACTTGTATCTAGTGTCAATCATTTACTTTTTGCCACTTCAGTGCACATTTTTCTACAGATGGCATCCACCCACACTGGTACCTGAAAATACAGCAAACCAAGTTTGCATTGAAAGGAATGAAGCAGAAAAACAAGGCCATCCCATCTCCTGTTCCAGTCAATCTCTTCCTTTACAAATTAAAAGCGGTTGTAAATCAGCCTTGCAGAATTATGCTTGCTCACTTGGGGTGAGTTATATATATATTTTCAAGGGCAAATAAAATGTCATTATTCTTGATCATCATCAATCATCATGTTGAGGGATGGACAAGTAGATTTTGCGCCTGGGCTGTTAAGTTTCCAGGACAATTTTGCCTCCTCTCCCCACTGCCCCCTTTAGAATCTGATTTCTAATCCATTAAAATTGTTCCCAACACCTTTATACATTTAGTTCGTGGTTATACAGGACCAAATTTTTGTGCAGCCCTTACTCAGGCAGTGCTCCCATTGAGGTCAATGAGTAAAGACTGAAGGAGATAGCACACTATGAATAGTTGCCGTACAATTGGGAATAAAATGCATAACTCCATAACTTAACTAGAAACAATATCTACTTGATTTAAGGCATTTGAGGATGTGTCATGGTAAGAAATTAGATTTAGAGGTGGTGGACAAAGGAATAAATTACAGGACTTTAAACACCAATTTGCCTAAATTTCCACAAATGGGAAATGGCCTGGCAGCCAAACAACTTCATTTTTTTTAACCTGACTCTAAATTGCCACTATGTATATACCTCTGGCATACCAAGAATTAGGCCTGGTCTACACTGCCAGTGGATTTTGGTGGCAGTAGGTGAGAGATATGCAAGCTATATTGAGTAGCTTGCATATCTCCTGTCGACTTACCAAGTTCCACTTTCTGCGGCATCCCCGCTGCGCTACGCTGACGGGAGATGCCATCCAGTCGACGCAGTGTTACTCTTCTTGAAGGGGTGGCTTAATGGCGTCAACTTCCGGGATCAATCAAGTGGGTCTCCACTGCTGCTCAATCGATCCCGCAGAATCAGTCCCGCACTGCCGACAATGCCACCAGCAGTGTAGACATGCCTTTAGTCATATTGTGCAATTAAAATGGGTCAGAATAAGCTCTAGAGTGGGAGGATCTCCACAGGATCCATGCTGGGGCCCTCTTCCAGCAGAGCTCTTCCCTAAATGAAGCAAGCTGTCTGGTGCCAGCCTTCTTCGCCCAGCAGCTTTTGAGTCCAGAAAAGGTTCTGATGGGTTGCAAATGGAGCAAGAGCCTGGCTGCTCATTATGGCACTATCCCCTGATTGCCCAGATTTCCTATCGGGATTTAATGCTGCCAGTAACATCAACCCTCACGTCCTTCCAGCTGATGCTATCGAGCAGCCAGAAGCTTGTGTATGTCTGCACTGCAGATTAAGACCAGACTGTGATTCAGTTTGAACCCAAGCCCCCCTTGGTCCACACACTTACCAGTCTGACTCGCATCAGCAAACACTCAGAAGCCCGAGGTCAAGAACCCTGCTAGGAGAGTGCCCAGAGCCTGACTCCCACTGTGACCTGGGTCTAAGCCCTGTCATTCTGCAGTGTGGACACAGGTCAAGCCACCAACCTGAGGTGGGAGGCTGGTGTAGTGCAGAAGGGATGTGTCAGCACAGCTATGAGACCTCAGGTCCAGCAATCGTAAACCCAGGTTTACAATGCAGCGTGGATGCTCAAGCCTGGGCTAGGAAACACTGAGTCCACAAGTTCAGGTCCCACAAATGTGGGTTTAGTGTGCAGTGTAGACATACCCAAGGGGACCCAGAAAGTGGCAGTGTACTGCTGGTTTGCCAGAGAAGCCAGTAGAGACAGGAACATCCACGCAGGTTCCTGTCTCTGGGGCAGGATGACGCTTCCTTGCATACCCCAGGATCCCAGGGATTAGGAGATCTCACGTTCTGTGAATTCTACAGGAGCCCAAATTCCTCACTTGGCAAGGACAATTAAAGGAAGCACTGAGAAATGTGAAGTATTTCTGCTCTTTTGACTCCACCAAGGGCTTCTCTATAGAAGAAGGAGATCTGGCCCCCAAGTCAGTTATGGGCTGGAATTTGCTCCCTGATGACTCAAAATCATAATTAGGTGTTCTTCTGCCTTAATTTTCTTTTGGGGCAGGAGCATTGTATTCTCTGTGCTTAATTTCTGCTGTGTGCACTTAAGCAGGTTAGCATCTTATTACTGCAATACTCAATAACTTCAACATATCCCTCCTGAAGCAGCACTTTGTAAGTCAGATACTACCATACAGCAGCAAAAGAGCAACATCAGGACACCTTAGGGTATGTCTACACTGCAATTAAAATCCCATGGCTGGCCAGTGTCAGCTGATTTGGGTTCATGAGGCTCGGGTGAAATGGATGTTTAACTGCGGTGTAGATGCTCAGGCTTGGGCTGGAGCCTGGGTTCTGGGACTCCATGAGGGGGGAGAGTCCCAGAGCTCGAGCCTGAGAATTGATACACATAGCGCAAGCTCCTTTGTCCAAGACAGCTGACATGTGTTTAATTGCAGTATGGCCGCACCCTCCGTCTTTGATAAAATCCAGTAAATGTATGAGCTAAGGTGAACAATTCAAATCTTACATATGGGTCTATTGTATAACCCCAGAAAATCACAATACTCATATCAGCCATTCCACTTGCAATGTTACCAACACAACACAAACAAATATTAAAGTTAGTAAATGTACAAAGTGATTTACACACCTACGCGTTGTTCATGTTGACAATGAAAATCCTCTCATTTTGTAGGACAAATTCCTTCAAACAGAATTCCCTCCTCCCCCCGCTCTGGTAGAAAGCAGTTTGGTTAATGATCTTAAGCTAATAATTTTAGCAGAACCAACTGTGTAATATTCTTGGTACCTCTGAAATGTCCTTCGCATTACAGATGTGATATTAATTTAGTTCCATGACAGTGATCACCCAGACTATTACCCTGCTAATTAATACTTAAAAAGCAATGGGCAAGAGGTGTTATAAATTTGGTTGTATTCTAATTCTTAATAGAAATAAGAATGTTAGATATTATATTTGAATATATTTGTATTTGATATTCAGCTAAATAATCAGCAATACATTAGGAGGATTTTAATCTGGAAAACAATGAGAACTAATGTCTTTATTGCAAATTTGTACTGCGTTGGACCTAAATACACTGTTATCAATATACTATAGGAACACAACTCTGTTTGAAGTCCAGCCTTTTGCACGCATGTGTAGTAGTACACAATAATTAATAGTGCTATATGTATTTTGTCATCATATCTTTGAAAATAAGTATCATGCTTTACTTGCTACAATATTTTAGAATTTAATGAGCAGACTCCAGACAAACCAGAAAGTTCAAGTTGTATTTATGGGAGCACTGAGTTCTTTTCAGGGGCTTTGTAGATGACCTTCCACAGAGTTAGTCTCTACAGCACAGATGTAAGCTGTGCCCTCTAATAAGGATAGATTAAATTCCATTGCCTATTAAACTGTTTTTTCTCATCTTTATGAGCAGGTAAATGAACCATTGTGCTATAATTTGTTCATTGAACTATAAATATTAACTATGTATATAACAGAGGCTAACACTATATGTATACACCAAAATTAAAAAATAAAACACAGTCAGAGGACCAAAAATGGCACCATGGCTAAACAACAGCGTAAAAGAGACAGTTAGAGACAAAAAGGCATATTTTAAAAATTGGAAGTCAAATCCTACTGAGGAAAATAGAAAGGAACATAAACTCTGGCAAGTCAAGTGAAAAACTATAATTAGAGAGCCCCAGTAAAGAATTTGAAGAGCAAAACAGAAAAACTAAAGAGCAAATTTTTGTTTAAGTACATCAGAAGCAGGAAGCCTGCCAAACAATCAGTGGGGCCACTGGATGACTGAGGTGTTAAAGGAGCACTCAAGGAAGACAAGGCCATTCCAGAGAAGCTAACTGAATTTTTTCATTGCTCTTCACTACACAGAAGGTGAGCAAGATTTCCACACCTGAGCCATCTTTTTAGGTTACAAATCTGAGAAACTGTCCCAGACTGAGGTGTCAATAGAGGAGCTTTTGGAACAAACTGATAAATTAAACAGTAATAAGTCACCAGAACCAGATAGTATTCACCCAAGAGTTCTGAAGGAACTCAAATGTGAAATTGCAGAACTACTATCTGTGGTATGTAACCTATCACTTAAATCAGCCTCTGTACCAGATGACTGGCAGATACCTATGTAATACCAATTTAAAAAAAAAAGTCTCCAGAGGGATCCTGGCAATAATGGACCAGTAAGCCTAACTTCAGTACCAGACAAACTGGTTGAAATGATAGTAAAGAACAGAATTATCAGACACATAGATGAACACTTTACACGGGGAAGAGTCAACATAGCTTTTGTAAAGGGAAATCATGTCTCACCAATCTATTAGAATTCTTTGAGGGAGTCAACAAACATGTGGACAAGGGTGATTCAGTAGATAGTGTGTACTTAGAGTTTCAGAAAGCCTTTGACAAGGTCCCTCACCAAAGGCTCAAGCAAAGTAGGAAGACATAGGATAACAGGGAAGGTCCCCTCATGGATCAGTAACTAATTAAAAGACAGGAAATAAAGGGTAGAAATAAATGATCGGTTTTCACAATGGAGAGAGGTAAATAGCAGGGTCCCCCCAGGATCTGTACTGGGACCAGTGCTGTTCAACATAGTCATAAATTATCTGGAAAAAGGAGTAAACAGTGGGGTGGTAAAGTTTACATACGATATAAAATTACTCAATATAGTTAAGTCCAAAGCTGACTGCAAAGAGTTGTGAAGGGATCTCACAAAAATGAGATCTCACTGGGCAACAAAATGGCAGATGAAATTCAATGTTGATAAATGCAAAGTAATGCACAATGGAAAACATAATCCAAATTATACATTCAAAATGATGGGTCTATATTAGCGGTTATTACTCAAGAAAGATCTTAGAGTCATTGTGGATAGTTCTATGAAAACATCCACTCAATGCGCAGCGACAGTCAAAAAAGCTAACAGAATATTAGGAACTATTAGGAAAGGGACAGATGATAAGACAGAAAATATCATAATGCCATAGTATAAATCCACAGTATGGCCACACCTCAAATACTGCGTGCAGCTCTGGTCACCCCATCTCAAAAAATATGCATTAGAAATGGAAAAAATAGGGCAACAAAAATGAACAGGGGTATGGAAGAGCTTCCATACGAGGAAAGATTAAAAAGACTGGGACTGTTCAGCTTAAAAAAAAAAAAAAAAAAAGAGATGACTAAGAATATGATAGAGGTCTATAAAATCATGAATGGTGTGGAGAATGTGGATAGCGAAGTGTTAGCTACCCCTTCCCATAATACAAGAACCAGGTGTCACCCAATGAAATTAATAAGCAGTTGGAAGAACTACTTCACATATGCACAGTCAACCTGTGGAACTCATTGCAGGGGATGTTGTGAAGGCTAAAAGTATAACTAAGTTAAAAAAAGAATTAGATAAGTTCAGGTAGGATAGATCCATCAATGGCTATTAGCCATGATGGTGTGGGACACAACCCCCTGCCCTGGGTATCCCTAAACTTCTGACTGCCAGAAGCTGGGACTGGATGACAGGGGATGGATCACTTGATGATAGCCCTGTTCTGTTCATTCCTTCTGAAGCATCTGGCACCGGCTACTGCCAGAAGACAGGATACTGGGCTAAACGGACCATTGGTCTGACCCAATGTGACTATTCTTATGTTCTTATATAAATAGAAGTAAATATCATAGTATTTCTTATAATTTAATATTATGCCACTTGGCTACAGTACATTAATTCTTGTGAACATTTTACACATGGTCACAGTGAAGATTTTAAGGTCTCTGGAGCAGGGATTGTCTTTTTAAAAATGTGTATGTATGTACACCAACAAAGCAGACTTCCTCCCTCCAAAGGAGTTGCCTTGCCTTACACTGAATTAAAGTGTTACACAGATTTATGACATAAATTCATTGGGATCGCTTTACTTACCACCAGAATGCAGCCACTTCTGGGATGGTGCCAAGAACTTTAGTTTTAGGGTAGGAAGTGACGATGGTCTTATCCAATTGAAGTGACAGGAGAATTCAAGTAGGCGGAGTGCAATGGAAGTTGTTTATGATACCCGAAGTATCTGATCTCATTTAGTGCTTTCCTTGAAGAGCTCCTCATGAAATCTGGGAGCTCTAGTAGGGATAGCCCAAGTTACAGCACCTCTCATCATTGTTCTGTTAGAAATACATAAAGTTCTCACCACATACAATCGGGAGTTGACATTGCCTATTGTAAAGATCCTGTCAATAAGCTGCTACTTTTTCATGGTCAGCACAAATGCAAGGTCTTGAATGGTCATTTTCAATTATCAAAAGAATTAAAACAAAAGAAACCATACCTCCATGACACAATGAGCCAACCAATTTCTTTAATCTTGCTCTCCATGCCATTGAAAGTCATTTTACCAATAAACTAGACTTAAGTGAAATCAGAAAGTTTGCCACAGAAAATTCAGTGAACTACCTACTAGTTCAAATAGGAAGTGAGTGATGAAAAGTTGTATTGAATCTCTTCCCTTTGTTGCATATGGACACTGAATGTGGCCCAAAATAAACTGTAGTGCTGAAATGGCTCAATACCTATTTTTGTAGCAAGTTACCTCTCACTGAACTTACACTGGTTATCTAACTTTCCAAAACGAGCCAGATCCACTGGCAAATTCTGAGTGCTGCCTGTTACTCCTGCAAACTACATTTACATGCACAAGATAGGTAATAGCAAGATTAACCATCCATTTTACATGTGCAAATTCAGATTTTGTACAGGCAATTTAGAGGGCCAGTTTTCCAAATGTGCAGGGCTTACATGTTAGAGGAACAAGGATCTTAATTTTAGTTTCATAAACCGTTTAATTTTGACTAGTTTTTAATGGTCAGAGCTTCCCTCCTTCTATAATGAAAAATCCCATCAGAGGAGAATTGAAACTAATATTTCCAGATTAATTTCATGCCAATTATTGCATTACTTTTAGCTGATAAATATTCAAAGGCTAAAATTCACCAACAAGATGGATTAATTCTCCCAATGTACAAACAAAAACTTTTAATATTTTATATAACAGAATTAAATGCTCTTTGTTGTTTCCTGAACCAAATCCTGGGACATGTTAATTAATTGCTTCAAAAGGACTGTAGACATTTCTTGGGGAAAAAATTAAAGATTCCACTATTTATCTACAATGTTCAACCTGGCTGGCTAATACGACTTCCAAAATACATCTTACCTGCAGAAATCTGGCGGTACCATGCCATAAACATTTATCCTGTCACAGAGTTCTAATGCGATAGTCATTGTGAACCATCCTGTGCTAAGCCAAGTGTTGGATATCTTCCTGAAAGTAAAAACATAATTAAGCTTCCGGGGTGACAAATAATTCTTGAGAGATCTAAAGTAATTTCTGAGCAGTTTTCTCCATTCTTGTGAAAGGTTATGAAAATTGGGCAAACACCACCTCTTTTTGCTCTTTCATCATTTAATGAGTTTACCAATATCCTCTCTATCAGTAGAACAATCTATTTGGAAACTGCTTTTGTTGTTTATTAATTTTGGACACAGAAACATTAATATTTTTATTACATTTACTTTAAGCAACTGTAGTCTCCAAATCTTGCCTTCATATTCTGATACTAGTTAACTACCAGAAAAATACCTTGTACCGATAATTGGGTAATGGTTTCTATTAAGCAAATGTATGGCGACACCGGCAGACAGTTAGAGCCTAACGCTGGTCCTATTGTGTATGCATACACAGCCTGTGGCAGCAAGCCTCCCAACTCAGGGCTTGCAGTAGTGCCTCTAAAAATAGCTGTGTAGACAGCTTGAAGTTGTGGGTATGGGACCCAAGCACGTCTCCACTTCAGCACGTCCCCACCCAAGCAACTCCAAAGCACTTTCTATAGTTATTTTTAGAGCCCTAGCCCTAGCCCAGGTCCGTTGACCCAGGAGGCTCACTGCTATGAGCTGTGTAAACATACACACACATTTCAGCGGGACCAGGAATTGGCACTCAAGAGCTCAGTCCAGCCAAAATGAGCTTTTGCAAGTGCTGGTCTGTGGATGCTCCTCAGCCACTCTGTGTTCCATGCTTGAGAATGCGAATTGTGATACTTTGCAGGAAATCAGTGACTGAAGCCATTGACATCCTTTAGCCATAACATGACCCCTCTTTTCCAAGATCAGAGACTCTGACTGCACCTGCATCTGGGATCTCTGAACAATGTGGGATTCCACTTGAGGAATAACCTAGATAGCCTGGTGTGGTGGGCTCCTCCCTGGATAACTGAACATCTGTAAATTGGGGACAGTCTTTAAACGAGGCATAGCTGATTCCACGCTTTATGTTTATGTGTTTATGTGACTTACAGCTCCACTACTGAGGCTTCCAAGGAACCATTTATGCCAGCTATTAGCCTCAACCCCTTACTATTGATGAGGAGGCCCATGGCTAGCACAAATTAGCCTACCTGACACCTCAGGAATGGACCTGTCTGCAATGGGAGAATAGTAAAGACAATAGCCCTTCCTTCCATCCATGTACTTCTAATGCACCCATCATCATAGTATTTGAGCACCACAGAATTTCATGCTATGAAAAGTCAACCCCTCTCCAGCTACAGCTCTCCAGCTATCAGGACCTACTTGTTAGCATTATATGGCTTCTGGGTGTGAGGGGAGTGTTTTAAACAACACATCACCACCACCTCTGATATGTATGAGGTCGGAACTGTTTGAGTCCATCTGTGCTGCTCCACACCTCACTCCACCAGCAGTTGATCATTAGGATTATCAGAGAAGGAGGAGAAGTCTTCTGGTGAAGGCACTGGTTGGGGTCACAGGAGATCGGGGTTAAACTCCTGGTTCTACCAATGACTTCTTGTCTCTCCTTGTGCACATTACTTAAGGCAAGTTTGCAAACTGCTTACTCGCATTGGTAGGCCTATTTACATTAAATTTACATTAAACCAATGGGACTGCTCATGTGAGGTATTGTTCATTAATCTGACCTTTAATTTCTCTGTGCCTTGGTTCTCCATCTGGAAAATGTAGATAGCAATACTTCCTTTCTCATACCCAATATTCTGCCTTGTCTATTTTCAATGTAAGTTCTTTGAGGCAGGGACAGGCCACTCACTGTGTATAGGCAGCACCTAGCACAACGGGGCTCAAATCTCAGTTGGGGCCTGTAAGCACTACTTCAATATAAATACAATTTTTCCAGCTCAGAGGTGATTAGGTGGAAGGGAAAGGGATAAGGACTCAAGGAGAATTTGTCTGCATGCCACAAAGGTGAGAGAGTTTTGCGGGAGTAGATGGTCCTCAGTAGTCAAGATTTCCCCAGCATCTAGGTTTTGTACAGCTCAGAAAACCCAGGACATTGTCAGCAGGGTCTGGCCCTTTTAGGTAAGACAGAATTATTTTGTTAGTTACTGTGACACTCAAGATTTCGATAAAAAAGGAAAAATAAAGGAATTTAAATAAACTTTAAACAAAGTTTAAAGCAATGAAAATAAAGAATTTAAAATCTGAAAACCTGTTCAAGTGCCACTGTTAATGCTTCCACTTCTCTAAATGCCATCTCTGCAGTATTATAGTATAGAAACAGGGTTACATTGCCTTGCCTTTTCATAAAAGATATGAACAAGAGTCCAACAAAAGAATATCTACTGTTTTTACTCCTAATCAGCTGTAATGAAAGAATATGAAGAGCTGTCATGTGCTTATTAGGGGGAATTATCAGATATTCTTTTATATGATGAACTAACACACTGTGCTGATAATTCTGTAGTGCACACTAAATTACAGTTAAAGGCCTTTCTGCTCCACCAAAATCTCATTTATAATCTCTATGGAAATACTCTTCCTGAAGTTATTTCATTTACGCTTCCTTTATCTAATTACTGTAATATTGGTTCTGAATCATATTTTCTTAATGTACCCTTATTCAATTACAAAGTTATTTTCAAGTAGTTACTCTGTAATATCAAACTATATTGCTCGGCAGCCTCTGTCATTTGCCATCCTATTTCATTGGTGACATTTTCTGAAGGTTCTCCTTCAGTTTTAAAAAAATCAGTCCTTTTTAAAATAAAGCACAATACATCCAATTATCCTTTTTTCTCATAATACGAAAGACAGAAATGGATGGCTTGATTATTTCAGCCTTGCAATCAGATTTCTCCCCCTTTGTTTTTTGCAGTCAATAACCCAGTAGTGTTCAACAGAAAAAAAAAAAGTACACTGAGTAGAGAACATTCGGGGTTACACAATGTTCTATTTCTGCCCCCACAGCTCTATAATTGTCTTTCTTCTACAAATTCCTTCCTGCCCATGTTTCCTTTCATCTTCCTTCCACCTCCTTCAGTGTTGCCTTTTCATTTATTTTCATCTCTCGTTTTAATCTTCTTAGTCCTTCAAGTATGTCATAGGTGTCCTCTAAAGGAGCATTTCTTGTCCAGTGGAGCGTGCGCCTTCTTATTAGCAACAGAACCTATTTATAAGATCAACTCTTACAAGGATCCAAGTCTCCTTGGTCCCCAGAATCAGGCTCAAAGTAAACTCAGCTATAGGGTAATTAAAGGCCAAAATTCCTTCAGTGTGTTTCAGGTCTTCACTTCTCCTACAAGACAAGACTGTGCCCTGAGCCGATGTGACACACAAAGAGCCTGCTCAAATCACGGCTGTGAGCCTGATACCCCACTGCAAGTGAAAAGGCATGACTCCACCCTCCCCCATGTGTAGCCAGCAGAGCTGGTCAGATAGCAGGGAAGGAAGTAACCTGCATCTCAAAAAGGGATGTGCGCCTTACTTTCTCTAGAGCAAGAAGGGGGTCCAGGGAGGTAACGTGACTGGGAGGATGCAGCACCGCACTGCCTGGTAGGCAGTGTCTGAGTCTAAAGGCTCCATCTAGTCCACAGTGAAGCTTCATTACACTTACTGTGAAGTTTCACTCCCCTGTATACTGGGGATGCAGCTAATTCTGTATACCTACAGGAAAGTGTTAAATGCGTAATTGCTGGGGGAGTTATCACCTCCCCCTTCTTCTCTAGGAGAGGGAAGAGTTGTTTCTGTGCTAGTAGAGCCTCTCCTCCAGCGGTCATTTCCCTCTGCAATTACAGTGGATGAAGAGAGGCCCTGCCACCACTTCTGATGTGAATGTGAGAGGGTCTTTAACCAGGAGGCCTAGATATAGTTACATTATGCTTATACAGGCAATACCTATCCACATCTCCAGAGCCACCAAGGATGCCCTGACAGTGGAGCCAGTGTAGGAGGGGCACGATTTAGGGGGTAGTACTGCACCCCCAGTGCAGAGCCTGGGCCTGTATGGGACTCTTAGGTGGCAATGCACAGGGTGGGTTGGGGCCAGAGGATACATTGTATCTTGGTTGCAGTGGTTCTCTACCTTACAGTGTGGGCTTGTACAGGCATGGAGGTTACCAGTTGTAATTAATTATGTGTATTGTGGCAATTCCTAGGCGCCCTAGTCATGGACCAGGATCCCATTACGCTAGGTGCTGTACAAACACAGAACAAAAAGACAATCCTTTCAGTCAATAGGGTGTAATAGTCTGCCATAGTGTGGCTCTGCCTCTACCCCTGCCCTGCAGCCTGGAAGACAGGACACATCCCCCACGTTCCCTGTGGTGGCCCAGTGCTAAGGCCAGGTGCATGGGCTGGGCTTTGCAGTAAGTTTCTAGTTAGGGAAAAACAATTCATTATGACTTGCTGAACTCACCTCTTCATTGGTATGGAAACAGGGACCTTGTACCATTTCTACTGCTACATATTTAATATGGACAAATAGAATGAGTTCATAAAAACCAAAAACAAATGTATTTTCCTTTAGAAAGTCTCTGGCTTAAAAGCACATTTACCTACATTATACACAAAAATGCTCCAGTCCTGCAGTGGGTCACTTATTAAAAAATTCATTTGAAGATCAATCTATAAGTTACAGACAGTCTCATAAAGACATAACTCTCATAACAACTCCCTTTTTCCCAGCTGGAAATGGAAGATGAACTGTTCAGAAGCACCTAATATATGAAAAAAAAATGTGTATTTGTTTTACAAGAAGCTTTACAGCAGCAATATTCTAAGACTGCTTAAATTCAATAAGCTGCCATTATAATTCACAGAATTTCCTCCTTAAGAAAGTAAAACCTATCAATTCTGATTTTTCAAAACCACTAAGAAACTGCTTTCAGCTTTATTACCCCAAAGTGAGATTTAAAATGCTATATCTATCTCCTGGCTGTTTCTCTCTGTAATTCTCTTGCATACAACACACACTGTTTTTGGTATTATAAGTTAATGGGCAAATATTCCATACAAATTATTTGGTGCACATTTTTAAAATAAGTTACAAAGGCTAAGTGTTATTTAGTGTGTAAAATCATATCACAGCTAATAAGAGAAGTATATTTAATGGGTATGATGTTCCCCCTGGGTTGATCTGCAGCTGATGAGTATAAACACCATTATTCTGCAGCTATGGAAATTTCCCCAAATGTACCCACATAAATTTCCTCACCTGTCTTTGCCAGTTTCCCGTTTGAAGAGGTCGTCAAATTGAAGCATCTTATGCCGAGAAATCATATACACTTTTAATTGAGGTAGTATCTGGTTCATCAATTGCAGATTATTATAAACCAAACCTTTTCCATCTCTCCTCATATAGCTGCTGGGACCCCAGAAGATAAACACAGTACCTTGGCTCATATTTAAAAGTTCATTGCGGTTTCGCAGAATTCTCTGGATACTAGAATGTGCAATGACTCGAAGGCTAGTTTTGTTTCCAACATCTTTTCCATAACCTCGAGTGGGTGCATCGTTCATTCGTATTACACACTCAGTCTGGTCAATTCTATTGCCTTGTTTGCTTCCCAAGAGGTGTCCAGAACTGGTTACCAGTGCACAGCTCTTGCAATGCATTTTCAAAGGCTGCAAAGAAATATACATTTGTAAATTAACTGCAATCACTTTTTCATCCACAATACAATAGAATAATTATTACTAATTAATTTACACATATGTTGCACCTTTTAGTGCAAGGATCTCAGAGTGCTTTCCAAACACCCTGTCGAGTAGGTAAATGTTGTCCATTAACATTTCACATGTTATAACAGATTCTGTTACTTAAAACATAGCTCTGGTGAATGGAAATAATATTTTAAATCAGGTTTCTCTGTTGCCAAATGTCAGCAAGTTGTCTCCCTTTGACTATCACTAATATTATACAGGTTCAGCATATAACTACACTTGTTTTAAACAAAATCACTGTCAATATTATCACAGTGCTTTATCAATACATTTCTTTGTCTTTAATGCATACACATATTTTATGATCACACCGATAACCAGTGCTTTGCACTTTTTCTAGATTGTCTTTCAAGTCATCTTCAAAAGATACACAGTAACAGGAGATAGAGTACATCTGTATAATGTGTGTTTACAAGGCAATGGAAAAGAGAAAAAAACCCTACAAATTTCTATGAAAATAAGCCAGGTTATTAAAAGTTGTATGAACCATCATTATCAATCTGTAAATGCATCTAATCCCATTGTTTAACAGGAGAATTAAGAAAAAGAAAGAAGGAAAGTTAAAGATAATAGAACATGCAGTATGCAACAAGGTGCAATGATGATATAGTGGACCAAGAAGTCAGGACTGTTTCATGATGTGACCTTTAAATGGGCTCCTGTGGAATGATGATATCTTGCAGCATCATTTACAATTTGTAGAACAGGTCTAGATGGTCTCTCCTCGATAAAGGAGAATGCAGTAGCCTACATGGCTCCTTGCTGTGCTGGATTTGACCCTACATTTCCAAAGAGCATAATGCTGATCTGAGGCACTTTAGCCTCTCTCTCTCTCTCTCTCTCTCTCTAAGAAAACGGAGGTCACCTGCATTGTTTGCACTCACCATCCCAAGTTTCCCTCTGGGCATAACGCTGTTGTTGACTAGGGACTTTGTCTATGGATCACCCTCTCTGAGGATGTCCATCAGGCTCCCAAGGTTCAATACTAAGTCTAAGTCTTTCTATTTAGGTCAGCACAACATGGGACTGTCTATTGTGCACCAGCTTTTCCTTTCTGGTTTTAGTGCTTTTGCACAGCTCTCTTGGTAAGAGCTTCTGGTTCTTGTGGGCACTCGGCACAGTTTTGGTTTAAACTTTATTTAAAATTTGTACCATGTCGCAGATACTGTACCTGGAAATGAGTATTCTAGAAATCAGTAAATAAATTCTATTAAATATTTATACCTGATTTTTACAAGAGATAAGCAAATTCTTTATGTACTAAATGATCAATTAGCACCATCTCCAGCAATCATTGTTACAAGTGCAGAGATATTAGAAATGTGTCTCAAAAAAACCAAAAAAATTTGATGATAGGAAAATTTCCCACAATAAGTGGGGCCAATGACAGGCTAATAAGTTTGTTAACTGTTATGTTACGTTTTACAACTGTACATGGGAGTATGTACCAAGCACTGAATCATTAACAGAACAACAGCCATTGCTTCATAGTTAAGATTGCAACAGAGTTTCTATTATAAGGCTGATTTCAGCCCCACCTTCTACTTATATTGTAATTAAATTAGCACTTAGGCCATGGTAGGTTTTTTTCTATAAAATCCGAAGCAAATCTGACAAGATGTTCCTGAATTATGACACCCTAAACTAAAGCTGTTAAGCACGTGCCCAGACGTATTCTAAGGGTGTGTTTGTCTGTTTCCCACTTTATAGCAAAAAAAGGCAAGTTAACTGACTTGCATTAGCTGAGATCTAGTGTCCCAGAGCAACACGTAGTTGATTAAATTCAAATTACCAGAGCAATTAACATTTTCTTTAGTAACACCGCTAAGGAATATCGGTTTTGGTGACCTTAGTGCACAGCTCACCACACAAATGTTGGAGATCTAAGCTTGCTGTGTTTAACAAGCTGGTCTCTAGCCCCTTTCCTTACACAGACAGAGCTCACGGCATGACCCAATGGCTTGGGAGGCTTGTCAATAGAAATGAGAATTTTTCCTTTCAAAAGGCATGCGAAGGGGCTGAGGACCCTCATACCGGTTTGTGGGGGCAAAAGGGAGAACTCAAAGAGCCTCCTCAGCTTTGTGAGCTGAGTCCTAAGACTTGATGGGGGCTTCTCCCTTCCTGCGAGAAGTGAGGAATGCCCCAGTGATCTCCTCCCCCTGCCCGTCTCCCACCTTGCGGACATCAAAAAGTTCATGCGCTGGCTCCTCTCCAATGAGAACAGGAGGTTCCTCAAGTGCAGGTGGCAGTAAAGGCGCTAGTGTACCCCACAATGACTCCTACATGCAAGTGCTCATGTGCACGCACCGCAACTGGACTCCTCCATCTACTGGCAGGCTGCACCCCCAAATCATGAGGTTGCTCGGGAGAGGTGTGCAGGACAGGACACAGGTGCACGAGGATTTGAGAGGTAACAGATCTCTGGCTGGAGCTAATAAGGGGGAAAACAGAGCCTATCAGAGAAATGAGGATTAGGAGAAGTGGATGTTTTGGGGGGCCCGAGGGCTGCTGCCAGGGGCACGGGATCTAGGCGAGGAGAAGGAGAAGTCAAGCAGGAAGTATTAGCATTTCACTGCCTTTTTTACCCAACAAGCCACCTGTGGTTCATCAGCAGGGAATCATATTGCTGTAGTATAAACAGCAAGGGAATCAGCTGTTGCATAAGCCAGGAAAAAGAGAGAGTACTTTCTCCTTCTTTCTGTCTGCAATGCAAGCTCTCCTGCCTAGTCCTCACTGCACCTTGCAGCCTGCCACCCCAAAAGCCATAAGCACAAATCCACTTTCCCCAGCGTTCCCTGCAGCCCAGCTCCCTGACGTACAGTCACTCCATAGATCTTAGGGCTCACGGGGGACCCACAAACCTCAAAGCCTGTGAGAGCAGGGGAGGAGTTTGGGGACCCTAACAATCCCTAAGGATTATAAAACTTCGTGAGGTTCCTGACAAGACCATAAGGCTCTCCCAGCAGTTGATACACATACTCCTATGCACCTTAAAGGCCTACAGGAAAGATGCTTCCCGCCTATGACGCTAAGAAGGTGTGGATTAGTGAGGGTCCCTTCCTGCAGCCTTCATGAAGCCAGGAAGACAGGCTGACAAAGCTCCTCTACCTAGCCTTTTCCATTCCCCAGTCCAATGATCAAACTAAGAAAATCCCCCCCAAAATCCTTATTAAGACGGAGTTATGGTCACAGGCACGTATCAGTGGTCTGACAGAATATGGCCTTTCAAAAATGGTAAAAAGTAACACAGGATAGCCCACAACCAGCCAGACAAGCTGCCCCCAAAGTTAGAATGCCAGGAACTACAAAGTCAAAAAGTTACATTTCCTCAAGCAAGGCACCCAAACTACCTTCACCTAGCACCCCCAGCAGTGCCCTAATAGAGAGCCTTACCAGATCTACCATAGCCAACCAGTAACTTTTGATCACAGCTAGATGGTCTTAACTGTAACTACACAGGGCCAGATTCTGCCACCCTTACTCACAATGAGTAGCCTCACTGAAATCAATGGAACTACAGTCTATTCCCATTTATCCAAAATTCTGTTATTCGAAACTCTGTATCATTTGAATCCCTTCCATGTCCCACAGCACAAGACACATTCTGCACAGGGCAGCTCTCTCATGCTGGAGGACGAGGAGGGATTCAGATATGGTGGAAGTCTGGATAACAGAGCAGATCGATTCCCCCCCCGCCCCCCCTCCCCAGGCGGGATTGTGAGGAGGTGGCGGAGGACCATCCTGTTGCTGAATGGCTCCTGCCCTCTCAATTACCTGAACTCCTGATTAAAATCCACATCCATCCGCCCACGCTACTTGGATAATCTGGAGTCTACTGTATTTGTGGCGCAAGATAGCACTCAATGTGAGTAAGGCTGGGCTAATTCACGGCTTCCTTTATGACCACACACACTTTTATTATTATTTACAAACTCCCAATTAGATTCATAACATGCTTAAAGGCATTATTCCCCAGGCCTCAAGTAAGGGCCTGATCCGGCAAGGCACTAAGGCAGTGGTTCTTAACCTTTCCAAACTACTGTACCCCTGAAGCCTGAGTCCCACCCCCACGGGGCTGAGGCATGTAACTTAGTTTCATGGCGCACCTGTGGCTCCAGGCAATTACCTTTCTTGCCACCCCCAATACCAGCTCTGCACTTGCGACCCCTCTAAAACTCCAGGTTAAGAAACACTGCACTAAGGGCATTCACACCCAGACACTCAAAGGTATTTAGGCAGCCAACTCACCAAAATACTTTTGAGAATCTAGGCCTCAGTGCCTCACAGGAAGAGCTCAGCACCCCAGGAGATTTGGCCCTGTGGCAGCCAATTATCCATGTCATTACACATGTCTCCATACATAAATCTCATATTCCTATTAGAGCACTTGCACAAAAAGAGCAGAAGTTAGTGTGGTGACATATTATTATGCTTAGTACAGAGACATGTACATATGAAATAAATTATAAAACTAATGTTCGTTGGTGCACATCTTTGGCATGGTACAGGCTAAAAAGGAAGACAGAGACTGGCATCAATATGGGGCAGAATTAGGATAGTTTGGGACATCCTAGGTTTCTAACAATTGAGGGTTTATTTATTTACTTATTTCCTCTTCCATTCTTGAAAGGTAATATACACAGAAACTGCATATAGCTGACTGCAATCTCAGCTTCATTTTAATGGAGATTTTTGTGTGGAAGTAGCCACTGGAAAATGATTTAGTTTTATTAAGATAATCTTAACAAAACAAAAAGCAATCTTTTCAACTGAATTACTAAAAAATTAAACAATTTGAGTAGTGGTATTTGCAATGAATGTTATATCCTAATTTTTCACACAGAGCTAAATCCATTTTTATTCACACAGATGCATTACTACAATCCAAAGGGACCCATGATATGGGTAGAAATATTCAAGCCTCTGTGAATCAGGTTCCTAATGAGTATTTACATGCATTTTCCTTTAAGCACTCATATGCCACTTTGATGAATTACATACCAGAAGGCACTAAGGTGAACTAGTTGCTCCAGCTTCATGCATGGGAAAGCAAGATGAACTGCTAATGAGGTTAAAGGAAATGTAGTCAGCCCCAATGTTAACTCACCTACGTTTGAATATCCACATAGCAAGGCATTTTCACCTAAAACAATCCCTGCTGGTTTCTTGCCGACTGAGCTACAACTGATTTGTTTCTTTTGAAAGTCTGCCCAAGAACCCATCAATTGCAAGGAAACAAGGACAACCATCACTGGAGCCATGAAAACCTTTTTTTTTAAAACCCAGATATGTCAACATTCATGAAAACATAAATGTTAACATTCCCTCTCTGTCCTGCTCCCAACAAACTATTTCCTTTGTGAAAAATCTGCAGTCCAAAACTTTCAGTGATTTCCCAGTTACTTCTTGGGCACCACTTGGTGTCTGATTTTTTTGCAGCTGCTCCTTGCAAGCAACTCCCATTGACTTTACTGGGAGTTTCACTGACTCTCAGATTACAACTATAGATTTAGGCCCAGAACCAACAAGGTACTGAGGCATTGCTCCGCTCAGTGTTATGCTGTCTAATTCCTAGGTGGCCTTCCTGTGGAACTTTTTGCACCAAGCAGCCAGGCTCCTCATACAATATATGGTGCCCAAGGAACGGATTTTCAGAAGCCAACAAGCTGAATGGGGAGCCTCTTAAACAAGCCAGGAGTGAAATGACAAGAAGAGGAGCAGAGAGAGGGACTTAGGTACCTAAGCAGATGACCTGGACTCCCCAGCTGATATGCCAGAGCTATGCCCTCGACTTTAGATCCTCAGCCGTGTACCCTCTTCTGGAGGCAAGCAACAAAGCCAAGTCAACTGCTTAGGTAGTCCACGCCCTGGCAGTCAAAACCATTGCTCTCTCCGTCCCCTGCTCATGTTTGACACCAGGGTAATTATTATAGCTGCTTAGTGCGGGAGTACACCAAACTTCTAAGGTGCCAGTAGCGTGCCAGAAGTACCATGCCTGAGGCACACTTTATAGGTGCTTCAGCTGCTAAGCCTTGCAGGCACTACCCTCGTGGGTTCCAATAACCACTGTGACACTTGGCTAAGTGCCTGGGGTACCCCCTCCAGTCCAGTCCAGTCCAGTCAGTATTCCAAGCAAATTGATGCTTGCAGGTTTCCAGGGCAGGTTCAGTTAATGTTTCTCTCAGGAACCTCTCTGCACTGGCTTCCTGCCCAGCTACTGCTGCTTGCCTCTCTCATGCTCGCCCTATGTTTCCCTGTGCCCCCAACTATCTCTTGTGTAGGTGCTGTGTTCTCCCTTCAGCTGGCCTGCATCTGGCCCTATTGCTGCAGGGTCTGGCAAGTATCAGTTCTTAGGCTGAACTGGCCCCCCAAACAAACCCCGGCCACTGGCCACTCCCTCCCCCCAAAATAAAACCCAGCCACTGGCCACCCCCCTCACATCAAGAAAAAGTAGCCACCACTGACCTTCCATTCCCACCAAGTGCCAACTAATTATTACTAAACTAGCTAATTATTACTAGAACCTTTTAGAGACCCAAGTTTAAAAAAACCCCAATAAAATACACACATACCAGACACAACCTCTCCCACCCAACACCACAGCCCAAAAACCACCCACAATGTATGTATTTTATCTTTTTTTGTACCTTATCTGAACACGGCACCACCGGGAGTGTGACTCGCAAAGCACTCTAAACATGGCCCAAGTTTGTTTTTAAAAAGGCGCAAGGCAGCACAAAACCAGCCAGGTGGCAACCCTATCTTAGGCGTGCTCAGAGCACACTAAGGGACCAGGTCTTGCTGGAGAGACAGATGATCCCCTGTCTAGCTTGAGAATCCTGCTTCCAGGCCTCTGAGGCTTTGGCTTGAGCTAGAGCTCTGAGCTGCTAGTTAATTGTGGAGTGGCATCCGGCTTAGGCAGCTTTGCAAATGCCAACTGATGGGAAGTAGGCAGCAGTGGTGCCTAAATGGTGGACTTGGGTGCCTAAAGAAGCAGACAGATGCTTAAATACCTTAGGGGAGCTGGGCCTTGGACCCTGAAGGTGTAGTCAGAGGCAAATCTACAGCCAACAACCTCATCATTTAGGGTACCAGTTGTTTAAAGTGTCTTGATAAAACTGCAGATAACTAAAGTGAGAAGAAAGAATCTTACAGCTAATACTTTCTTTCTTTGGAAGAAATAAGGCATTGGTTGCAGCAGAACTGTCATGCACCTAAGCAATAATAATGGAGGTGCAGGGCATTTCCTTGGGATTGATGGCCAGATGGGAAAAGCTGATGGCCTGAGACATAACCAAGGGCCATTAAACCTAGGCTGTCATTAATTCCATGCAATGCTCTCCGTTAAGGTAATTATCGCTGTTATAAATGGAAGATCCTAAAAACCTAAGCAAACCCCAGACATATGGAAGGGCAATGCAGATCCATAGGCCATTACTCTCATCTCAAGCCTCATGTCTTCTGAGAAGCCCACAAAAAAAGGGGAGGCTATATATGGGGCAATTGGGATAGATCAGATATTTGTATTCATTATTTTGAAAGAGTACCTATAATGCGTACTACAAATTGTATATATTTAATTGTATTCTGCTTCCCCAATTGTTTTGTAGATACTAGGCTTTTTCAGTTGTATTTCATGGCTTCCGATGAGCATATGCAGCACCCAGCACAATGTGCTTGGGGCATTTGAGCACTTCCACAACACAAATAAATAATGTACAGGACATTTTCAGACAATAAATGACCGACAGATCAGTCATACAAATTGCTTGAATCCTCTCTCAGTGTTTCAGTCACCTTACACAGAGAGAGAGAGAAAAAAAAAGAGAAAGAGAGAGAAAGCATGTGTGTATGTGCATGAGAGAGAAAGAATAGAGTGTAAGCATGAGTGTAATATTACACATGTTCCTCTCCATTACAGCTTAAATTTGAAAACGGTAACTTTCGGTACTCATTGTGTCCTCTTCCACTTCATTTCTTATACATTTTCTAATACAGAATCCAACAAGATTAAAGAAGGTCAAATTTGGGACACAGCCTACTTTTCAAATGGAGGTGCTCATTTAGAATCAACCACAGATATTTGCCTGTTTCGGTTTCCTTGTCAATAGAATAAATAAGAGCATATGGCCAGATCCTTGGCCCCACTTTGCACTGGGGGCCAACGGACTTAGAGCTACTCTAATTGAGCCACTGGAGTTTTGCCCAGTGTAAGGGATCCCCAGGTGGTGCAAAGGTGGCAGAACCAGCACTACACCATCCTCTGCTGCTCCTAGGTGTATGTGATGTGCCAGAGGCAAGGAGGGGCATGGGTGGAGCATGCTATGCTCTGGCAATTCCCACTGGCATAATAGCACCTAGGCGGCCATCACAAACCGGAACAATTTAGAGCAGCCCTAAGTGTCAAGGGCTGACCTGGGCCTCGCAGTTTTGGCCCATCAAGATCATTAGCCCAATAACCAGTGACCTATAGAGCAGCTGTCATATCTCTTAGTTCTATTTATCGGTGAACAGGAAAAAATATGAGACTGCTACAGATAGTTTGTGAAGCGTTTTCCAATTTGATGTAATCTCTGCTCTCTCACTGATTTTAAATGCATGTCCTTTTTATGGAATAATTTTATTTTCAGATATTCCATTGCTTGAAATTCAATAGAAAAATGTTACTCCTATTTCAAAAAGTTTATTACTCTTATATGTAGTTAGTTACCTTGTGATAAAAATCCAAATATCAAATAATACTGATTTCCATATAGCCTCCCATTCTACAACTTAGGAAACAAGCAAACAAACAAAAACCATTGGAATTATACTTTAGAAACGAAAATAGAGAAAGAACATGTTAAAAATTACTTAGGCTATGTCTACACTGATGGCGGCAAAGTCACGATCTGGATCGACTGAGCAGTCAGTGAAGACCCCGCTCAGTCGATCCAGAAGTCGACGCTATTAATCCACCCCCACAAGTGGTGTAGTGCTGCGTCGATGGGAACACAGTTCCCGTCGGTGCAGTGCAGTGAAGACAGCACACAGAAGAGAAGCACAGCAGTCGATGGGAGTTACGCAAGTTTTCTGCGTAGTTTGCATAACTCCTGTCGACTGCTGCCGAATTGCCAGGGTAAGTGTAGACCAAGCCTCAGACAAGTTAGATGTTTTCAAGTCACCAGGGCCTGATGAAATACACTCTTTAATACTCAAGGAGCTGACTGAGAAGACATCTGAGCCATTAGTGATTATCTTCAAAAAGTCATAGAAGATGAGAGAAATTCTAGAGGACTGGAAAAGGGCAAATATAGTGCCAAACTATAAAAGGGGGAATAAGAACAACCCAGAGAATTACAAATCAGTCAACTTAACTTCAGTACCGGGAAAGATAATGGAGCAAATCCTTAAGCAAGAGTAGCTCATTACTGAGTTCAGCAGAAGGGAATATGTCAGTTCATAATCAGTAGCATCCCCAACTTCTGACACATTAGGGCCATTTAGTGAAACAGAGAAGGGTTAAACAGAATTTCCCAAGCCCTTTTGGACAAATCACCTTCAGCTAAAAATTTGAAACTATGAGGGCAAAATATCAACAGACTACTCAAGTGACTCTTCGGTGTGGTCTCTGCTAAAAGCACGTTGTCAAAATTGGAATTCTTGACAGGTAGTATTCCCTCTTGCACTTCAACATTTCCACATATTTGGTATTACTCAGTGCTGGCAGTGTTTAAAAAAAACAAAAAAACAAAAACAAACAAACCTAGGCTCAGTTCTGAACTGAAATGAAAATGTAAGAATCTTTGACCCCAAAGATTGACCTTTTTTGATAATGAACCATACCATATCAGTTGCCTGCTCTCCATAAAGTTTGCACACTTATTTGGGTGCTTAAGAGCAATATGAAAAATAAAGAGCTATTATTAAAGGAAGCCAAAAATGCCTACATTTTAAGTTGGGATATCATAATTTCCCAGTCTCCCTCTGTGCAGAATGTTGGAGATAATAGTCATAAAAATAATACAGCTATCTATACTTCCATCTCTTTCATTGCTCTCATAATGAGTACCACATGGGTGCAAAGAGTTAGTCCTGGCAGAGGCTTACACATCTGCAGAATGGCAGACAATGGGTATAGATAGCCCAGTCACTGATACTTAACCAAAAAATACAGGTATCAAGAGATTTTGCTGATTTGTCCACAGCCCAGAGGACAGTACTGGTCAAAAACGACTGACTCACTAATGATTCTAATTTACTGTGACAAGCACAGAGCTTTGGATAATGGAAAAACACCAGTGGAGGTACAGGAAGAGCCAGAGATGCTAGAATCTGCTGTTAAGGAAGCTGCTAGCAAGGAAGAGCAGACCAGGACAAGAAGACAACCCTGGATAGGATGAGGGGCAGGAGTGGAGAGCAGAAGACACTAAGGCCATGTCTACACTAGTGAGCTTACAGTGGCACAGCTATCCCAATGCAGCTGCATCGCTATAAGATCGCTTGTGTAGCTGCTTTATGCCGACAGGAGAGCTCTTCCGTCGACTTAATAAAACCACCTCAATGGGCGGCGGTAGCTATTTCAGTGGGAGAAGTTATCCCACTGAAATAGTGCTATGCACAGGGAGCCAGAACAGGGAGGTTCAGAGGGCCATGCCCTCCGTTTTTAACATGGGCGTAGTTTGCAGGGCATGGGGTTGTGTTGCCCTCCCAAACTGCAAGCCTTGGGCAGGTGTGGAGTGGCGCTGGCAGGGGCTGCGCTTCGCGGAGGGGGAGTTCTCTCCCGTCCCAAAGCGCAACCCCTGCCTGCGGCACCAGCCTCTTCCCTGTGCCAGCTCCTTCAGTGGTTCCACCCCTGCGCCTCCTCTTCCTCCCCGAGGTCCCACCCTCTGGCCAGATCAGAAGCTGGAGATGGGCTGCCGACCAAAAAGCCAGGCTACTGGGGGGAGCCTTGGACCCTCCACCTGCCCCAGGTGGCTTGCCAGGGGGGAGGGGGCAGAGATATGAGTCTGTTTTTTGGCACCTGACCCACTGCCAGGGCAGGTGGAGGGTCTGGGACTCCCCACAGTGGCCTGGGCTCCCTGGGTGGCTCCTATCATGGCCCGGCTCTGGCTTCCAGACTGGCTGGGGGCATAGCCTCAGGATGAAGACGAGGAGGGGGTGGGGCCACAGAAGGGGGTGAGGCCTCACGTAACCCTCCCCCCCCCCACTTCTACCAAGGTTCCGGCACTCCTGGCTGTGCACACTGCCACTTAAGCCAGCGAAACTTGTGTTGCTGTGTGTGTTTTTTTCACTCCCCTGAGCAACTTAAATTCTTCCAGCATAAGTCCTAGTGTAGACATGGTCTAAGACACAGAGGGCTAAGAAAACTGAAGCAAGGTCATGCAATGCGGATGTTTGTTATTTTTCTATAGATCTGCACATCTCTCATTCTTTGTCTGAGTAAAGTGTGATTGGTTAAGAAATTCCTTTGCAAATTGGTGTGTCCCTTGCTTAGTCATGAAGTCTCTGAAAGGTGGAACTGCAATCCAGAGTGCCCATGAGGGTGGAGCTCTGAAGAGGACATGCATAAGATACTGGGAGATGTGAGGGTTGAGCATTTAACTTGTGAGCTAGGGCAGATTAACCACAGAGCCCCAGATCCAGAGAAGGGGGTCCAGATTTGAAGTCTGTACCCTGGCAGGGTACCAGAAAGGCCAGATATAGCGAAAGTTAAGTGTTCACTCAGTAAACTTAAAAGCAGTTGGGATCCAAGGTTTGATCCACTACATCAGCCAGGTAACCATCCATAAGGGGAACTCAACCAGGGACTGTAACACCCTTCTTCCCAGTTTTATTGCAATTTTTCTAAATGTTTATAAAAAATTTTTGACAGAAAACTGTGGGTTTGGCTAATTATCTGCGTTCCCAGAAAATTTTCGGTTTTTCATCAGAAAACTGAATGCACAAAACCTGAATTTTTCTGAGCAAAATCCTGATGTTTTTGGACACATTTTTGGACTACACTTTTCAGCAGTTTTCAGCCTCTGCAACCCTTCCAAAAAAAGCAATTTTCAGGCAAAATAGTGCTGAAAAATGTCAAAATCTGTTAGTTTTCTGATTAAAACATTAAAAAAAAAATGTCAGGAAAAAACAAATCAAGAACCAAAACCATTTTCCAACCTGTTCTATTGTAAATTCTTTCTCCTCAGTTTTTATACCTCAGGTTTCATCTCCCTTCTTAGCCATTTAAGACTATTTTAAATTCTATTTTACTGGCATGAATTTTATTGGTAGCATTCCCAAATACATCTTAGCTAGTTCCCTCTTTTCCCCACTGTGAACATCCAAAGCATTACTTAATATCAGATAGTTTTCTGTAACTCACTACACATTACTTCAATGTCTACTTTTCTAATGTGCCGTATTTTTTAATCACTGCCCTTTCCACAGAAACTCATCAGCATTTCACACTTGATGATAGTAACTCCTAAATTCTCTCCAAGTTCAGTGTAATTTATTATGCCTGGTTTATTCTCAGCTGTTGGGTCTAGAATAACCTCGATCATTATTTGCTGTTCAATGGCTGTATAAGGACGCAGTCTCATGCTGCTTCCAAGAATACATGTCTCTTCTTCCTTAGTTTTCCTAGCTGATTAATCAATTAACTTGCTTTGGGCCATGTTCTGCTGTTACCTCGATAAAATTCCCACTGATCCATGTAACTCAGACCAGAATTTGGTCCTCCAAGCCATATTGTTCTAAAGTTCATTTTCTTCTGCTTTATGAGTCAATGTAGCAAGTAGTGCAACCTGTCTTGTCCACTGGCGCCTCTGCCACTCCAGAATTTATTTCCAAAATACCCAATTTTGTGCCCAGAAATGCTTGCAGACATAACCGGGAAACTCCTATTTGTTTATTTGGGTTTGGAATACATGGATGCTGGTTCAGTCCTCTCACAATAACATGGAAAGAGGGCATAAGTGGGGGAAAAAAGAGAGAAACTCTGCCTCAAAATTCTCAGCCTCCATCCACCTGAATCTCTGATAAATGATGCTTCAGATGCAAGCAGCTCTGAATGGTGAGAAAGTTCAGATCCTGATTTGAATTTTTTACCCAACTTTTTTTCCATACAACAAGCTGAAACCTAAGCTTCAGATTGGAACACTCACAAATTTCTGAGGAAGTCTAGATCTGGGTCCAAGTTCAACCTTTTGAGATACCTGCTCATCTCTCACTGTGTAGACAAGGTATGTGATGGAATTGCTTTCTGGTTCTGATCTCAGAAGTCAGAGGCTGTTTCAGACTAGTACATGGCTTCACTTTGATAACATAGTTGTCATGCTTTGCACAACTCTCAGTGAGGAGGCTGGCTCCAGGGAGGGCACATAGCTTGATTTACAGGCTGTTCACACTAACTCAGATGATCTCTTTGAACCTTCACTCTATAACTACTACGCTTGTAAGTGTTGTGAAGTCTATGGTGTAAAAGCAGAGAAGAGCAAATATATTTTTATTTTTTGCTGAACTAGATTTTGGAGCCTTGGAAAGTCTGCCATAAAAAGCTGTATTGTTTATCCAGTGAACTGAAAGCTATGACTGCCACCAAAACAGTAACCCAATGACAGACAGTGAGCAAAGAACAAAGGTTATGAGATACCACTTCTTTTAATAATGATAATCCTTATGCATAGCCAAACAACAAGCATTTGCAGCAAAACTTTGCAATTCAAAAGAGGTCTGGCAGGCCTATTTTTAAAGATAAAACAAACCAAATACTTATCATTTCTCTGTTTCTTGAGTTGCATAACTTAAACATGCAAATGTTAAAGAAACAAGTGTCTTCAATTCCTATTGAGCATTCTATGAGTTCATTCATAGTTGGACTCTGTCTTCATTTTTCTAATGATCAATATGACAAGCAGTGAACATAAAAATGCAGTGAATAAATTCACCCACAGCACTGACTATTCTCTTTGTTTTTAATACTATGGTGATTTTTCAAAGTCTGTGTCTGCCCAAGTATCACAGTGATGGGCAGATCCTAGCTAGTTCTGAATGGTCTTTACACACATATAATTCAGTTTCATAACATGAGCCTATGTCAAGAGAAAATAAAAACATATGCACTCCATACAGCTTTCAATGAGAGAATTTTCTTATAGAAAATACTGTTAAGCACATTAGTCAATGACGAGTCCTTTGCTTGTGCAAAGTGTTTTCCGCCACATTAACTTTTTTCAAGGGACTGCCTGCTAGTTAAAGCTTGCGTTAGAATAATTAAAATATGGCTCCTCTCACTGGAGAGAAAAATGCATGCGTTTGGTTCCTGGGAACTGGCCAGCTATAAAAACGTGGACCTTACTAGTCACTTAAACTATAAACCAGCATAGCGCATGATCCCAGTGAAAAAGCAGCTTTTAGTATATGATACAAATTTCTGTTCTTATTAGGAAGTATGATTACAAGGTGCTGATGGTTTCCCTTAAGCCACCTGAAGTGAATACAAGGTACAACAGTGTAAGCTGTCAGCACAAATAAAGCTAAGATTTAGAGAACAGTTTCCATTCTGTATCCTATGACAGTGTCCCATGAGGAAGATTAGTATCAATCATAGGCTTATTGGAGAGGGAGACAGAATACAATGATAACCCAAAGCTATCAACTAGAGTAATGGTCTAAAAAGAAAAAGCAATCAAAGAAGAGAAAAGAATATCCACAATGAAAGACAGAACTGGAAAATCAGGGAGAAATGTATCATGTTGATGAACATGAGCTGTTATACAAGAGAGAGAGAATCATATGAACAATATATAGGCTCTAAAGAAATGGTTATTGCCTAATGTTTATCTTAAAAAGAGTGCAAATAGACATCCATATTACATCAGACTGCTTTACTTTTGTTCTGTACCTCAAACACTAGCATTGAAATGCAATAAAGCCACAAGCGGTGTCTTAACCATGCAAATTGTTATTGCTAAAGTCTCTGGAAAGCAGAGGTTATTCCAAGGGTTTGTAGACAAGATGCTTGAAGAGTTTGGTATTTTTCTTCATAAAGCCACTGAAGCCAGCCCATTTCCCTCTGTAAAAATTGGAATTGCTTCAGGGTTCTATTCTGCCCTCAAATGCCCCCTAAAGGGAAAAGTGACACTGCAGCCTTATGTTTTATTTTAAATAATCCCAAATTTCACTCCTAGAATTTGGTGTAAAACTTGTGAGCTAGAAGAGGACAAGGGGAAGAAAGCAGAATGAGTTGGAGAATTTTTCACAATGAGCAAGATGCTCTGTATTATGGATGTCTTTAACCCCTTATTGTACTAATCACTATTTAAAAGCAGTTTGTTTTGTTTTTGTTTTTTTAATTGGAAAAGCTAAACACCTAACTTAAATCTATCATCAGGAAGCTTTAAATGATATAACCAGCACTTGCTCGTCAGATAACCCTGATTCTGGAAGCAATCCAGAATCATTTTCACATGGATGGACTTCTATTGAACAGTTTTTTCAGTGCAGTAAGCATTATGTAAAGTAGCTTTTCTGCATCAGGCATGTGGGTCATCTTTCTAACTTTATTGCTCCAAATAAAAGGGATAATTTAGCCATCTAAACAGAAGCTTTGACAAACCTAGACACTCTAGAACCACAACTTCAAATCCAAGCAGGGCTAGTGCAGCCTTTCATTCTTCTGAGGGAGACAAAGTGAAATGCATAGAGCTTATTGTATGTGGATCTTTCAGCCAAGAACTTAAAAAGGAGGGGCCAAGTCCTCAGCTGGTATAAATCGACATACCTTCGTTAAAGAAAGATCTGATCCGAGAGGTCCTGTGCGGCTCTTTAAGGTCCAAATTCACTTCACCCCTCATATGGCAGCAGCAGGAATGGCTCCTGCCTACTGCTGCATCAATTCTGCTGACTACCTGATGCTCATACGCACCTACAGTCCTTACTGGAAGCTTGTTGGTTCCCTGTGATCTCTTGGCTATTTCAAAGGGGTGTGCATACAGGCCAATCATCCATTAGTGAGGAGGCAACTGATCGACTGCCCCAGACTGAGATCAATATATCTCTTGCTGATCACCCAATGCTAACAAGCTGTGAAAGTGATTGACCTGCTGTCAAATGGCAAAACATCTGTAGCAGACGCTACAGTAGCAGACATCTACAAGGCTGGAGGGTCACACATGGCTCTGAAACTGACTGCATTTTTGCAGTCAATGTGGACTCAAGGAACTAGATCCCAGGAGTACAAGGATGCATCCATCATCCACTTGTACAAGCAGAAAGGCAACAATCCCATAATAAACTATCAGGGCATCTCCTGTTGTCAACAGCCAGCATTCTTGCCAGAATTCTGCTGAATTGCCTTGTGCAACCCATTGAATAAGGACTCCTGCCTGAGTCAGTGTGGCTTCAGAAAAGGATGCGGGACTATAGACATGGTGTTTGCAGCTTGTCAACTTCAGGAGAAATATCAGGAACAAAATTCCTACCAGTACATGACTTTCATTGATCTGACAAAAGCATTGACACAGTCAGTCTGGAAGATCAGCCTTTGGAAGAAGTCAGCCTTTGGAAGATCATGGCAAAATTCAGTTGCCCAGAGAAATTTACGGCATTGGTCCTTCAGTTCCATGATGGCATGCTAATTCACCGTCATCCACAATGTGAGGGATCTGAACCATTCCCAGTCCCCAATGGAGTCAAGCGGGGCTGTGTGTTGGTCCCAACCCTCTTCAGTTGGATATTCTCTGCCATGCTTATAGATGCCTTTCATGATGTGACACTGGGATTGGCATCAGATATCGGACTGATGGCAAGCTCTTCAATTTGAGGAGACTACAGGCAAAGAAAAAAGGTACAGAAAGTGGCGGTTCATGATCTTCTGTTTGCTGATGACTGTTCTCTGATGTGAGTCTGATGTGCAGCAGAGTATAGATTATTTCTCTTCAGCTTGTGGCAACTTTGGTCTCACAATCAACATCAGGAAGACAGAAGTGATATACCAACCTGCACCAGGAAAGCCTTATGCAGCACCTACTATCACAGTAAATGGCCAAACCCTCCAGGCAGTGGACAAGTTCACCTACCTCGCCAGTACACTGTCACATGCAGTTCACATTGATGATGAAACCAATGCCAGAATTGTCAAAGCAAGAGTGGCCTTTGGCAGACTGCATGCAAATGGATTGGAGTATAGAGGCATCAGTCAACAAACAAAACTGAAGGTCTACAAAGCCTACAAAGTGTTGCTAACTCTGATGTATGAATGTGAAACCTGTACAGTGTACTGACACCATGCTATGAAGCTGAATCACATTCACATGGGCTGTCTCAGGAAACTATGAAGCTAAGATGGCAAGACAAGTTCCAGACACTGAGGTACTAATATGGGCAATTATTCCAAACATCCATACTCTGTTGATGAAACGACAGATGAGATGGGCAGTCCATGTCACCAGAATGTCACATGACCGACTGCCAAAGATGATTTTTCACAGCGAGCTAAAGGAGGGAAAGCACTCTCAGGGATGTCAGCAGAAACATTTTGAGGACTCTCTCAAGTTATCCTTGGAGCATTTCCATACTGACCAAGAGTTTGGGGAAGATCTTGCTCATGATCATTTTACCTGGCAAAGCCTCATCCATACTGGAACGACAGTCTATGAGCAGAGGAGAACTGCTGAGGCAGAACATATGTACCAGCAGCGTAAATCTCACAACAGCAGCACGTCCGCTATTAATCAAATGACCCATAGCAGTACCTCTTGTTCAGTGTGCCTCAGACAGTTCAAACTGGCCTGACCAGCCACTCACATATTTACAGAAACCAAACTAACCAGTGATGTCATGGTCATCTTCAAACCCGTGCATATTTCTAAGATACTTTCCTGTTCCTATTGCTAAAGAATAGCCAGGGGAAGTCTCTCCCTTAACCCCCCAATCAACATTTGAAACCCACATTCAAACATATAATCAGCCAAAATGCTCAGAGCCCAGTGTTTAATGTTAGGGATGTTGTTTAGACAGAACTTGTTACTGCTGCCATATCTCTGCTCTCTCCAAGAAGATCTAGGGTAAGAAAAGTGTTGGTGTTCCTAGAAAATCAAGTCAGGTAACAGCCTCTAGCATAATTAAAAAGCAATTAAGTTGCATTCCAGAGACTGGCATAAATACTGTAGGTTTATCTTACATTTCATTTTAAATTATTACATGTCATTTTGGAACAAAATCTCTACCTTTTCTAATCTAACCACACAGGGGAAAAGGAGGGGTAAGATTGTTTTCATCCAATTAAAAAACACTGAACAAGTTGCTGAAGCAGCTAATTTTAGTGCAACATGCATTTGGTTTGCATGCAGGCTGTTTTTTTTTTTTTTTTTTTTAAAAGCTTGGAAATCAGGTTTGTTAAAAAGAATTCTGAATTAAACACTGGATGTCTGGCAAAACAATAACAGGTTGATATATTTTCAAAAGGGACTGAAATTGTATTGTACGTAATGGCAGTTTGTTAATGCAAAAACACCCAATAATGTGTATTTTAGCCACCAATGGATTTTTTTTTAAATGATCGCTATTCCCAGAGCAATGGACCAAATGGCCAGTGTAATCAGTGTAGAGAAACAATACCAAAACTTTTCTAAACAACAAATGATCTTTCTGACATGTCAGAAATACATACATCGAGAAAGTTACTCCTCATGCTCCAAGGCATAAACCAACCTCTAACTGAGGGGAGTTAGGAAGTAACATTACTACGGGGTAGATTATTTCTTAACTGCCTTCTGTAGGGTTTATTGCACCTTCCTCAGATGCATCAGTGGCTGGTCATGGTCGGACACAGGATGCTGAACTAGACAGAGCACTCGCCTGAGCTGGCATGGTAATTCCTATGTTCCTATATTCAGGAACAGTTATAGGAAACATTGTTTTAAACACTTACTTTATTAATCATTCTTTGAAAGGCTAATAAATCTGTCATGGACACCTACTAATTGCTAGTACCATCATCAAAGTTGGAAGTGTCACAAGCTTATCCAAAAGGAATAAAGGTGAAGAATCTAACATATATTAAAGAGCTCTGAGGGCAAAAGCCTGTCATTTTCCAGATGAACTTGTAGTCTGTGTGATAGTAAATGATTCATAATGATCACCAAATTTGAAAACAAGCCTCCATGTGGGGACAATCTGATAAGGTTAGGCAATTTTGGGACTATGCAACAGCATCAGTTATGGAATGGAAAAGTCTCCCTTCCCTGAAAAGGTGCAATAATTCTGTATTGCTTCATTCACTAACATCAAAGGACACTTGCTTTCATTGATTAGTCTGGGGGACTCAACAAAAAGAAGGGAGGTGTGTGCCCAAGAATGACTGGCATTGATCTTTACTTATGATTCCAGACACCACTTGGCCTGACAATTGATGGGAAATGAAGTCTGATCAATTTCAGTCCACTGTACATGGTTTCCCTTTGACTGACCTGCCAAATCCTTGATTGAATAATTAGTTCAGGTATGAGTATCAGATATTTTGCACAGTGCTCTCAAGGCAAAATCCTAATGTAATGACAAAATGGACAATCCTGCGACTCTGATTGCTTTTTCTTTTACTTATATGATTTAAGCCTCCATGTCATCAAAATATACAACAAACAGCATAATTGTACATGAGATGAAAAAGTAAAACTTTTGCATGAAAATCTAGAGGTTAATGCAGCTTTGATTTTACGGATAGACTATAACCTCATCAGAAAGAAGCAACACAGCTATTTCCTGTTCTAAGTATCAGGAATGCAGTGGTATCTCGGATGCAAATCACTGAGATTCAGAGGAAGCCAAACCCTAGTGGTGTCTTGGCATGGCAAAGCTCTATGGCTCACATCTTCCATTATGAGGGTGCAAAGGTGGTTTTAACCGAACTCACCCAATCCCAAATTGGATGTGCACCAAATTATTCCACTGGCATAAATCAGAGCAGCTTGGGGACTGCTCTAAATTACATGATGCCAATAGTCCCTTTGATATACCAGCCAGAGATTGATATGGAACAAGAAACTGTGTGACCCTTCTTTATTTTCTCAAGCCATCTGCTCTTCACTGGTTGCAGGGACACGTGTGTAGGAACAAGTGGTGTAGGAGTTGCTTCACCAGCTGCATACCACCGCAGGATCCCCCAACACTATGCCATGATACGTTTTGTTGAGTCAAGGCGGGGAAGGACAAATCTGGGCCAGTATCTCCAGAACGTGTTGCAGATTGTAATTTCACCAGAGAAATATAACAAATGTTCACTTTCTATTCTTCAGGCAGTACGTATGATATGAACAAATCCAAAAAGGAACAACAATTTGTGGAATATTGATCTAGTTGAATTTAAAAGTGGGGGTTTTCTGTGCGCTCTTCTTCCCCCATCCACAAATACCTTCAAGGTTTAACATGTGTGTTCATGTCTTTTTAACATGTTTATATAAAAAAAAGTAATGCTTTGAAAGATATAGTTCAGAAACGATAAATTAACTAATGATTAACTAGCGCTCACATCTATGTCAGTCACCCGCCAGGCAAAGATATCCTAAATCCTCTCTCTGGGCCAGATTTTCAGACAAGAATCTCTATTTTCAAAGTACAAATAACTGCAAAGTAAAATGTACCTCACTTAGACGTTGAGCACCCCCTCTCCGCAATCTGAGAGCACACTCACAGATTTGGACCTGGAAGTGGCCTAAATTCTAAGCACAATTTTTTGGTGCCTAAAAATGGAAGCCTGGTTAAGTTGGAGTCGAAAATTTGGCCCTTTGTGCTGTAGCTAATTCTTAAATGCCAAGCCCACATGCCTGGATTTCATACCTCTTTCATTCCCAAGTATCCTTGCACAATGGAGGAGTCTAAAAATGCCATCCATCCTCCAGGTACTCCTTCATTTTCGCCACAGAGTACTGCCTGGAAATCACCCTCCCTCCTCCCACCCCTCCCTTAACAGCCTGTGAAAAGCAAACATAAGAGAGGAAAATAAGATGAAAAATTTCAGCAAACAAATGTCTACTAAGCTGCAGGAAAATGCCAATGTTTTAAAGAGCAGCAATGCAGAAGCCATCTTATTCTACCTCTCAGTCAGGTGTGCCTCATTCCTTCACATGTTATGTTGGAATAAATCTTAGTACAAAGCAGGATTTAGCTTATTAAGTCTAAAAGACCTTCACTATTCTTTGTGCTGGCCAGGGCTAACTTTAGGATGCATAAATAGACGAGAGTTCTAGTCTGTCAGCCAACAGCACCTGAAATAATCCAAAGAAAACAGTTGGATTTGCCTGATGTGCTGGTAACAGGTAAAAGTATATGATATAGCTTTGGACCCACAGACAGCTCATACTGGACAATTATACCATTCCTGCCTCAACACATTGTTTTTAAATTGCCAGAAAATACTGTTCCGAAAACGTTTGCTGGCTGATTGTCCTTTGATTCCGGCACTTGGTAGGTGTGTGTAACAGCCACTATATGTCACAATGTATTTCCATGGTTGTTGCTGTAATGCAGTAGTTTGCATAACACTTTGAAGTGAATGTTCCTTAAGAAAGGAACTCGGTATGACAGAGGCAGCACTTGTAAACTATATGTTCAAGTTTAATGCATATTTTTCATGTAGATTCAGCCTCCTTTTGGAACAGTGCATGAAAGGGGGAGAATTATAGTCATGAACTGCAAATAAGGAATGTGACAGAAGTTGAACGGATAGCCATCGCTTCAGTGAAAATGCTGACTTACATGCATGAGCTATACGCACTATACAAAACTTGAATATGGGAATAACGTACATATTTACTATATATACACAGGTGAATATAGGCAGTAGGAATCTGGCCCTGTGTATTTTACTTTAAATGTTAAAATAGCTTTTTCTTACATATTTTAAGTGGTGCCCATTTACTTCAGTTGCAGATCTGGCCCTCTATTATTATATAACACTTTATTACAACACTTTTCACAAATGACTAATAGTACAGAACTACCAGTGCTAACCTACCAAGGGCAAAAATGCTGTTACATGCCTATTTAAAAACAAGGGGAAAAAAAAACAAAAACTGCAGCCCTCTTTGCTAACCTTCCTCTGATAATCCAGTGCAATTTGTGTCTATAGTGTGTAATCTGTCCATCTGTCTCTAAGAGCACTAAACTCTTTCTCCATGTTGCGTACAGCTACATCTTTAGAAAAAATGCCTCCTGTCCCCCTGAAGGACAGAGCTGTAGCCAACTGATGAGGTTTGTAAATGTTTTACCCCACCCGGATTAATTAAACACAAAAATGATTGCCAGAATTCTATTTGTTCTTCTTAACCAGAGCAAATGCTACAGAAAGCTCACATAAAAAGTTCCATCTTTAGCAAAATTGGCTCTAGGAATCAATCAACTTATCTTCTCTCTGAAAAGCTAGGCTGTCTAGAATTTTACATTTGTGAAAATGGTTACTAGACATTCAGTAATAATGACTAAATTATGAGCTGACAAGACTTTAAAATAATTTTCTTCTGAGATGGTTAAAATTCTGATTCTGCTCAAAAACAAATGTAAATTATTTACACTGTAAAGAAATGGTAGATATCGTACATTATAGTGCATGTGGGTACATAATTCTTATATACATGGACAGTAATAGTACACTATATATGCACAGATAATATAATAGAATTGTAAGCAGAATATTTCTACCTTGAACAGTTTTCTACATATTAACCATTCTAACTAATAGCATGGCTTCTCTTATTTGATGGATTTATTAACTACTGACAGTTTTTCATTCACCTAAAGCTTCTCAAATGAAGAAAAATGACAAATGCTTAGCAGGTCAGATAAAACGGATACAGTGGATAAAGAAAATCCAGGTATTTCAAAAGAAACCTGCAACCTCAGAAATAACATTTACAAGATGGATTTTTTCAAGCAGCAATTTCCATTTACTGAGAAGTAGGTAAATGTAGAATAAAGTCTAAGGAAAGGTATTATATGTTCTCCGTGAAAATTAACAATACCATGAAAGAGGTTTCTCTTTATTCACCACCAGCTATGTAATGTCTCCTCAGTAAGGAGGAAATCAGATTTCTTCTTTACGGTCACTCGTTTCCTACTGTCTAACCCACTTCAGCAGGCATTCAAAGCCAGGCTGACTGAACTATTTTCTCCCGATTCTGAGCTGACAGTCTGCTTTGACTTTCCCCTCAGCTGACCTTGGTCCAAGTTTTATTCACTGCTAACTTCACAGTATACCTTTCTTTTAGGGGCAAAATCTCTCTCCCATAGATTCTGCCACAATAGTGATGCAAATAAGGATGCACATCTGGTAAATTTGAAATTCATTTAAAGGTCCCTGAAAGTCATTTTGTAGGACACGAGAGAGTGACAAATCTATGAAAATCCAGGCTGTGCTTTGAATTTCAGGATGGTAGCGAAGGCAGCTGGGCATACTGTTCACAGTGAGTAACCTATCCAGTGTACTTCAGTCTTTCTCCTGTTCTCAAATTATTCATCAACAGACAGTTCATTACAAATGTGCTTGCCATTTGAAATGGGCTGCCAAATGTGTTATATGAACAATTTCAGCTTACGGATTGCTTGTGGACAGTGTTTCCCAGATATATTCACTATTTGTTAATACAGCCGAACGACTGTTACCTGTCTTAGGCCATGTTTACACCAGTGAGCTTACAGTGATACAGCTGTACTGATGCAGCTAGCACTGATGTTAGATCGCTTGTGTAGCTGCTCTATGCTGACGAAGAGAACTCTTCTGTGTTCTGTCCACATAATAAAACCACCTCCATGACCGGCTATGCTCTCCTGCTGACACAGCGCTGTGCACGCTGCCATTTACGCTGGCAAAATTTATGTTGTTTTTTCCACACCCCTGATGTGGCATAAATTTTGCCAGCATAAGTGGTAGTGTAGACATGGGCTTAGTCATATAGTATTCTATCTGCTCCCTGTTTGGAGGAGTATAACTTTAATAAAGAACAGGAGGGCATGATCCAGTCAGGGGGCCCTGATTCTTTCAGGAAGAGGGTGGAAGCAGTTCCTAGAGTACGACCTGACAGTTCAGGGAATTTTTGGACCTTTTTCTTTCTGGGTTCTTGCATGAGGCCTTCCGTGCCTGAGGCAGCACTGCTAGAGAATCTAGGTTACTGTAACACTGTAGTTAGGATCGGCTCTAAAATTTATGACACCCTGTTGCCAGTTCTTGTGGATTTTATCCCAAGTCTCAAGATATTTGATTTATTTTTTTTAAATAATCCCTGGCCCCCAGAGTTGTGGACTTACATGAGAATCTCATCTTTCATTTAAAAAGCCCTCATAGTTGCAGAGAAAAACTGGAAAATGTGACCCATGTGCACCCTAACTACTCAAAAACCAGAGGGCAAATAAAATGAACCCAAATTATTTTTTTAAATCTAATGATTTTTAAGCCAACCTCATAATTTGTAAGCAGCTGGGTTGGTCACAAAAATAACTGCATGCAGAGAGTGAGTGAGTGAGTGTGTGTCCATATACAATGCAGACTGTGACTAGGTATTTACCTGGTTTACCTAATTGCTTCTGTATTCAGTCTGTAGTAAGGCATTTTGCATTGTCCTAACTATGAGGCTGGAGTCACATATCTCCATAACTGTTTAGTGCCAGGACTTCGGTCTAAGGTTTGGAAAAAACCGTCCCTCACCACTGGCTCTCTCTCACCACTTAATTCAACCTAGGCTCTTCTTCTGCCCCAAATCAATAAACTTTGGGTTCCCATCTCCCCAAACTAAATTAATTCTACCCCAGCCCCAATAAACAAATACTGTCCACATACGCACCTCTTTGCAGGGTTTGTTTGGAGCTGCTAAGCCTTGAGACATACATTAGACACTCAGCACCCCAGCAAATCTTCTCCACATTGCCATCCTGTTGCTTTTCTTGATCCTCCTCCCACATCTGAAGGAACAGCTGCAACAAGGGCTCCAGCTACTCTCATCCCTCCCCCATCCACTCAAAGGAGAAGCACTGCACCTGAGCCTCTCTGTCTGCCTGCTTTACTCCTCTGCCTCTGCAGCTCGGTCCTGAAAAAAGAGCAAGGAGGTCAGGGTCCTCTCCCTCATCCCCTGTTAGAGAAGTAACTCTGTCTGTGCCTTTCTTCCTCCCTCCTCTCTAGGGAAGAAGCCAGTGGCTCCCCAGCCCAACTCAGCTCTCTCCCTTGAGCTCAATTTCTGCTCAGCATGAGTGAGAGGATCTTTCGAGCCCCTGGCCTCTGTTTGGTTCCTCGAGCTCACTTAGGGCAGGCAAGTAGTGACAATTTGAATGATAGGAATTTTTTTTTTTTAAATGGAATGAGATTTTAAGTGTCTCACTGAAACACTCACCCGTCAGAGACATTACAAGCTGCTGTAAAAATCGATCCTAAATGAGTGAGTCACCTTCTTCTCAGGCACTTGGCAGGACTGATTCACATCACAAGCCACCACGGCCTGCTGGCATCATCGGGGCAGCCTCAGCAGAGCGGCTAAGGACTGAGTGGATATGGAAGCTGATTAAAATCTCTCATTGCTGGGATAGGTCGTCACTTCAGAGTTATCCCAAGGTCTAACCCCAGTGTTGCCCAACCCTCCCCTGGTGTCCAAACAGAAAAATCTCTTGCCTGCGCTTGAGGTAGCTTTAAGCCTTGGCTAGCGTACATAACTGAGAGTGTAGCTTTGAGCCCCAGTTTTGCCCCCTATTTTGCAGTGAGGACACTGGCTAATCAAGGTGTGTGCTGTGAGTCCTCCACCACCTCCTCACAATTCCACCTGAGCTGTATTTTCTTGCCCTTCACCTCTCTCTGGCATGGGTAAGGCTTTACAGTGGGGACCCTAGACAACCCTGAGCTCACTCAGTAGTGAAGCTACATCTGTAAAGGAGGGAGCAGAATTCCATTGACGGGATAGTGTGGGAAAGCTTCCTTGTCTCTCTCTCTGTGTTGCTGACAAGCAGAGGACCACAGCTCTTGGTCTGTCACCAATCAAAAAGAACTAACTTCATTTTGGCATAAAAAAAGGTTATCCTCCCAGTGAGCAACATTTGCTCTATTTTGCTAGGCGGTAAATACATAATAGTCAACAGTCATAATAGTCAATAGTCAGCACCACAACAATCCCTTTCTTACACAAGCCATTTAACCCCACTGCAGTAACTTCCAACCTTTCAAGGATTTAAGGCAATTCCCAGTAAATTTCTGTCTGGAGGTGCCTTTGTCAATAAACCTGGTCTGTTAAGTAGCAAAGGAAGATTATAGAAATAATCCTCCATAAAATAATATTGCATTTATTTTTGTAGGTGAATACATTGACTATATAATAGAAACATCAGGGGAAAGACATATATTTAGTCTCTGTGTTACACATGGTTCTGCCTTTTCCCCCTTTGTTTCATATAGACCTACAGCAAGCTACACAAGATTCATTTTGAAACCAATAATACTGGTGAGCTTCACCTTGTACTCGCAGTGGCTTATGAAATTCATCCAAGCTTCCAAGTGTGACAGGTGTTCAATGATATACTCTTCATGATTGGCACTTGTGATATCATTTAAGTTGCCCCAGCTGCTAAAGTAGTTCAGATTTCAAGCTAGAACAAAACATACCATTGAATAAATCTGTGAGGATTACCCCTTTATTACATTAAAGTCTTTACTCACCCCCTGACTAAAGAGAGAGGAAGACAGACTATTCCCATATCTTCAACCTTTGATAATCTTAGATTCGCTCCCTCCACAGTCAACAGCAACACTGATGTTATTTCAGCCAGCCATGTATTAAGGGACAATTTCCATTGCTGACTGGATCAACCACTCTGAAGGGCACAAAACTTCCAGCTTCTTTAGTCTCCCGTTCCACAGATAAGAAACCATGTTTGGTGCTGCAAGATCCCTTTGATTCGCAAACACGAATTATAAAATTATATTGGCCAGTGAAATTTTGAAGTTCTCTTTTAGTTCTTTCTTTGTTGACACTTTATGCTGACATAATTCTGCCTGATTAGTATTGATATAAATTCTACCCTGTCAGTTACAGCTCTACTCCCAAGTGCTTTCTATGAAAATGAGAACTGTAGTATTTCATCACTTTCTAATCAAGTTCTATGTGGTCAAACCAGAAAAGTGACTGGAAAATTGACATGGGTGGCTTTCCTTCTCAGTCATTTCCATGTCAGATTTGTTCAGTGAAAAGATTGTCTCTTTCCCTAAATCCCAGCACCTAGGATTAGGAAGTCAAGCTAGGTTCTTTCTCCCTCTTTGATCATTGCCAGTAATAAAGATTTTGCAATCAGTGCCAGCTGACAATCTGGTTGATAAGGCATGAGGCAGATGGAGAATCAAGGTTTACTCAAGGTTCAAGACCTCCTTTCCACAGCTTGGCGCCGAAGACAGCAAAAGGAAAAATCCTACTGCAAATAACTCTTGGAAACTGTAGACAGCTGCTCTACAACATACTTCCCCAAACCTGAGGAAGCCCATCTTCATGAACACTGAGATTGGGGCTCCATGGATGTCAGACTAGAGGCCAGCAAATTTTCAATGGAAATCATTTCTACTACATTAACTCCACCATAAGAGTTCTAATTTCCCTCTCAGATGGAGGATTGTACACAGCTATGGTGGAGAAGCAAAGGGCAGCATGATGCCTGAATAAGCCATGCTGCTAAGAGCAAAGAAGAGTCCGGACAACAGCTGGAGGTTCTGACATATTATCAGGCCTGCCAACAGCAATTCTGGGCCCCAGGGCAGAACAGTCCTGCCCTGCCCCTTTTGCCCATGGCCCCGCCCAGAGTCCACCAAGGCCCCGCCCCCTGCCCCACTCGGCCCACTTACTGCCGCATCCCTCCCCCCCTCTGCTTGATCCCCCTCCTCTATTCCACACTGCAACTTCCCTAAGGTGGTGAGCAACAGCTGGAGGGGCTGAATGAGGGGACGGGGGAGGAGGGACACAGCAAGCAGCAGCAGGGAAGGAGGATCAGGGGGAGGAGAGAAGGGCTGCATGCAGAGAGCGACGGTGGGGGGGGGGGGATCTGAGCAGGGAGGGGGGATGTGTTGAGGGGAGGCCAAGCGGGGAAAGAGGGGTGTGGAAGAGAGGAGGGGATCCAAGTGGGGATGTGGAAAGGGACGTGACAGCGTATGGGGCAGGGCCGGGGGCGGAGTGGAGATGGACTGTGGGCGGGAGTCATGGGTGGAAGAGGCAGGACAGGGAGCTAGCCTTCCCGAGGGGAAGCTTTCATCCCACTGCCCATGGCTCAGGCCCCTTTTAAAATCGCCAGGCTCCTGAGCAATTGCCCCCTTTGCCTCCACCCTGTCGGTGGGCCTACATCTTATGTACAGTTACTAGAATCTACAGGCTTTGACTTTGAATCCTTGAGCTCTGTGGGATTTCATAGCCTTCTTCAGGTGGCCACTAGTCTGTTATATCTGAGGGCAGAACGTAGGAGAATCTCCAGGAGTTTAAATTCATGGAATTTCAGGGAGACTCATCTCGCTCCCCCAGGTTTTCCATGGGAGGGGATCATTTGGCCCACCTGCTTCACTCTTCCATAGCCTATCAATTCTGCACTTTCTAACAGTAGTTACAAGTTGCTTTTGGCAATGAAGCTGAGGATGTTGCTTCAAAGGTTGGGATCTTATTTAACCAGAGTTGGGGAATTTACATTAACCTCTCCCTAGTAATTCCTCTGGAAATCTACATCACCCATACTGGCCCAAAAGTCCATACTTGTCCAGCACATTTTCAATATAAACTTTTAAACTCTCAGATCTCACATCTCTCGCCTTTCCATCCCCAGTGCAGAGAAGCTATGGCCCACAATAATACATAGATAACTTAATACAATAAGGATATTTTTTTATCACAATACATATTAAACTAAAGTAAGGAAATCAAAATCAAGAGGGAAAAGGGAAGGAGGGAAGGGAGATAGGGAGGAAAAGGGATGAGGAAAGAGGATGTGGATTTATTTCATTTCACCCAGGATGTTTAGTTGACCAGTTTTAGGAAACTGTGCCAAATTAACTGAAATTTTTCCAGGGTTAGCCGTCTATTGGATGGGATCCTTTCCTTTGCAGACATGTCTGCTATTCCATTATATCAGTCTTTGTGCATTAGGAAGGGGGTTTACATTTCCAATGTACTAAATTTGATGTCTTGCAACCAGTAAATCTTCTTTGTAATCATCTCCTTCAGTATCACAATAGTCTACATTTGCTGGGTATATGACTCAGTAAAGTTGAGTGAAATCTCTAGGATCATGTTAATTCATACCATCCCAGAAGCTTGAAGCAACAGGTCATGACCGAAACATATACGCTGGCATGGCTCTTTCACCCCCACACCTTCAACGTCAATCACTGGGAGTAGTTTTAATTTTGGAAAGTCTTTAGAGTGACCAGTGCACCTTAAATATGATTTTTGTTGTTGAAAGAGACGTAATCAGAGGTCCATGATCAATTCCTTAATTTCTCGTATTGCTCTATTCTGTTGTGGGGTGAGATATTTATTACCAGTTCTTTGTTTCATTTTTGCCTCACTATAGCTGTATTAACTCTTTGGTGGGTCATTCAGTGGAGCTGTCAGTCTGGGGAAATTGTAACACTCTCTACAAAATTCGAGCTGGTCTGGCACTTCAGATAGTGCAAGTGCTTCCAGGCCAAATCCTGAGTTGAGCAAGTGACAGATTTGAATAAGTTGCCAGATTTGAATAAGTTGCCTGCAGTAATTGGTAGGTTGTACTGTATTTAGAAAGAAGTAAATGTACAATCTAGTTCTCAGTATCCTTAATTGGGATATATATAGTCTGCTGTATTCCATCCAGTTTTTCCACATTATCATCTTCCCCCGAAATTTAACATAGGATTCCCCCAGACTGGGGCCTTTACATGAGATGACAGGTGGAATTTACCTTAGTGTGCTATACTGGCCCATCTCTGATGGGCCATGTAGATGGTGGGGTTTAGATCTTTTTGGTATCTACAGTATCCAGAGCCTAATGCAGCCACCGATGGCAAAGGGTGGGACAGCACCTTCTTGATACCCACCTATGTAGGTTATTTTTAATAGCATTTGTCCATTGCATGACCTGGTTTATTCCGCTGTGGGTCTGGGAACCCATGTTGGGGACAAGAACCAGACAAAGGGAGGAGTTGAAAAGCTAAGGGCAGCGCTGGACCAAGTATGCATCATCTCTCCAATGGACCTGCTATGGATCAGCAGGAAAACTAATACAGGATATATTACTTTTGCTCTTAAATTCACCACTGTAGTGGGGAGAATGTCCAGGGTGCAGCTGCAGTCGGGAGGGTCTGGAACCATGCTGGCAGGAAGTGGGAAAGGTGTACACACAGTCTGTGTCATTGCTCAGGCTGTCTGCCTGCCTCTGCTCCAGATCCTGCTTGTGATAGACCCTAGACTGTGCCTTCTGACCCTGGTTTATCCTTGACTTTGCTATTTGATTGATATCTGTAGCCTGGTGCCTGACTCCAATCTCCTGATCCTGCCTGCCTCTTAGTTTGCCCTCTGGCCTGTCTCTGACTCTGATCTCCCAGTACCTGACTGCCGACTCCTGCTCTGACCACTAGGTCTGACCATCCTCATCTTGGTCGTGACAGGTTTGTTCCATGGATAAGGCAACTTGGAGATCTAGTCCTTAGTTCTCTTCCACACAAGGGTAAGAGCAGGACCACAAGTACTAACCCAATCACCAGGGTATTAAAAATTCCCCCGAAAGTTCTTTTTTTTTCCATTTTGGCAATATATATTGTCATGCTGAGTAGATGGGGGGAGAGCATTTGTCATATTGGTTAACACCAGTGTGTCAAAATCATAATAATCCATGTGGGATATGCCATGTCAGGCACTGTTAGAAAGGTTATAATATGCTAAGTCAGGTGATAATACTTATGTTCATGTGTAATATGTGAAATGGAAGTTATAGATGTATTTGAGATATCTGTATTTCAAATTGTGCTGCCTGGGCAACACCCCAGATAGGATGGCAGCAGGACAATAGCCTGCTTAATGGTCCATTAAGACACTCAGGGATGCAAGGGGCCCAGGAAGAAACTAAAGGCATACTTGAAGAGTTACCAGGATTGGCCCATGTGACTCTGGACTCCATTTTAGTTCTTGTAATATTCCACAGACTGAATGGCCAGGGCCAGAGGGTATATAAGGCCAAGCCACAGAAACCATTTTGTCTTTGTTCCTGTCCAGCTGCAGACACACACCTACCTCTGGATCTATTCATTTTGCAATGTAACCGAAGGACTTAGACCCATCCAGGTGTTGGATGTATACCAGAGGAACTGTACAAGCCTGCAACTCCACAATTCTTCTAGAAACCTGAAGTATATGGACTTTTAATCATTTGTATGTATCTGATTTGCTTTAATCCTTTAACATTTCTCTTATGGTTTATTTCTTTTTTACAATAAACTTTTAGTTACTAAAGGATTGGCTGGCAGCGTGGTATTTTAGGTAAGTTCCAAGCTTATATTGAACTGGTACAGTGGCTGACCACTTGGGGTCAGAGGGAACTTTTTTAGTAAAGAGCATAAAGTTTAAATAACTGTTCTCTTTACTGGACCCAGTGCTGATTTGGGAGCCAGAAGCTGAAATGCAGTAAAGGGGACTCTGTATTTGTATACTGGCTTCTGTGGGGATTCAGAAGTGCAGTTTGTGGCTGGTTGGGAAGTCTGGCTTTAGTGCTGGGAGAATCTGCTCTGTTTGCAGCCTTGGCATTTTCAGGGGGCTACCCTGGGCACGGGATGGGTCACATATATAATTATACTGTTTGCAATATAGGCTTGGAAGGATTAGATTTTTATCAGTATATTTTGATTTTACTGTACACACACAAACCAACAAAAATATTTCCATAGATAATAATAGAAACCTACAGATAGACAAACTAAGAAAAAATGTTGCTTTAGAACTTATTAGAGTTTGATTTAAGGATATTTACTTTGTATATTTTGACATGTAACATGGACAATTTGTGTTTTAATGGTTATAAAGTTTTAACTATTTGAATCCGAATATCTATTGCCATCAAATAATTGTAATTTCTTGCAACTGTGAAAAGTTCAAAATTGATTAAAAATTGGGGGGGAAAAGCTTAAAACCCATAATTTTGCACAACTGTGAAAATTTGGAAAAATGCTTAATAAAAATTGACATTATAAAAACTGAATTCTGCCAAGCCTAAATATACGTAATGACAAATCTCCATGGTTTAAGCAATATTTGATATATCATATTTTATATAAATGTATTATATATTGCTGAAGCCATGACAATTTGTCATTAGATAATATTTTTAATGACAAATCTCCATGTACCAAGCAACTTTCAGTCAAATGTTTGGGACATCCAAAAATATTACAGTCATGAACGAGACTAATGGAAGTGTCATGAAAATATTTGATCCACACATGTAGCTGAATGTATGATAAACTCTTCTTTTCAGCAAAGAACTAACATTGTTGCCTACTATGTAGGTTTTGTGAACATTATGGGTGTGGTTATATAACATTTTGTATATATTGCTTGCATTATATCCATCTCTTCCCTATTTCCAGCACTAATTCTGTAATTTCAAATAAATCCAAAAGCACATCTCCTGTGAAGATATGAAATACAGTATTCCACTCACACCTGCAGGGCAGCACTGATATGTCTCTGTTTTTCTTGATTCTAGATTTGTATGCACTGCTCTCAGAGAAATACCCACTCAATTAATCCAAGCAATATCTGAAAGGCAACACTGCCGCAATAGTTTAGCTCTGATCAAAAGTCACAAGCTGACTCAGCACATTTGAAACAGATCTTCCCACCCTGCACACTGATACAAAGCTATGGCTTGCTGACATAATATAATTTCAGAGCAAAATCACATCAGTGCAGGGACCTAAAATCACCTTCTTTGTGTGAGTCTCATATTCTTTCCTAATTACTTAAAATATGCAGCCTAAACACTATTTCAAAAGGAAAAAAAGATCTATCCTGTAGAGAGGGTTGCCATCTTTCTAATTGCTGGTAACCGGACCACCAAGGCCCTGCCCCCTTCTTCACATTGTCTCCCCCAAGGCCCCGCCTCTTTCTCCTCCTCTTCCCCCCCAAGGCCTACCCCTGTCACTTGCTCCTCTTCCCCCACATCCCCTAGCACTGCTGGATGTCTCCACCTTCCTCCTCCCTCTGCTCCAGGCTGCTGGGATGGGAGCTGCTGCATTCTGACAAGGAGCCTGCCTGCAGGAAGGATATGGACCCGACTGAGCACAGGCTGGTGCGGGTTAATGAACCAACGTTACCTCCCGCCCCAGGATAACCGGACTTTTGGTGTCCGGTCAGTACATCTGACGGGACACTGCCGTCCCCCTTTTGACCAGACTTTCTGGTCAAAAACCAGTCACCTAGCAACCCTAGCTATAGAAAATAGGATAAATAACCTTATTGGACACATGCATTCCACGACCTTAATTCCACTTCAATTCCTATTTAGCAGAAGTTCATTAAACTTCATCATAAGCCTGACCTAGAAAAGTAAATAAGTACTGTGTTATTCCCTTTAGAATCCTGAGTTACTACTAAGGAATTATAAATCTCCAGTCACTTTGAAAAGCAACCAAATACGTCACAAAGTGAAACACAACAGCAGACGTTCTACATCTTTCATGAAAATAAGACTGAAATTGAAGACTAAAAGTGTGATTTAGTTTTTCAGACCACCAATTAATACCATATTGCTTCAGCTTTTCTAAAGTACATATATCTCCTTTCGTGTGGCAAGAGAGGTGATTAGCAATGTTCAAATAACCAAGTCCAGATTAGTGCAATGTTATTCACCTTGAGAACTCCTGAAAGATAATCAAGAGGGCAAGACTATAACCTTGACGTGGTGCTCCTGTTACATACTATTGATTAACACAACAAATGTCATCAAAAAGCTACCGGACATCGATTTGTTGATATGCTGGTATGATTAGCAACTATAAATATGCACAACTGAGAATGAAAAGAAGGCAATTTCATTCATCAAGCCCATTTTGCTCCTTCAGACACTCGTACTTCATTTTTTCCCTAAAAATAGCAGGTCATTGTACTTAAAAAACACCTTTCATCCAGAGATTTTAAAACACTTTTTACAGATGGAGAATTTAGAGAGAATTAGCCCCATTTTACAGGTGGGGAGACTGTGGAACAGAGAAGCATAAAGTCACACCTCAAGCCATTGGCAGATTTGGTAAACAGGATCCATACATCCTAGCTCACTGCCCCCTGCTCCACCAGCTAGAACATACTGCCTTGATCCCGATTGAGCAAAGCATTTACATCAGTGGTTCCCAATCTTTTCTGCTTGAGGGCCACAGATATAATTTTTATTACCTTGAAGGGCCACCAGTCTCTGCCAGCAGCTCCCCTCTGTCCCCACTGCAGCCAGAGGGAAGGAGTTCAGCGAGAAGGATCTCCCATCCCCCTGACTGCAGCAGGGAAACCATGTGCTCCACCTGGGTCCCTAGGCAGTGGCTCCCTTCTGCAGCCAAGGGGATGGGAGGTCCGTTCTCCCTTCCCTCTGGATCCAGCAGGGACCCCAGAACCTCGTGACCCAGGCGGAGCGTTTTGCCTTGCTGGCAATGCTCCCTGCTACAGCCAGGGAGAGGGGAGCACTGATCTCCCGTCCCCGTGGCTGCAGCAAGGAGCCTGCACTGGCAGTGTGCTCCACCTGGTACTTAGACAGCGGCTCCCTGCTGCAGCCAGCAAGAGGGGAGCCGCGGGCCAATCTGAAAGGAAGTGGCTCGCGGCCCACAGGTTGGAAACCACTCATTTCCATGCATGCATAACTTTATGTACATGATTAATCCCACTGAAACCATTTGTTGGATCAGAGCCTTGGTTTACGCACAGGATGAAATCAACCCCCAGTAAAGCCAGTGATAAAACTCCCACTGACTTTAATGGGACTAGGATTTTCCCAGGCTTTCTAAAAGCAGTCTCTGGATTTGCTGATTTTTAATTTGATGACCTCAGTTATATCATCCAGACTACTTCAAAAATAGTAGCATGAATTGTCATTAACTACCGTGATTAAGCCTGTGTCTTATAATTAGATCCCCTTCAATGTCCTCTTGACTTGCAAATGTGTGTTTCTGACCTTCCCTTATGCTGCTTACCTTTTGATACTAGAATCTCTCTGGTTGCCCTTCCCGGTTCAAGAGCTACAATGTGTTTCCTGCAGGTAAAGTGACCAAAACTGAACACCACACTTAAGAGTCTAGCAGCCATTGTTTATAACCATGTTTCCTCTATCTTGCAATAAAACATCCTCTTAAATACCCAAGCCCCATTTCCAAACCCTCTTACTGTAACTTCGTCCCACTGATTTTGCAGCTGTCACTTGGAGCACTGCTTTGCAGTTTGAGTATGCTGAATATTAAGATTTCGGAATATACATTCCATCCATGTAAACTTGGCATTTGGAAGGATTTTGCCTATAACATGAATACTATTTAAATAGGTGCTTATGTTCAGGCACTCAGATACCACAGTGATGAGTGTGGAATTAATGCCTAAATAGACAGAGGTAGATAATGTAGCCACTATAATCAGAATTAAGATAATCTTTAATAGATGGAAATTTGTGCATGAACTCTGACCTGCAAAGACCCTGTCATTGGTTAGATACAACCTCTCCCCCTCCTCACTTTCCTCAGATGTGAAATGGGTATAATAATATCTACCTACCTCGAACGGGTGCTGTAATGCTTTGGCATTTAGTGACTGCATTTAATGCACCCCCGGCAGTGCAGGATCGATTTTGCGGGTTCGACTGAGCGCAGTAAAGACTCGCTCAATCGAACCCGGAAGTCGACTCTATAAATCCACCCCGGAAAGTAGCGTAGCGCTGCATCGACGGGAGGGCATTTCCCGTCAGCGCAGCACAGTGGAGATGCCATGGTAAGCCGACATTAGGAAGTCGACAGGAGATACGCAAATTACCGTACATAGCTTGCGTATCTCCCGTCGACTGCCCCCGAAATCCACGGCCAGTGTAGACCAGGCCTCAAAAGCATTCTAAAGTCCTTAGAAGAAGAAAGATGCCATTTAAGATGGAGGGAATAGTTTAGAAGTGTAAGCATTAATTACAAAGTACCAAGAATTCCTAGAACAACAAGGTCAAACCTGGTATGGTAAAATTCAGCCTTTCATAATTCTGAAGTTCATGCAGTTTACTACGAGGGCGTCTTTTAGATGAAGTCTGAAAACCCAGATCCTGTCTGTTGTGGACAACAAAGGTCCCAACCTGCGCCACTTTTCACAAAAGTAGAAATTTCCCGAGTACCCTTGGCCAAACTCTCCCTTCTCTCCACTTCTGGGCAGTGTGCTGTCTATCTGGTTGCTGCTCTCCCATTACAGAGATGGATGGATGTACTTGTAAAACAGTTCGGGATCCTTCAAGGTGAAAAGTGCTTAAGAAAGCATATTACACTGGTCCAATTTTAATTTTACCTGATGTAGTCCTGATTTTTAATTCTCTACTCATCTCTAGACCTCTAACTGCACTGTCAACTACATGGCTTGGATGCTATACCTGTGTGAAACTGAATGAAACTGCTAAACTGAAACTACTTTCAGGAAGGTGCTACCTAGCCTCATTAGCAATACAAAAGAACAGATAATTGAAATGCATGCAAGAAGCTATTTATTCAACTGGTCATGTAACCTGACAGTTGCTAAATGCAATCTTTATCTAGACAAAGAGAGGGTTAATAAGAGATATGGAAATAATTTGATTTCTTGTGTTTCAAGTCTGGAAGTTTGTAAGGTTCTGTTTAAATAGCACAATGGGTGAGCCCCATATGAGATGGGAAATAAATTATAGTGGAGTATGTAAAATAATCATGACAATACACTGTGTACCAGAGAGATACAAATAATCTGAATCTGATTACTTCTCATGCTGTCAGACCTCACTAAAGGCACAAACAAGGCTCTGTCATTCCTATCTTTCCTGGGCTGATCTGTGCATGTTAGTTGTTAAGTCCCATGAGTTTTCCCTCTGAGTAATGTTCAACAAAGGGAGTCTTCTGGTCATGTTCTTCCAACTGCCTAATTGCACGGCTGCCCTAGCTGAGTCTCTGGCTTCATTCTTAACACATGGAAATTATATTCTTCTATATTTGGTTCAGCCTCCCAAAGAGGGAATGTCTTGCTCCAAGGGCAGTATGTATTTTGGCACACTGGGGAAATAAACCCGTTTTGTTACTAATGACACCTCCACATCAAAGTCAGAAGGCCCAGCCACTGGTGTTGGGGTTTTCCTGGGCACATACACAGCCTTTCTGAGAAGGCATGTCACACGCCTCACAGCTCTGAACAAAAGGACAGCCATGGCTTTGAGCTGTGGGAGAGCCAAGATTTTAATGCTATGTAGTAAACCAGCTAAAATCTACCAATTATTCTGTAAACCAGAGAGTAATGCTAGCGATGGGACATTCTGTGTTTCCACTTCAGGTGCTTTAGTATCACCTATATTTTATTTTCTGTTTTCTCTCATCCTGTAAAACACTAATAAATCCTTCTTTTCTTTAATCTAAGCTTAATTGGGTTTTTGGCTCTTATCAGAGGAAATTACTTGCTGGCTTTCCCGAGGGAAGCAAAATGCTGTCCTCAGGAAGGCTGAAGATAACAGTCAGTGCACTGGTCAAGGGCAGGAGAAAAGCTGTTATCGTCTTTCAAAGCAATGCCTCAGTGGGAGAAACAGTATCATTATGAATACATGGAGGGCCAAATGACCAGAGGATACAACGCACCATCAGAGACCTCTAGACATGTAACATAGTACAGTGAGGGCAGAGTATCACTGTACATGAGTGAGAAAGGAATGAGATGGGTATCTTTTAAAACAATTTAAAAGCAATGTGTGTCCTAAAATGTAGCTAAAGACTTATTTGCACACAAAAGTCATATCCCACTATCAGTATATTTAAAGTAGTACCAATCTCCTAGTGTGAACCCAGTCACACTAGTATAAAGGTACTTGTACCAGGATAGCTTATTTTCATAAGGGAAGGGTAATAACTTCTGCTGATAAGGCACCTTTACACCAGTATATCTGCAACTACTTTAGGGAGTTGCACCAATTTAACTCAGAATTTAAAATTCAGAGGGATCTTGATAAATTGGAGAAGTGATCTATACACAGCAAAATGAAATTCAACAAACTAATAAAGACAAATGTAAGGTGCTACTCTTAGGGAAGAAAAATCAAATGCACAAACTGGGGGATAACTGGCTTGGCAGCAGCACTGATGAGAAGGATCTGGGAGATGTGGTGGATCACAACCCCAACATGAGCCAGCAACGAGATGCTGTTGCAAAAAAAAGCAAATGCAATTTTAGGTTGCATTAACAGAGGCACAGCATGCAAGTTGCTAGTTGGGTGTCAGCTGCAGTACATAGAAAGGATATAGCGAAAATGGAAAGGATCCAGAAGCAAACAACAAAGATGATGCAAGGGATGGAATGCATGCATATGAGCAAAGGCTGAAGGAACTGGGTATGTTTAGTTTGGAAAAGAGAAGATTAAGGGAGGGACATCATAACGGTCTTCAAATACTTGAAAGGCTGCCATAAAAAAATGGAGAAAAGTTGTTCTCTCTTGCCACAGAGGGCAGGACAAGAGGCAATCGGTTAAAACAACAGCATATCAGATTTAGATTAAATCTCAGGAAAAATTTCCTAACTTTAAGAACAGTAGGACAATGAAACAGACTGCCTAGGGAGGTTGTGGAAGATTTTTCACTGGAGGTTTTCAAAAGGAGACTGGATAACTATCTGTCTTGGATGGTTTAGACATAACTAATCCTGCATCTTGGCAGTGGGTTAGACTAGATGACGCTTGTGATCCTTTCTAACTCTATGATTCTATGTTTCTAGAAAAATCACATCTCTGACCAATATAGTTAAATTGGTGCCAAAACTCTGTGTAGACCAACCCTTACTAAAGAGGACATATTACACCAAAAGTATGAATCGAGATATTAATAAAAAAAAAAGACTGACACCTTTCATTTGCACATCCAGGACTAGAAGAACCATACAAACACAACGGGAACACTTCTTCTCGGTAAGGATTTTCTGCATGTGCGCACCTATGACATTCCACTAACAGTTCTCCACATGTAATTACAGAACACCAGACGAGGGTCCAATCTGGTGAGATGCTGAGAGTTTCCCAGGAGGTGCTGAGGACCCCGTTTCAACTGGAGTTCAGCACGTGGCACATCTGAGTTTGAAATTTGTATTTATTTGCCTTGTGTCACTGTGCTGTTTGGAATATTTATTCAGAATGTGTGTATTCCAAATACTGCCATTTTCAGACTACAAGTCTCTGTAACTATAGACTGAGTAGCAGCCTGTTGCCTTCGTAACAGCACTGATAAGAGCAAAAATGTTTACAGTGTAAATCTATCTGAGAAGCAAAGCAGCAGACCTCTATATGGCAGGCTTTCAGACAAGGGTATCTAGTAGTCAATCTGAAACAGGCTTAAACCAATTTACCCTCAATGCCCAGAAGTACTCCTGAAACACCAGACTTATTCTGGAGTACACCAAAAGCTGTAATGCTTAACGTAAAAAATTGTGGATGTTTCCACTCCACGGCTTCCGAACACCCCATTCCAAACTCTATCAAACGAATTTGTCCTGTCACTGATGCATAGTTAAGATCTTTTCCTTCAAAATCTCCTAGCAGGAATATATTTCCAGCCAGTGTGTGAGATGCACATATAATGCATACTGCATTATTCTGCTTGGATTTCAAAAAGAAGACTGTACAAACGCTTGAAATTTACCTTTGCCTTGGTGCTGCTCCTAGCATTGACTGCTGTTATCCCTAGCTGTATCCTTAGGCACTGACTCCTGCAATCCTAACCTGCTCCCTTGAGCCACAGTTCCTCTCTTCTGCTGCTCTAAACCAGGCAACCTGGAAAAAGACTGTTATATCCATAATTCTGATACTGCTATTTTGGAAGAGGGCTTTTGGGGAAATAAGTAGCCTTGTGTTCTATGAATTATTCTGATGCAAATCTCTGCTTAAAGCAGTCTTTTTGTGCTAAAACAAAGGAATATAAATAACTGTGGATATATTTTTATATCTGGATTCATTGAATCCCTTATGAAAAAAACGATTAACCATAATCTACATCCAAACAAACACTAATTTAAAGAGACAGCTCAGAACCAAAGAGGTAGTGAACAGCTCACCACTATGTTCCCTTTAGGCTCAGAGGTAAGGGTTTCATGGAGTTAACTTTCAGTATTTTTACTGAATGTAGTGGATTTTAAGATATTTTGGGCTTCTCAGAGTGGTTGTCTCCCAGTGACCATATCACTTTGTCATTCCAATTGTCAGTATTCAGCTATGAAATATAATACTTAAATTCAATTACATTATCCAGTAATAGAGGTTACTAGGAAATTCCTCATTACAGAAGTAATTTGGTTCAGAACTTCTATTATTAAAAATTATGGACATTTCCAAATCAGTGGTATATTAGTTTTTAAACATTCGATATGTACTCCTAGGGTCTGAGTCTGATCTGTTGTACATTAGTTTTACACTGATGTCAGTGACTTCAGTTATTTCTTATATATAACACTGTAAGTCAGATCAGAATTGGGCACCCAATTATCATTTTTCTTTTTTAACATTCTGATGTGTTTGACAACACACCATAATTATAAATCTGATGTCTTGTTTAGAGATCACCGTTTTATAATAGCATCAATCGAAGGAGCTGAAATCTTTAATTCTCAAGAACTTGCCCTGTGATATCAAATTCAAGTGCACAAGTTGTCACCTGGATCAATTTGAGATACCTTTGTCAACTCAACATATAAAGGGTTAATTCCAAACAATTCAAGCCCTTTAACATCTTCTAAAAACAACTCATGACCTATCTTGCAAAAAAGGCACTTTGCAACTTGTGTTGGAGGATTTTTATGCCTTCATCTCTTTCAAAGGCAGCTTTGCATTAGCATGTTCAATAAAGCAAGTAACACTCCAGCTCTATTAGTTAGAATCAGTCTTGACCCTCATTTCAACCTAACTGGAGATAATTACTTGATACTAATGTTAAGTGCCAAAGCCATTCTTGAATTTCATTGAGTTATTATTAGACAGATTTTGGTTCAAATCACTCCAAATACTTGAGTTTACTTTTAATACTCTGTCTCTTTTGCTGACAAAAGGTCATGGCCCCTCTTTGCACATTCAAGAACTCCAATAAGACTACAGACCAACTCCATAATCTGGTACACTCAATACACATATTGATCAGTTTGTACAAATTCTTCCTAAATATAAAGATGTACACATATTAAACTGAAACATTTTAAAAACTACATTTATCATAGGTGGACTGTATGGCATATTGTGTTCTGAGTGCACTACTACATCTGACATATCTCAGCTATGTAGAAAGCAGCGACTGCTTTTTGTTTGGATATGTAACATATGCTGTCAACAGAGAGGTTTATCAAGCAGTTAGCGCAAACAGCCTGAAATTCAGTTACATCTCAGTGGATGGCTGGTTCATTTTATGGAGTCTAGGCTGGAAATCTGAAAATTAAAATGCATACATTTAAATGAATCATGTCTGTGCATTAAGTAGTCATCACATTATACTAATATCTATGGTAAGGGACCAGAGTTATTCTTTGAGGCTCCCGAAAAATCAATAAAAAGAAACTCGCAAAAGTCTACTTTTCAATGAATATCTAAGTGGCTCCACAGCCATTAGTCTACAAAGAGTGGAAGGGACACATTCTTATCTTTCTATATGGGAGAGTCACGTGCACAACTTCCATTAGCGTAAGTGGTGGTCAGGGGGCAGGGGTAAACTCTATGAATCAAGATTAGAATGTGCACCACAGTGCTAGCATTCCACATGTTCCAGAGACTGGCTAGATTTTTACTAATCAGTTTTGAGTGTGCCAAAGCCTCAATGATTGTTTCATCAACTCAGGTTTATTCCAAGTATAGCTCATCAGATTACAACAGTCTGGCAGATGTTAAAGTACTTTACAGTGTTAGCTGATGAGCACAATGTCACAACAATAGAGCAAAGAGGATAGACAAGCAGGGTCTTTCTTCTCTAAATATATACTATTAACTATTGGGATTATTCCTATGTGCTTTAAAAAAATAATAGCATCATGTAGGTTTGCGTTAATGTTCTGAGACAGAATTAGTATTTATTGCACACTCTACAGTGGCTATAAAATGTCTCCCTCTTTTTCATTACTTGCACCGTTTATCTGTGTGGGCTTCTGTGTATGTTGGAAGATGACAAATATGGTTTTTTGTATTCTTAATGTATGAGAACCAACATGAGGACACAAGAACCGATACTTGATCTGAGACAGAGAATGGCATATACCAATGAGCTACCAGGCTGCTGAATAATGTACCTGAGATATGGGGCAAAACCCCTATTAAGCACTTCCCCATACCTCAGATATGTATGTTACTTTTACAATGGTGCTCCACAGAAACACTGTTCCATTCCCCTACAGCACAGTAACTGGTTCATATCCGAAAGCATTAATATCAGAATCATTTATGTTTCTTAATCTTTTTAAATATGCTTTTATACTTTATAAAACATTTTGTTTTCTGTCACATTTGCAAGACATACTTGACACAACAAGGACTGACACATGAGCGTGCACATGGGCACACACAATGCACTGTTAATTAAAACCTCAATTTTACTGGCAAAGAAATCACTCTGGGAAATTAGAGTTTACAGCCACTGAAATAACATATGGTCAGTGATTTCCTCCTGCTTGTAAGAAACACTGAATCCTTCAGTAATTCAGTTCCCTATTCTATCCTGTGATGCTCCACCTTTCTCCTTGACTTTTTGCTGGTATATGATATAGTCAAATTATCTGCTTTTCCCATGAACTATTCATCAGTATCAGTACTGGAATTAATTATAACATTCTCCTCTGCTGTGATGCCTCCAAAAAACTTGAAAGTGGACAGGCAACTGGTGTGCTCTGACCACTGCTTATCACATTGATCACAATAGTCTCCCTTTTACCTTGTGCTCCCCGTCTGTTTGCTCTATCCAATTGTGTCTCACATATTATACTTATGCTGCATCTCCATGGGGCAGGGGAGTGCCTATAATGTTATATGGTTGTACAGGGCCTAACAAAAGGAGGCTTGGGCCCTTCGGTGCTTCAATAAAATAAATAAATGATAACAATAGACAATAACAATTTATTATTGATTTGACTTGTCTACAGTGCATTTGTGTCTCTGGTTCTCTGGCTAGAGCAGTTACAACTTTTTCTTTTCATCCATAATCAAAATACTAATTTGATGAAGGAAAAAAATACCTGTGAGGCTACACCCATGTAGCTGAAATGTAATAACCAGAATTAAATTACTCTTCAAAAAATCTCTACAATCTACTGTTTACAAGATCTATACTTCACTTGATGGACACATTTAGTCAGCGAAAGGACAACAGACCCCCAACTCCAGAACCAGTAGAGGTTGTATTTCTCCCCCTCTGAGCTGAAAATGGTATTTTCAAACAAATGGATTCTGATAATTACTGCACAAAAAATACAAGTGTTTCTACATGCTGGAAAATTACCTTATTACTGTATGAAATAAGAAAAGCAGGGGAAAAGAGAGCTTTTTATGTCAAGGGTTTTCATCTTGTCACAGGCTCCATCACCAGCATTATAGATTTTACCATGATGATAATAACTAATAAAGGTCCATACATGCACAGGTCTCAATAGCTGTTTATTCCCAGAGGAAATTGGATGACTTCTTGAAAGACCCATGTAGTGTTCTGAAATGGTTCAAGGCACTCTATATTATCAGGGGAAGTTGAAACCACTCTGGCATTAGACTGGGACAACCAACAGCACATCACTCACATCATGTCCCCAATTCAGCAAGATACTTAACCATGTGTCTAACTTTAAGTACATATATATTCTCACGGAAGTCAACTGGAGTACTCAGATGCTTAAAATTAGGCACATGCTTAAGTATCTTTATGTACTGTGGACTACTGCTGTAATTACAGTCCATTCTCTCTGCCAATGTCTTTCTGGTGCAACTGATGATGGTGTTGCTAGTTTCAGGTCCATAAAGTGCCGGGACTGCTCATGCAATAAAGCCCAGAATGGCTGTTGGAAAAGGAGATTCATCCAATAACTTGTCAAAGATAGCTTTTGTGTCACTATTCCCCAAATCATACAGATTCCTGCCCAGATTTACTCAGATGAATGGAGAGGTACTGCATAAGTACTGAAGGCATGGTTTTTAAAGTACAGTAGCACACATTACTTTGTATTTGTAAAGTGAAGGGAGGCATGAAAAATTCCAGACTGGGGCATTAAAAACTATTCTGATGAAGGCCATTTTCTTCAAGTCTCCAACATTTAACTCTGGAATCCAGTAAGGTTTGCTCTTTAATAAATATTTTATGATAAACATAATCTTTGGATCTTGAACACATACTTAAGTACTGTAATTGTTAAACAGATATAGAATTTGAAAAGTTCAGCATAGTTAAAAATACCAAATATTTTAGATGTAGAGTAATCTGACATGCCCTGATTATCCACTAGAATTCCTGGATCATTAGTTATTGTTCTTAGTCTTTTGGGTAATGTATTACTCAGTGCATTCCGGAGATAATTGCTAAAAAAAATATTTGGGGGATTAGATGGTTCCTGGAACTGATAATTGTGCCTTTCAGTTGGAGGTGACTGATGTGAATCCAGGTCAGACTGGTAGTGACCCACAGTTTTGACCATATAACAGCAGTTAGACAGGCAAAGTAAGTTCAATGACAGTGTAACTTCAGTTCTCAATGGAACATCTTTACACCACACAAAAACAGTACATCATAACTGTTACCAATTAGTCCTCCTGTTTGAACTCTTAACAAAAAAGCCAGACTAGAGCTGCTCAATGTTTTCCAACAAAAAGTCTTTTAACAGAAAAATGGCCTTTAAAAAAAAATCAGCATTTTTTGTGAAACATTATCATTAGACAGTTTTCTTTTTTTTTTTAAATGTGCTTTTTCAATATTTTATCATGTTCTTATTAAAAACATTCTCAAAATGGTCATCAAGATTTTTGACTTTGAAAACTGTGGTTCTGGTACTTGAAACATGTGGATAATATAATTTTTTTATGTTTTTAGTAAAAATGTTGTGGAAAAATTTAAAAAATGAGAAAGGATTCTGTTTCAAATATCTTAAAATGAAAATAACGTCATAATTCTGACATTTTTCTCAAAAATGGGTTTTCATTTTTCAACCAGTTCTACTAAAGAACAAATGGATGTTCATGGACATGGAAACTGATCTATATTCCCAGCCCTTCAAGCTAGTCCCTCCCCAGTCAGGACTGAAGCAGAGAGCCAGAAGGGAGAGGGAAGCTCACACTCTCACTACCTATCCTACAGCTGTCTTGTGGGCGCATAAAGAACTTCAGCCTCCAAGGCTATCCATACAGCATCTTGCACGCGCACTTTGTTCATATCACTTAAAAGAGAAATTGATGATATAGTCTTAGCATGCAAATTATTTCATATTAAATTGCTAATTAAACAATGCTGTATTTCATTGGGGATCATTTTATCTCAGAGTGAAATAAGCAAATAGGGCCCCATTTGCTTTCCTGTTTATGGTCTCTTTGATCTACAAAACATAAGGAATATATTACACCTTTGAAAAACATTTTGCATATTCAGCTTCATTATTTCTTACTAACAAAGTCCGTCAGTCACAGTCTCAATTGAGGAACAAACAGAGATTGCTCAGAAGGATTGTCCTCTTTCCGATATATTTTTTATCAGTCCCCATGAAAAACTGCAAAAATGCAGACTGCTCCTTTATCCTGTTAATAGCAAAAACAGTATTCCCTGTATTCGCAGACCTGCACTACTTTTCACAACATCCGTTTTTAGAATGCAAGTCTTATTCTCCATGCACTTACCTGCATGTGAAGCAGGAATCTTCCTAGCTGTCACAAAATATCTATAACTCTCTACAAACATATTTATACTGGTACCAATAACCCAAACCCTCACATTTAATATCAAACAATTTTTATTCCTGCACATTCCTGACAAAGGCTGTGTTTGGGTGTCTGACATCAACTATAGCTCCAGTTTTATTATAGTGCAGCTGTCAGAGGGATGCCATTGTTAGTTGGTAATTTGTTCACCATTCAAATTCAAACCGTCCTTTTTTAGGATTAAAGTTTTCTAAGCCAAAAGAAATGCAATTGTAGGTGCATTTGAATTAAAAACATAGGCTGAAATTTTCAAAAGTGACTAGAGATTTTGCGAGCCTCAGTTTTTGGGTGTCCAACATGAGACACTCAAAAGAGGCCTGTTTTTTGGCCTGTTTTTTTTAAGTGCTGGGCACTTGCTCTCTGAAAATGAGACCCCTTTAAGGAGCTTCACATTGGGCACCCAGAAATTGAGACATCCCAAACACTAGCTACTTTTGAAAATTTAGGCTGTCTTTTAGGCAGCATTTTAATTACAGATGTGCTGCATATTTTCTAAAGTTACTGAATGTCAAGGTCTCTTTCCCAGTTGAAGGTATTAGTCTAAGCCTGAAGCTCAGCCAAATATTTTCACCCCCATTATCCGTGATGGGCAAAAGTGAAATATTAGAGGCTGTGAATACTAATCCAAAACAGCACAACAGCCTCCAAGATGGATTTAGGACAGAAGTAAGGATGGGGTTTAGAAAGATCAAGACACCAAGACTGGGATAATAAAATAAACTGATTATCCACAGACCAAGGAAGTAAGTAGCAAGAAGGGGCATGAGGCAAGAAATAATGGAATTTACATAAAGCACAGCAATTAAATTACAACATGACAGAAATAAATGATGAAAGACTTCAAGGTAGGCAAGACTCTAAGAAAAGAATCACAGAGGGCATCAGAAAGTACACTCCATGGAGAATGATCCAGAATAATTTTGAAAGGAAAAAGTTGTCTATGGCTCACAACTCATATGCTTCTTTCAAACATGACTTTGAAGTGTGACTGGGAGTCAGAGAGGATCAGAAAAAGAGATGACACTCATTAACTTTTTTCCCTGACGTCAAAAACGGGGTAAAAAAGAAAGGGGATCAAAGGCACACCCCACATAACAGTAAACAAGCTAAAGCAAGCAGTGAAAGGTGATTATTGAAGAGAAAATGCCTGAGGAAGGGAGGATGGATAAACACAAAGGATGATTCCAGAGAATAAACTGAAATAGTAAATTGCAAAGCTAATGTGACACAATGGACCCCAGTTGTTGGGATTGAACCTAGGACCTCTGAAGCTTAGTGTATGAGTCTCTACTGCATGAACTAAAAGCCCTGTAGCTCTTCCCTCAGGCTGTAGCAGATTCATCCATCCAGCTGGGCTAGGTGCCACCAGAGGAGGACAGAGTACTACCCCAAGTAGGCATGGGTTACACTAACAGTCCCCAATCTGATAAGCACAAAGCTTTCCTTAAGAGGCTGATCTGCTGCACTGGATTTCAACCTACAAAAAGAGCAAGAAAACTTTTGATTAAGATACTCCACCACAAAAAACCATCAGGCAGTAAATGAGTTACTAGAGATGATGAATACATGCAATCTATCATTCTAGAGAGACTACAAAACCTTTTTTGATTCAAGAGTAGTAAGGATAAACAAAAGTTACATTTTGTTCCTGCTAAATGCACATAAAAATTAGACCTCTATCACATTTCTGCATAAAGAAAGTCAAAATATCAAAGAACAACAAGAATAAGATATGGATGCACCATCTCTCCAAAGACCAGTGAGCAACAACAGAAAATCTTGCATTGATTGACTGGACAGGAAAAATAACAAGGACTTTTCATATACAAAAACAGATGACCCTATAATTCATGCAAATGAATGGGAGCTATATTAACTCCACTGATATGCAGAAAACAAAAACCACCTGAACAAAGAACATCAATGGGAAGACAGTATAATATATTTGTCCTGAACTATGCTTAGCCCAATTATGAACTGAAATGTTCACCATGCAATCAATTAGGAATAGTCTGCTGTGTGAGCGTGTATATGTAAATATATTTATATATGTATGTATGTATATGTACCTGCTGGTGAATATGCATTACAGATCCCCCTCTGTGCCTGCTCTGCTGAGAATGTGAAACTCTTACAACTCCAGCTAAAGAAACTTGGCTCAAGCTGCATAAGCATGTGCTTTTAGCACTGGAAGTCCCTGCTTCAATTCCTAGTGTTGGCCAAGATAGCAGTCACCACATATACATATATTCACACACCAGTAGCCAAATAAAACACAGACACACATATTAGAATAGAGCAACCTTTAGACTCTAATGAGGCTACAAATATTCTGCATATGTGTATGTGTTTGTAGGACAGCAGCCTGAATTTCTAACTATCTGTGAATTTGAGGAGAAGATCTGCTCATTTCTGGGGGAAGGAAAGGGCCAAGCACATGGGAATATAAAGAAACTCTGCAAGGGAAACTTACAAAATTGTCCTCACCTCTGATAACCTCTGGACATTTTTTCTGGAAGAAAGGAGCCATATACCCCTAAGTAAATATATGCAAAAATGGTCAGTAATAGAGAGAGTAAATAACTAACATATTACATATTTCAGCATTTAGTATATATCCAGTATATAATCTAACCAATTATGGTGAAAACCTGGTCCCATCGAAATCAATAGGCGTTGTGTCTGTGACTTCAATGAGTTCAGGATTTCACCCTTGATGTTTTACTGTCCAACACAAGTTGTCTTTGTTTCATAAATACTAGTTGTGTATAAGATGAATGTGTCCATTTTAATTTGTTTGATATTATGTTCTACACATTAGGCTATCTGACAATCATCCAAAAAACAGAACTCACCCCAAGGGAGAACAGTCATTAACATTCCAAGAGGCACTACTGCCAAAGGAAGATGTGTCCTCAGACATCACAATATCAGTAGATAATGTTTGCAAGGCATCAATATTTTAGAAGAGCACCGCAAAGAGGATGGAGCTGCGGATCTGGATATGGCCCATGTGTTTTTCTGCCAAAAGGTGGGATCAACTAAGGCCAACAGTCTTTGAGAGGGTCAGAAGATAAAGATCTTGCAATGGATTAATCCCACTCCCATTGGAGTCAATGACATATTTCTCTTTGACCAAATAGGAATGCTAGCAGTACTTCATCCTTCTGAAAATCATATTGTGCCTAATCAATACTGGCTATTTAAATTCAAGTTGACAAGGCTCTAACCACAAGACTACTGCTTCTTCTCCCTTCTCTCATCCACTGATTTCGACTCCTCCCCAACCACAAACACAAAAAGGACAAGAGATAGGAGCTTTGCCTTAGATAAGTTAATTATGCTACCTCAGTAAAATTCCCAATGACTTTAGAAGGATTGGGATCAGACTCATGCCGAGGGAAATACAATATATCTGTATAACTAATGCAAAATTGGCAAGGTCTTAAGCGTGACTGCTGCACATCTCAAAAATGTTTATCAAGTAATCAAGAAAGCCCTCACCAGCTCTAAATAACCAAAAAAATTACAGCAAATGAGCACATTGAATAGTCATATACCCATTTCTAACTAATTTCAATGGGACACAGTGTTCCATATCTGATCAGTTACATTATATAGTTGATGTAGCATTACATGAATACTGCATTACATGAATAATAATGGATATTTTTGTTTATTTAAGTTCATAATTCCATAAATACTATTTTATGTTGTATCGATTTTAGGATATATAGAATACATCACATCCTATTACAATCAAGGAGGGGTGCAAATACAATTTTTGAAAATAATTCAGATTAAGATAAAGATGGTGAACTTTCAGTATTTCTTCACAATTTTCAATAGAAAAGGAAAAGAAGGAAATGTATCAGAATACAGTTAAAGAGGTCAGGAAAAAGAGATATCAAAATGTATAACCCTGTCCAAAAATATGGGATGGATTTAGGAATGTAACAGCATAAATTATTCTTGGATATTATCAAACAAAAAAAGGATACAAGAAAGTGGCTGGCACTTATTTCTTAATGTTTACTTCTTGATTGTGCCCTATCAAGCTCAATTTTTAGCTATAAATCAAACACTGAAATCATCACCACTTTCCATTCAAAAACTGAAATGTACATTCTATAAAATATGGTTAATCTTCTGGAAAACAGCATCAATACTGGCATGCACAATTATATCGGAATCACAAATAAACGGATTTAATCGACTTCTGTAAGACCTGCATAGATAAACTCATTAATCAAATTTAAATGCTTGAATAAAGCAATGATGCTACGTATTAAACTTGTCTACAGAGAGCTGATAGACTCTACAGCTGCCAAAAACAGCAAAATGAAGCTGAGTATAATTGTAAACATTGTAGTTCTCAAAAGAAAAAAGGGGCTATGCAACCCACTTAAAAGAGGGAGTAAAACAATCATTATGAAGAAAATGAAAATAATTGAGAAAAAGGCAAATTATCAGGAGTGAAACATATCAATATACCCTGTTGTGAGTTATATTATGAATGTACTAGTACAAAATATTAGCTTGAGTTTTGTACAGTTTTTCTTGTACTCTACAGAGGTATAAGATTTGTCTTAATTTAAAAATCTGAGTTCTTATGATCTTCCACAACAGTAATATTGAGCCAACATAAATCTATTGTTGCTTCTAAAGAAACATTTTTCCTTATTATTCCCATATATACTTAATCATGTCTCTTCTGCTTCTGGCTTTTTTAGAGAACCTAAACCCTACAGGGTGGTTCTTAAGAGCTAATCAGTTTAGATGAGAGCTGTGTAAATAACTGGTCTTTTTGGCTCACTGGCAGTTTCAAATTTAAAAAAAAAATTCTGTTTACTTCTGAAAATTTTGGGATTTTCAGCAAAGCAAAAAAAGGCCATTTCAGGTAGAACAAAATGGTTAGTTTGGTTTCTAGGCATTTTTAAAAGGCAATATTCACAAAACAGCCTGAGGAGGAGCTGCTGCCACCATCCCCCTGATAATAATTAGCCCTGTAGTTAGGGCACTCACCTGGGATATGCTAATCTGGAGCAGAGATTTGCAGCCAGGTCTTCCTCCTGAGGTGAGTGCCCTACCCAACAGACCAGGAGTTATTCTAGGGGTGGGTCTTTCTCAGTCTCTCCAAACTGTTCCACTTTGTCTACATAATTAAATAGCCACTAAAGCAAGGACTTGAACTTAGATCTCCCCTATCTGAGGTGAGGCTATCGATCACAGTCTCTCAGGTTACGGCTACACTGACGGTGGCAAAGTCATCGATTTCTCTGGATCGACTGAGCAGTCAGTGAAGACCCGATCCAGAAATCGACGTACTAAGACCACCTTTGCAAGTGGCGTAGCGCTGCATCAATGGGAACGCGGTTCCCTTCAGCACAGTGCAATGAAGACAGCACGCAGAAGAGGAAACCAGAAGTCAACGGGAGTTACGCAAGTTTTTTGTGTAGCTTGCGTAACTCCCGTTGACTGCTGCCGAATCCCAGATGTAAGTGTAGACAGAGTCTCACTCTCCACTGTCTGGCCAAATGACTATTCAAGTATTTTATACAAAGTGGATCAGATTCAACAGCAGAGAGCGACAGTCAACTAGACTAGCCTATGGCCTAGTAGTTAGGACACTCACCTAGGGAGGGAATACCTGGGATTCAAGTCCCATTCCAGAGGGGGGATTTGAACATGAGTCTCCTCCTGCACCCCAAGTTCAACTCCCTATTCTGGAACAAGGACTGGAACCAGGTCTTCCCCACTGCTCCCCCCCCAGGGGGAGTGCCCTAACCACTGGACTAGAGATTATAAGGAGGGGACACCATAACCACTTCTTCATTTCACGACTGACACTGAAGTTTTCTAGGGAATCTAGCCTGATTTTATTTTTTTGGACCAAAACTATTTGGGCAAATTCATGTCAAATTCGCAGTTCCATGTTGACCAAACCTGCATTTTTTGGCTAATATAATGATGCATTACAAAAATGTTGCCCAGCTGTAGTTTAGAGGCTATTATTATCACCATCTACAAGATAAAGGAGGAAAGTTTTGCACTGAATTCTGGCATGCAGGTTTCCAGTATTACATGGCATAGTGGAATATTCCAACTGAATGTTGCACTGAACATGCACTAAAATGAGGAAATGACACATAGGAAAGAGGACCTTATCACAAAAATATACCCCTCACTCAGTAACTGTATGTTTCCATTTAAGGTTGGATTGAGCTGATACATGGTGGTACAGTATACTGGCACTCATTGAGAGCATGAGTTTCTTCAGAATTTAACCTTTACTGAAAGAAGATTATGTCTCTAGCCCTTCTGACTTCAAAGACAAACTTCCAAATATGACCCAATGACACACTGGCTTCCTGAAAGACTGAAACAGTAATCTCTGAGAGGAATCTATGGCCCCATTTACCAAAACAGGGTTTGTTCTAAAGCTCAGTGGCTAAAGTACTGAGCAGAGCCAAAGGCAACATGCAAAGAATGGTGTCACATATGCAGTATATGAGATAATCATATGTGATAGCCTGACACAGTGCCACAATGCTTGCACTATATGATTCATCATCCGCAACTGATGATAATGCTTTGCCCTGATTCAACTGCTTCATCAAGTTACACACCTTCAGAGTGCAAATGTTGCAAAGGACTGGTAGAATGAGACAGAGATGCACCATCCTACCTCTGTCTCCCACTTCATGATGGCTGGATGAAAGAATTTATTTCTTCCCCCACCCTCCACCCCACTATCAGGTCTAGATAGCGGGGTCTATAAACCCCACAATGGGTTTTTTTGTTGCATCCGTTTACTCTCCTTTCCTACATCCTTCGGGCTGCTGGAATAAAAGGGGTTTGGGCCTTCTCCAAGAAGAACACAGAGGAAAGGGGGATCCAGGATTTGCCAGACTGCTGGTCTATTTCTTTGATGCTTTAATCTCCCAGGAAACAAAACAACAACAACAAAAGATTTAAAATGAATCTCACAGAAATGTGATGTTAGTTTCATTCTTTTAGCCATAATATGTGGGTGATGACACTGAACCACTTGTAAAAGGCTTTGAGATTCTCAGATAAAAAGTGCCATGTAAGTGCCGAGTATTATCTTATACAAACAATTAGTAGAATATGAAATATATTCTTGAGATGTGTTCATATGTATCTCAAAGCCAACTAGTTCATTGCCAGTTCAATAGTAAAGTTTGCTAACAAGAGCCTACCTACTTTTATGGCCTCTAAGTATAGAAGCTGGTACTTGTAAACTGCCAGGCTACTTATTTACAAACTGCCTGTACATTTAAAAAAAAAATCCTTGCCACTGAAGACAAATTAAAACATGTCTTCTTTAAATGCTTGGTTTTAATAAAAACATCTGATGGTCACTGGCGATTGATGGAGATGTGTCCTGTGCTAAACATCCGTTCTACAAGTAGATATCCCCAGTGAGAGTTTAGAGAAATGCTTGAACAAATTGTTTAAGACAGGAAAATGAGTATTCGGTACTAGGGCTGTTAAATTTCTGGTTAGATGTAGGTGCTGATAGTGTATTTGTTCTATTTCCTGAGTCTTTCTCAACAGTCCCTGTAGGGATGAAAGTTAAGTGCTGAAAAGTAGGAGCTGAAGCAAAGATTAGAGGATACTGCACGCACAACACCTGTTCTGGCACACACATGAAAAGGCTGCTTGTGCCTATATTTTTAGAATTTTCATATCTTGTTCTCCTTGGGAACAGCTTGTAATACTTGAAGGTGTGGAACCCTACAAACTCTTACAGCTGTCTCTCTCTCTCTGGAGCAGGTGGCTAAGTCTGCGCACAAATGCTCTGGGCTTGAAATTTTTCTCTTTTAATATTTAAAGATAATTTCAAGCTAAAACCAGATCCAATACGCTCAGTTCTCATTTATGCTAAGGTCCTTTCACACTGCCCCAGCAGCGTAACAGAGCCTGAAAATGGGTAGAAACTGCCTCCTCAGAAAGCTCCTGTACAGAATGCCTCCAGGTAAGAGTTCTCCACAGTGGCCATTCTCTCAGCCCCTAGTGTTGGGCAAGGTAGGAATGGACTGCACAGCATTGTGGCTATTCTCTGCTTCCCAGGGATTCCAGGAGGCTAAGGGAAGCAAAGTGTAAATGAGAACAGCCCTGAGGCTGCTTTAACCCACATCTGGGGCCGAGAAGGGCACTGCATGGTCCAAGAATACTTTGCCCCTTTCCCTCCTCCATCTCTGTCCCAGTCCAGGAACGGAATGATAGAACGATCCAGTGTAGTCATGCTTGCTAGCAGCAATTGCATTTATTGAAATATAAAAATCTCAGAAAACTAAATATGTGTAATATATAATCCCACACATTTTTGCATGTATAGAGGGAGGGATTTTGTACAAATGTCTCAGGTTTCAAGATGAGTAATACGTCTTTCCAACTTATTCAACAATTGTATTCTTTTCTGTTCCCTCATCTTTTATTAATTTATCCCTGTATGTGAGCACTCTTCTCCCCTTGGCGGATTTATAATAACACATTTAAAAGATGTTCAGGATTTGCATTAACATCTAACTGGCAGCGAAACTGTCAATTCCACTTCAGCCCTTTTGGCTCCTTGATTACAAAGTTCTATTAACTGAAAGACAGCACCAGTTCACCAAGATAATCAAGAAGAAAGGTCAGTGTCTTATGAAAGAAAGTTCTGGCCTTTTAGTGAACCTCTGGGACTTCAGCTCAGCACAAACTTGAAGTATTAAAAGGCAGGGAGTCAGTGGTCCCTGAGCAGTAGACTACACTCCTGACACCATTCATAACATGGTACTGCTGTCACTGCTGTTAAATAAAGGGCCATAACTGAAAACAAATGATACATCAACTCTCAGCTTAGAAACTCTCACAGGTGAAGGCTGAGAAGACATTCTGAGGGGCATGTGGGGCAGCCAGCAATGCCAGTGCTTGTACTTTCCATAAATGTGGAACTGTAGATAAAAGCAAGCATCATATTCTAACAATCTCAGTCCCTTATCTCAGGGACCATAAAAATGCTTCAAAATTAATAACAACATCCTGATTTTCTTATTCAAATTATGCCTCAGCACAGCAGTCCCCATTACTGTGACAGTATATTAGGTTTCCCCTTCTACTTTAACAATGAGACGCCTTGAAAGAAGCTGAGAGTCCTCAGCGTGTTGCAGAAGGTGCTCAGTATCTCACAGGAATGAATACCACATTTAGCAGAGAGGACCTGATCTCAATGCTGCATTCAGCATCGCATAGTAGGTCCAGGAAATGATCAACACGTTCAAATAGGAGTGGAGGGCGCTCAGCAATTAACAGGCTGGGTTGAATGTTTCACAGGATTGAGATCTCAGCATTGAGAATACTTCCTAATGGCATTTAATAAAACCAGGCTGCAAACTCAGGTTCTGTTCCTGCTCCCACTGAAGCCCAGAGGAGATGTGCCACTGGCTATGGCAGAACCAGGATGTGGCCCTTTGGAAGGAGTGATTTTTTTTTCGGGCTAAGAACGGCTTCCGCATCGTCTGTGTATCTCTAGCTGTAAAAAAGCAATATGTGTGAATGATACTATTCATCCAATGCTATGCTTCTGTTCTCCTAAGATAAACAAAGAGAGAGAAGGTTATAAGAGTCTTTGCCAATATAAGACTATTAGACGATGAACAACAAGTGATGGATCATAATATAGGAGAAAAAAACACAGCGGTGGAAGGCAGGCTCTCATGACAGAGTCTCAGCACTACCTGATGGATTATTTGTCAGGGTTCACCATTTGTGAACCATGTATCTAACTTAAGCTACAAACACTTGCAGCAGATCTGAAAGATGTGTTTTTCAGCATCTAATCGGAATGGCCTGGTTTGCTACAGAGGGGGAATACACCCTTAAGTCTAAAAGCTGGGCAATGCAGCAAAGCAATTGACAGTATTAAACAATTTACAGCTTTGCTATTTATGATAACCAGAGTTCACTACTTGGCCTTACTTCCCTGTAACTATCCTAGTTTAAATGAGACAATCTCAATTTTGTTTTAGCTTCATTTCCATTCCCTGAAAGGGAGAGAAGGGATGAGAAAGGTAGCTGCTCCTGGACCACAGAAAATGTTGCATAATTTTAAGACTGAAAGAAGACCTTAGTTTGCTCAATGCTGATTACTCCATAACTCCTGGTTTTCTAAAACAAGAACTGTTCACATTGTATTCTTGCTGTGCACCACATCTGGTAGTCTTTTTGAACAAAGCACACATATAAAGCAAGAAGCTAAGCAACTTTTTACACATGTTTATTTGCTCATTGTGTTTCCAAGTTTCAATCTATGGATATTAGACTTACACATATATTAACCCTTTAGTGGGACACTGAGTGCCCTATGAGTTTTAAGGACCGCAGGAGCCTCAGCACTTTCCAATGCAATCCATCTTTGTCTGAGTGAAAGCTGTAAGCATGTGATGGCTGGTAAAGTATGGGAAATGAATGTGGTGGTTTAAATCCTGAAACAGCTCTCGTTAAACAATTAAACAAAGTGACCACAACGGAATGACAATTGAACCTCTGGGACTTAGCACTGAGGTCAAGAATTGAATTGGCATGGGAACTGAACTACCTTTTAACTCCCAAAGGTGGCCCCTCCAGGTAAATGCTGGGGCATGCTAGCAACAAAGCTTTCACTGACACTCCCCAGGCTGTCCCTGTTCTATGGCAAGATGATGGACTGTGAACTCCAATATCTCTCACAATCACAACATTCACAGAAATATATTTATTTTACATACTCGTTTTCAGCATTTTCCTTTTGCAGTAGTGTATAGTTTTTATTTTTAAAGATAAATTATAAAGGAGTCAGGTAAGTCTGGAAGGCGAGAGGTGAAAGAATTCAATAATCTGCCATGCAGGATCATTTTTCTTCCCCCTTCACGAGTCCACTTATTTGCTTCTCCAAATATTTAAAAAGCCTTCTGTTACCCTGTAAGGGGCTAGTGAATGTCTGACAAGAATAGGTAGTTGATCTGTAAAAGGATGACTTGGCCTTTTAAGGATTAGAGGCCTGGGATCAGTCAACCCCGATTCCTGAAGAGGCACACCTGAATGAGATCAAGTGATCCCGCTATAAGAGCAGCAGGGTTCTGCAGAGAGGGGAGAGGGACCACAGGAAAATACAGAGAGTAAGAGTGCTCTTGCTGGAAAGACCCTGACACTAAGAGAGTCTGGGCATAGCAGAGAATAAAGGAACTATAACCTCACCCCAGGAAGGAGGGCTGAAGTCTCCCTACCCAAAGAGAGAGAGACACTGAACTGGGACTGGGGGGCCAGTGGGTGTCAGGATTAAATAAACTGGACCCCAGAGGGAGGAGTGCTTTAGTTATTTTTGGACTGTGATCTGGAGTTTTTGAGGAGTTGAAGAAGGGGAAATGCAAGGCGCTGCAGAGCAACATCTGGCCATGAGGAGGCGCTTGGGTGGTGGTCACCCTACTACATGGTCCTAATATAGTGAAGTGATCCAAAGCCCACTCAAATCAATAGGAGTCTTTCCATTGAGATCACTGGGCTTTAGATCAGGACCTATTTCCTTATAGGATGTCTACGCTTGCTTACTTTAAGTCTTTGAGTACCTGTGTCCTAAAGCTCCATTTATTAGAGTGCAGTAAATTACAGGGCCCTTCATTGCACACCAAATGCCAGTGTTCAAGGGGTTAGCCCTGCCTAGGCCACTTTTATCATTGGGAATTGCATGTGCTCAACACCCCCAAGAATCAGGCCACTTATTTAAGTTCCTACATATGGGTTTAGAGGGGATATTCAAAGTGCCTAAGTGACTGAGGAGCACAAGTGCCATTGCCTTTCCATGGGACTTGTGCTCCTAAATTACTTCAGCACATCTGCAAATCCTGCCCTTAGATGCCAAACGAGGCATCCAAGTTTGAAAAATTTGGCCTGAACCTTTTTGTGCTTCCACTTTCTGCTATGTAATATGGCGATAATACTTCCCTATGTTACAAAGATGCTGTGAGGCTCAATTTGTTAATGTTTGTAAAACACTTTGAGATCCTCAGAAGCACAGGGATATGTAAGTGCAAAGTATTATTATTTAATGAGCTGAGGAGGAAGATGAATTGTGTTAGAATGTGATGGTTGTGTGTGCAACGTTTCTAAAACATCCATCCTTTGATTATACTTGAAGAAGAGCAAAAGATAGAATTTAGGATTCTTCAGTGGCTTTCTCTGTTCCTATTAACTCAAAAATTGTAGACTGATTGGCTTTGACATTTTAGGAAAATAATATTTTTAGATAGCTAAACTACTGCACCTAATATCCTCTACTTCACAGGTGCATTGCATTTTTCGTCAATCATGAAAAGTATACATCATTAAACATCTAAATGGTATCATCATATTTGACAATTACCTCTCTTTCAATTCTGTGATTACATATATTTACACAAATTGCATAAAGACATATAATTACACTAACTGTACATTAGCGGACCACAACTGATTAAAAGACACCTATGTCCATCAAGACAACATTAAAATCATTAAACAGACCAGTACAAGTAAGGATATCCACAGATGAGATCTAAACCTCTAATACTTATACGCACAACACAGCAGCCCCTTAATATTATTGTATTATGCCCTGTTGTGTCTAGAAATTGAGCTTTAATCCTTAACTGTGAATTTGACTTTGCCTCCCAACCTCACCATTCCTTTCATGCAGTTTTTGTTGTGAGAATATTTAACGTCTTGCCTTGTCTAAATGTGCTGTAACTACAGTACATTCTTTCTTGGTGACTTAATGTTGTAATTTGAAAGGAAAATGTAAGGGTAATTACTGATGCAATAAAACATGAACATACTGTAGACAACTCTATGGAATTTTAATTAGGAAAAGTAGGCTGTGTTATGATTTCCCTGTCCTCTTTTCAATAAGCCGTCTCCAAGTGTAGATCTCATTTTCATGGATTTAAAATTTGGAACATTTTTGTCAACTTCAGCTTCATCTTTTAGAAGCATAAACATAAAGTAAGTTATGATGTAGCTAAATATAGGCTCCGAATGCAATCTTCTTATAGGGGAATGTATGTATAACACAATTTCTCTTTTATTCCTTGCTCAGTGCAAATAAGCTAAGGCATAAATATAGGAAAGGTTGATTCTTTTTTAATTTCTTTGCACACGGATTCTGTTTAGACCAACGCCATGTCTAACCAGGCTCTGACAGTAGATTAACGCCCCTGCCATACCAACATGCTTGACAAAGGAGCTTAACTCTATCCTTACGGCAATATGAGATGTTGTGTGTGTATTACTATATAGAAGCACAACTTTCATGAACACAATAATGTACTTTTCAGTACTCTAACTGATGACAAAATATGGGCTATGAAATTTAAAAAACACAAAGCTCTATTTGTCTAAGAGAAACAAAGACAAATTACAATATTCATGTCTTCAAAGGATTACTTTATATTTTGAACTCCAAAGATGCAGTGCGTTGCACAGATTGCTACACAAAAAAACACTTCCAGTAACAGAAAAGAAAGACACATACAACCCTTGTCATCCAAACTTGACAGGATATGGAAACACAATTTCAGCTATAATACATGACAAAAGTCTTACGTGATATAAAGCTACTAGCCAGTTAGCAGTCACAAGGTTTTCAAGCATTTTCTGTCATCAATGCATTGAACATTTTACAAAGTCTTTGTCGAGGACTTACATGACCTTATTTGATGTGGCCTTGTTTAACTCTGCTGTTTTCAAGTGCCATTAATCCTCTTTTCCCATCCGGATAGATTCTCCAACATAATTATATCAGAAAGTTCAAAAGTTAGAATATTGTCTTTTTAAAATAATATTTTTTACTTTATGCAATACAATGAGATACGGCATCTTCACACACACTGAAAAAACACTCAGGAAGAGGCATAATTATAACAAATCAGTTCTGAGAAACTTTAATGAGAGCTGAGTCTCCTTATCATCCATCACTTTATTCTAGAAGTGTCTGGGAGTACCACTATAGGTATTAGAGCTTTGTCAGTGTTCCCTGTCATAAATCCCATTTATAAGATGCTTTTAACTCAGCAGTTTTACTGTACTCCTCATCAGTATAAAATTTGGCAGACAGTTTTCAGTTCAGGTATGAATTTTCTTTCCAGATTTTGTTCTAAAGAGATATGGCCCTTTATTTTTCTATTAAAAAGCAGAGGGAGGAGGGAAAAAAGAATATATTTTAGTTGCCTATTGGTTAAGATTTTTAATAATACACAGCTTTGTCTGCATAGTGTCTCTCATACAAACTGCATCTCAAAATCCTTAGCAGTGTTAAGAAGTTAAATTAGATTCAAATACATTCCGTAATTCTCTAGCAAAAAAATAAAAAAGGTCAGGAGCCAAATCATGTTATCAATTCCACATTGAAGTCAACATGAGCTTGCTTTGTGGCATACTGATGGATAGATTGAGGGCCTGCTCCTACTGAAGTTCAAGGATGTTGTGCCATGGTTTTCAGTGAGAACAGGAATAGGATCTAGACACTAAAAGCTAGATTCCCATCTGTTATGAATTTAGACTCAGCAAATCGTTCTACGCCCGCCCGGGGCTAAAATAATCCCTGACATAATTTAGAACCACCTACAGACTGCTACAAATTGCACCAACTACAGCACTGGGTCACGCACTGGCTGGGCTTCAGGCATAGCAGCAGCCACTCCAGGCCCCAATTCTATTCATCAATGCTGTGCCTGCCCCCAACACACCAGCTACAAGGTGGAGAAACTTTAGCTGCTCCAGTAGGCAGCTTTACAGCTGCTTTGTGCTGCTGCAGAAATGCAAAGCAGACACAGGTGGGGCCAAGAATCTGACTCTAATGTTTTTACAAACTGTGGCTGATTGGGTGTTCAGACACATTGAAAGAAAAGAGGTATTTACATCTAACAAGGGGTTAATTATGCATGTGAATATCTATGTTTCCTAATAGTATTTAGCACATTTTGTAGCAGTCCTCAATTAAATGGACTGAACGGATCCTACCAAAAATTCCTTCGATTTCAATGGGACTTTGTGAACTAAGATTTACATCCAGTGGTCAACCTTTCAAAAGGTAAGTAGTAAGAACATCGTATGATGTATTGTAAACTTCAGCAAAGAAAGCGACCTGTCAACATGTACAGTAATAACCTAGCTACTTTCTGATAATATTCAGCCAGAATTGCAAACTTGGGTGTTTAAAGAAAGGCACCTACAAAGCTGTTTTAGACACAAATGTGCAGATTTAGGCACCTAAATCAGGATGTCAATGTCTCGAACAGTGATTTAGATGCCTAAATTCTGATCTAGGTGCCTATCTTTAGTCATTCAGGTTTGAAAAAAATGTGGCCATCAATGCCATTTGTCAGTCTCAGTCTGTGTTGTTAGGTGTTACAGAAATGCCAAAAGTTAAGACAGACAGTATTTTAAGTAAGTCTATTAAACATCTGACACGCTGTTCTAATTACCAAGATTTGTTTAATAAGGCTATTGTGAGACAAGAAACATTTGTAATATGTAGAATCCTGGGAAACTGAACAATGTGTGGCTGCATGGTAGGCATTCTGCATGGAATTACAGCACTGGGTCATGTTCTCCAACCTATGCATACATGGAACTCCCAGTAGCATGGAGAAGGAAGAGCCCTACAGACACCCTTTCAGGCTGACACTAGGATAGACTGCAAGACCCTTACTCATATCTGGCAGTACCTTACTCCACAATCAGTTCCACTGATTTCATTGGGACTTCGTAGTCAATGTATACTATTCAATGTAACCAAGGTTACAACAAACTGGCCCACTATTTGTAATAGTTGTAAAGTAAATATTACAGTGCAGAAATGAAAAACTGGAGTGTCTCACTCAGAGGTAGAGCAAGTGATGCAATACCAGAGAAAGAATGTGTGTGTGGATGGAGCAAATATCAGAGGAGGGAGTTATTGCATGTTTTTAATTTTTAAAATGTATTTTGAATCATTATCAATAAAAAAGAAGATTAACAAAATGATCTAACAACACTGGAAGGGGGATTTTTCTAAGAAGGATCCCAACAAATATCTGAGCACAAGCAGATGAGTTGAGAAAAGAGTGTCAGTTTTCATTCAGCAGTTTGCTGCCAGTTACAGTTACATCCTATTCTGAGGTTTTATTTTCCTATTTCAGAGACAGCCAATATGCCAACACAGATAGAACCAAGCCTTTTACAGCAGCAGTAGGAATAAAATGGATAGCAGCATTTAAAAATACATGTGTAATTGTTCTAATATCCGAGGGTGAATCCAGCCAAATATGGATGACTCACACAAAGCCCTCCTGTGCCCCTTAAACTCTGCAGCAGAGCGGAGAAGAGAAGTCACAGCTTCCTATAGCTGCATGTGGTGCCTCTGATTCTCTGTACTGTAGAATGGGCATGCACAATGGCCCTGACTAGGCTAGCAAGTGTGGACTGCTGCAGGCCTGCCAAAGGCAGGATGGGAACAGGTCATGAGATCTGTGCTTACATATAATGAGCGGCCCAAAGCCCTCACCTAAGGAGCAGGGAGGGGCTTTGGCGATTATCACATTCGGACCACAGTCCATTTCCCTGGCTGGAGAAGTGCATTGTGTGCCTCTATATTCCTCTTATGTTTTGGTGCAGGTTTAGAGGGTGAATTTCATCACAACAAAATAGGTGTCTGTCCATAAAGACTATAATGCAAGGAATAAAACACAAATTCAGATGAATAAAGAGCCTGAGTGTAACCCATGTCACTATAGAGGAGGCATATCCCTGAGTCTCCAAACCAGAAGGTTTTATTGCTATGGAGAAACATATTCTTCGTGATGAACACAGTCTCCAGAAGGACCTTGTCCTTTTATTCCTGATTATTTCTTAGTGAACTGTTTCCCAAGAAGAGCAGTTACCCTTAAGCTTCCTATTTACAGTGCCTGAAGTGTATGTACATGTTTGCACAGACCTTCACTGCTGAATTTTTCTTTCCTTAGAGAAAACTGCTGGGACTGATGCTCTGCTATTATTATAACTGTTCTCTCTACTCCTGACCTCTCCCAGCTGAGGGCAAAACATATTCTAATTTAACTTTGGCTAACAGTATGAACTTTGCAGAATATTTTGTTTCTTGAGTATTAAAGCCATGGCAATATCTAAGGATGCTAATAATGTACTAAACTACAAACCTGATATTATTTGCCAGCACGCTGAAGTGCTAGCAAAGCAAAATATTAAGTACTGGAATTAAAAAACAAAGCATATTCAGAATTCAGAGACTACTAATTGAGAGTCATTTTCCTTTCTCAATTCCACACTATTTCTTATCAAAGTATCTCTTCTGTGAGGCTATTTTTGACTGTAACTGCAATGATATTTTAAAGGGGCACACGTGAGTATAAATGTTTTTTATAAATTTCTAACTTGTGATACTAACAACTCTAGGTTATTAAAACTGAAACTAACCTATGCAGCATGGTTACCATTTATGCTGTGGATTTACTCTTTACAGTAGTTTACAGTACTTTATTTTACTTAACTTTACAGTAGTTACAGCTACAACTCCTGGTTCTCATACACTAGCACAATACTGTTGTGTTTGGGTTCAAAACACTCCAGGGGGATGTTTAAGTTTACTAAGTATATATAATTGATTTGCATCTCACTTATAAAATAATCTAATTTTGTCCTACATTATATGTGACAATGTTCCTTTGAGAATCCAGTATTTATGATTGTACACACACTTAAAACATATGTTGCACTTCTCTTATGCATCTAGGGGCAAAGCCTCCCTTCCAGAATACACTCCAGGCAGTAGCAGGTTCCCCATCCCATCCCAGCCCCACGCTCACTTCTACCATCGCCTGAGCTAACATGTACGTGGTCCTGACAAAACTGAACTCCACAATGCACATATCCTCTGCGTGGCCTCTACCCCACCATTAACACCAAGGAACTTCACCAGTTCTGCTGTGAGGGTCTGAAGGCATGAGGCAGGGGTCACATTGCACCTTAGGGTTCCATGGAGGACAGGAGAGAATTTGGCTCTTATCTACAACTGAGTTATACAGGAATTTGGAAATTTTCAAAAGTGATAATTTGAGAATCGTTAATAGGAGTCTCTGAACTGAAAATATTTGCTTTTCTAGCTGACAGGAAGCTTCACTAATTAACCTGGTCTTACGGCACTTAGCACTAACTGTTAGAACAAAACAGCAATGACTAATGCAGGCATGTTATTTAGGGATGAGGTGACACAGTACGATATTTAATCTCACCTTGAAAGTGACCTCTGTGGTGTCACAACAGTTTATATCAGCACCAAAGCTCTGCTGATTTGATCATAATTGCATTAATTAGAACTTAAATTAATACACTGAATTCCTGACTATCAATGCCACCTTTGCATCAAGAGTGCTGCACACGGTGCTCTGCTGAGCAATGCAAGTTGGACTAATATAGAAAGTCAGTGACAAAAGAAAAGCTCCACCTATGCTCAAATGTGCTGCAGATTTATAGCTATCTCTGTAAATTATGACTTCCAATTTCCACTTAAGTTCCCATACAAGTTAAAGGGGAAAACTTAAGGGGCCTATGGAAAGACATCAAACAGAGGTGGGCAAAAACTAGTTTCCTTCATGGCAAGTCTTCTTTGGCTCAGCCTTGCTCCCACCATAGTCAACGGGAGCAGGATTGGATCTCTTAAGAGGACAGCTTGCCTCTGTTGAAAGACATGGACTAGCCTAAACTGCCCATTAGTAAAACTCAACAAGTGAGAGCTGTACAACATGGCAAATTTAAAAGGCTATCCATTATAAGAGTATAGTACAGTGTGTAGTACAGATACAAATAAGGACATTGAAACTAATGATGAAAAACAAAGGATTTTGTGAACCCTCTGGATGAAGGAATACTGATATATATATGTGAGATGCTGCTATTATTTAGGAATATATTATTATATTAATATTCATAAAGATGAACAATAGAGAGATACTTACTGTAGCTTCACTGTTCACAAATCATAGTGAGGATCACAACCAGGATTAACAAAGAAACCGTAGATAAAAAATGGATAATGCTCTTTCAGAGTCCTTCTATGAGTTCTGCTATTTTCCACAAAGTCCATAAAGAAAATGAACTTTCTACCTTAGTCTGTTATAAAGAAGGGATCGACGCACTATGATACATTTCATGGCTGTCACACAATACACATGAAAAGTGACATTTTTAAAGTGTGAGAAAAAGCCTAGATACTTTTACAGTTTTTCAAACCAAATGGTCTGCAATTTGCAAATTAATCAACATCAGGTGAATCAGCCTGAGTTAACTCTGTCTCAGTCTGACCACCTAGCTAATTGTTCATAACTGCACTGAAATCAATCTGTAGGATTAAAAAAAATCTCCAAAATAGTCTCTTTTTGTTTGGGTTTCTACGAAAGAAAATGTTTAAAACCTGAACATCTGGATGAGTTCAGTGCAAAGAGATGAGTTTAATAAAAACTAGTTTTAGTTGTTCAAATCCTTCAAATATATAAAACCCAGCAAAAAGGGAATGAAGCGACACACACACACATTTCTGAGCTCTGATGACATCCAAATTACTTGGGGTCAGATCCTTAGATGCTGTAAACTGTCAGAGCTTCATTGACAATTTATTCCAGCTGAGGATCTGCCCTTGATATTTATTGACACAGTAACCAGGGATCTTATCAGACTCCCATTATTTGTGTGTGTGTGTTAGTGCAAGATATTACACATTATATAGTGTGAGTTTATGTATAATAACTTCATACCTTAGGTGCATAATGAAGTAAGAGACCAGAGGGTAAGTGTCTTCAGCTACCTGATAAATCTAAGTGTCTAGTGTAGCCACATTTCTTGAAATGTATTTCTGCTTTGATAGAAATGTTTTGCTAATGTATTTTATCAATTAACTAAATTCCTAGCCTGTGTAATTATATCTCATATCCATAGTCAGTGTCTCCATCAGCCAGATTCCACCTCAGATAACTCATATTTTATGAAGACATATGTCACAGCTACCCATGCAGCATTTATTCCCCTCTCTATCTTTCATTTTCTATTGCCCAATTCTGCTGTCCACATTCAAGCAAAACTGCTAATAAAGTCAATGGAAAGTTTGCTCAATTAAGGACAGCAGAATCTGACCCTGTATTTTTAGGTGAAAAGAGTAAATGCATACCATGCTGAGCTGACTGATACATAATCAGCAATAGTAATGTGAACACTACTTTGAGAGATTACATATGGTAATGGTGCCAAGCCAGAACTGCTGGCTGCATGCAAAGGTGCCTGCAATCTGGAATACAGTGAAAGGTACCATTTTCTATCTCTGTTGCTTGCTCTGTAATGCAAATTGAATGTTATCACTTACTGCACAGAGAAGCTGCTAAAAACTTTAAACAAGGATAATCAGAATGCAGTGAACCAGTATTTATGATTTGCTAAGATGAGAAAAATAGAGATCACTGCTGATAGCACAAAAGCAACAAAATATAAACACAAGATAGTCAACGCCCAATTAATTATAACACTTTCAAACAGCTCCAAACGTAAGCCTGGTAAAACACATTTCTCTACTATGGGTATATATTTTTTCACCCATTAAATCATTTCCAAGTCTTGTTAAAATAGAACACTATATCCTATTAGACTCTTTCTTCTCCTTCAAAGTTTGATGGAAATAAATACTTTTTCCACTTTTTTAATATATTAACTGTATTAGTATTTAATGACTACATGTGCCTGTAAAAGTACAGACTAATTACACTATCTCAAAACACAAGGACCATGCCATGAAAAGAAGCCAAAACCCTGCTCATACATAGCTACATACTACTGAGATGTATGTCACAACAAACTCTCCCCTGACAAGGTTATTCTAGAGTAAAGTTGTCTCCCCCTGGTGGATCTGTTACATAAGAATGACTCCATCAAGATTGCATAATAAAACCTCCCCTCCTCAGTGGATCTTTTATGGATAGAGTACTTCATTCATGTTGCTAGCAACATGCCATGCAAGTTTCCACTACAGCTCAACTGCAATGTTGACCCCCTTCTCACCAGGAGCAACTCCCCTGGACCTCTCCTCAGGAGAAATTAACTACTGTATGATTATGTGATATAACAAAATAGAATAGACCGAACCCTCAAACTCATTTTCCTTATCCTCATCCTCCTATTTGAATCATTTTCCAGATAAGAATGGTGAATGTGATGATGCTGTGAGCCATTCACTCCAAACAAATCAATATTATTACCTATTTAGGTGAACTGAAATACTTTTTTCCATGTAGGAGGAGTAAAGTCCCACTACTAAGGTCTGAGAGATTATGGAGCTATAAAACTATTTGCAGAATGACTCTTCTTCAAACACTTGATTAACTGTACCATCTCACTGATTTGTTTCATTATATATACAAACATCATTGTGATCCATGTAAATTAGTGGGTTGGTCATCATGTTCTCCTAGTGCTTCAACATAGGCCTAAGAACTCATAGATCTTGTTTGCCAGATTGGTTTTGGTATGGTACTTTTTTTCCCTTGGAAATACAAAATCTTTTGTGGTTTGAAATTTTTTTCAATTACTTCTGTGGCAGATCTCTCACATGTTATTGGTAGTAACCACTGTTGAGTCAGTACCGTGTAAAAAGCCTTTTAACGATCCAGAGTCATGTTCTCATGTTCACTTCAAAATAATCAGATGGTTAAATATTTATTTCTTGCAAGATTTAGAATACTGCTAGTCTTTCTGTTTTCATAAATTCTGTCCTACTCACATACAGGACAAGCTCGTAAAATATCAACTCTGCCATTTATTCCTAAGATTTGGTCGACATTTTGATAAATTAACAAAAAGTTACATTCCCCTGTCTGATGACTAGGCAGACAAAGCCTGATCCTGCTTCTAGGGAAGTCAATGGCAAAATCCCCATTGACTTCAGAGGTGCAAGATTGCCCCCGCAGAATTTATGAAAGGTGCTGCTTTGATAGTCTGTGGGATCACTGTTCTCTCTTTAGTCATGGAACAGGTACAGCACAGACAGAAGCAGTGAAAGCTTCTCCAGGCTGGCCTGCCAATGTGTCTCACTCTTGCTGTGAAGTATCAGCTTCTAGGAATAGCAGGGTGGTTGCTATTTCCCTCAGTCTTTGACCTCTCAGCAATAGCTGCCAACAAACAGTGATTTTGTGCCACTCCTGATAGTTTTCACGATGTAAACGACCGGCCACTAGGGAGATGTCCCACTCATTTCACAGTCATCAGGTGGCAATGATTTTCAACCACTGTTGGCCTGCGATGCTAACAGTGAAATGCCGAGAACCAGATCATGCGCCATCCAGCCTTTTTCACTATTTTTAAGAGCTCAGTTCAACCAAAAATATAAAGTGCAGAAGGCAGCTAAAGCTAAGAACACTGGCTCTGATGCCAGCTGGCAGAATCAAGGCAAAACGCATGAAAACAAAGACTAATAAGCAAAAAGTTACAAATCTTACGAGATGCTGAGAGGCTCATGCAAAGCAGTCTTCAAAGTGAATTGGAAACGAGATATTTTAGCCATATTCTCAGAAGTTGTGTGGCCGTCATATCTGAGTGGACCTGGAACTACTATTCTGTCTGTATATGAAATGAAAGAGGAACTTAGTAGGCAATCTGAGCATGGCAGGTGATAACTGAAATTTAGGGTATGTTTACGCTACCACTGGAGTTGTGACTGAAGCTCAGATTAGTGTAGCTGGTAACTTTAAACTAGCCAGCTCAGTTAACAAGAGCAGGGCAGGTATGGTGGTAGGGACTTCAGTGCAGGCTAGCAACATGAATACATACCCAGGCTTCCAGGCAGGCATCTACATTCCACGCTGAAACCTCTGCCACCACCTCTTCACTATTTTTAGTGTGTTAGGCTAGCTTGAAGCTTGTAAAGGTATTCCTACCTAAGATGCAATCACACCTTCAACTGCACTTTAGACATTCCCTGCGTGATATTTTGCTCAACAATGCTAAATGCCTTGATTTTCAGGCAAATATTCTCCCGGAGCATAAAGTGATTTACTTCAGTAGTAAACTAGTACGGGACCACTACTGCCAGTAGCCATACATACTGTAGTCTGTGACATTTTAATACTGTGGATAATTGTCAAATTTTATCCCTGAAGGGAAATGCCACTACAACCGCAAAATACAACCTTTATATGTGCCAATATATTTCTTTTGTATATTTCTTCTCCAGAGTCTAGATACCACAAGGGTCCTGACTCCACACCATGTGAAAACCACCCAGCCCTCTATGAAGGGTTCCAGGATCCACTCGCCCCAAAGATGGGCACTAAGGCCTGTCCTATGTGAGGGGCAGCAAGTTTGCCCACCATTGGTGATGGACACCAGAGTCCGTCCACCCTTAGCCAAAGAACACTCAAGTCTGACATCCCAGGCGCCAGGGTTACCGGTCAGCCCTCTCTAGGGTTTTGAATATCACCATCGGCAAATCTTAAGGGAAGGAATGCCCAAAATGGGTGAAAGGCACCAGAGTTTGCTCACCTGAGATCAAAGGGCATCAATGTACATAATGAGAGAGAAGCACCACAGTCAGCATTGCCTCCAAGTTGAAGACCGTGGTCGACAACTTCACTCCTCCTCTGGCACAATGGACCTTTCTACAATAAAGGGGAAGCTCATCTGTGCTTTCTGGGGGGCCAGTCCAAGACTGTGGCATGAACTCTTACAGAAAGCAAAGGCCACCACAAACCGCACCACCTTCCACTCTAAGTCAAGACCCTTTTCTTTGACCTCGGCATCTCTAACATAAACCTATAGCAATGTTTGTATATATTAAAAAACAAACAAACCCAAAAATAAAGCCCTCAGGGGGTGGGGGGGGGTGGGGGGGAAGAGAACAAACACATAACAGATGTGCAGCCACCCTGCTTATTGCACTACTGGAAGGGGCTCAGATACTATAGTAATGAGTGCAGCATACCAACCAGAACAGAGCAGAGGAGAGTGGAATAGGAGGACAGGCACAAGTCCAGAAGCAATGAAAACACTGGTGTGCCAACATAAATTAAGGGATAAGGGTGCCCGTCATAGCCCCCCCATAGAACAAGCAGAAAAAAATAACATTTCTGCCACTGCCTCCCATAAAGCCAGGGGCACTAGAGTCATACCAGGGCAAGGGCTGCCAGAGTCACAGCCACCCCATGGACCAGGAGTACTAGGACCACAGTCCCACCCCTCTCCAGGGTGAGAGGTGCCAGGTCCACGGCCCATTTACACGTCTGATCCAACCAGTCAGGACCTGACAAAGCTTCTGCTGGGGTTCTTGAGAGCAGGCCCTGAGCCGGGAGGAACCGTGCGGGAGGCACACAAATGGCTTAGGGTGCTCTGGCTGGTGGCCAGACTTGGACCTCATCCCCCTGCCCTTGCGTCCGGGCCGGCGTCCCATCTCCTCACCTTGTGGTCCATGACACTGATGTAGCCCTCCAGGAGCCCAGCCCCCACAGGGGGCCTCGGGCGCTGCTGGCTGCTGCGGCGGCTGCTCTCCGGCTTCCCACCGGCCACCACCTGCTGCTGGCTCGGCTCTTTCTGGCCCCGGCCGCCGCCGATGCTGCTGTAGATGAGCAACAAGCTGGTGCACATGGTGGTGAGCACTAGACACACAGCCAGCCCATGGCGCTGCAAAGGGGACACAGAGACACTGAGCCGGCCACGGGGCACAGACCCACGGGGAGGGGGCACCCCCCGGCAGAGGGATGGTGCTGATCCTAAAGGGGGAGGGCCCCGTTCAAACCCCGCCCGGGGTGGGAGAGAAATGGCAATCCTGGAAGGAGGGGAACGGCTCGAATCCCGAGCGGGGGCGACGGGCTGAAGTCTGGGTCTCCTGCTCCGCGCGCGCACACACACACAACACACACACACACACACACCCAAGCATTGCACAGACCCTGCCCCCTGCAGCGACCTATTTGCCTCTCTCCCTATGGCACCAGGCTGCCCGCAGCTGGCTCCATCGCAGCGAAGGTGGGGCTGGGGCTTCCTTCCAGTTCGTTTCACTTGGGGGGGGGGGGGGACCGTGTCCTCCCAAAGGGGCGCTGGGGTGGGAGGAAGGGTGTAGCTGAGCGGGGCCAAGTGTGTGTTTGTTTGTGTGTTTGTTTATTTGGGAGCGATCACGGCGCCTTTCCACGGGCAGCTCCTGCAAGTTGGACACCACCAGAGACCAGGCAAAAGTGCGGCAAGAGAACTCCAATCGCCTCCCCCTGCCCCTCGAGCCACCTCCCTCGCCTCGCCACCCCGCCTCGCTCAGCCCCGGCTTCCTCTCTTCCTTCCGCCCCTGTCCCCCTCTCCTTCCCTCCTGCCTCCCTTGCCCACGCTTCCCCTCCTCCCTCCGCTCCCTTCCCCGTGCATTCACTCCCCTCTAGCCATGGCATTCGTGCATTTTAACGACTGTTCGGAATTGTTGCACTAGCCAAGTTACATCCAGACTCATCCTTTAAGCCGATCTGGTTTCTACCCGCTCTAAATAATAGCACAGCCCACGGATACAAGAAAAGCAGGTGGAAAGTTCTCTTCCTCCTCCTCCTCCTCGGTTTTGTTCCCCGTAGTAAAACATAACAAAAGAGAAGATGCCAGCCGTGGAAAGGCTGGAGCATATGTCTGATGCCCTGGCCAGCCCCGCTCCACTGCCCTCGTCCTCTCCCCCAGCAGGGCTGCTTTCGCTGGGTCCCCGGGTGACCTGGGATAATCAGGTCCAACCATTGACTTACCATCAGGGTCTTCATTTTGTGCACCTCTTTGTACCGAATCCTCAGGCTTGCGCATCTGGGGCCACTTTCCCCTCTAGGGTTTCCATTGCGAGGAAGCCAGTGACATGTTTTTTGCCGGGGATCAGGCTGGAGCGAGAGAGAGAGACGCCCGAGCACGAGCCGGGGCTGTTGGGGAAAGCACAGCTATTGCAGAGATTAGAGACAGAATTAAAACTGGACTGGACCCTCTTAGTCTCTCAGTGATCTACACAACTGCCGCCGTCTGCTGGGTCCTAAACTACTCCGGCTCCTTCCTCGTCTCCAGCACACAGGCAGGTTCAGGGTATGTGGAAGTTAACTTATGTCTTCCTTGAGGTCCTATTATTCCTCAGAAAGAAACCTAATCTCAGTACAGTAGTTCTCCTCTTCTGCAAGAGAACAGCAGAGAGGGGTAGAGATACACTCTACAGAACTACCGTCATCTGCACAACGTCATATTTCATCAGAGTGTAGGATTCTGATCCACATACATGATCCGCTTTCAAACTACAATAGCATTATATCGGTGCCGGCTGACACTAGCTTTGCCTTTAAAAAAAAAATCCTGCTTTTAACACAAGGACACAATCTTCAACCTAAGTTATTTCCATTTTGCCTAGAGGAAAATTCATCACTCTGTAAGCATTAACTGGGTTTTCTGAGCCTTGTGGTTTTCAGGCAACAATTTTTCATCTAAATTATTTTCATTCTTTTCTTTGTAAAAAATTTAACATCCTCCATTCCTAGTACAGTATTAACTAAACTTTTAGAGTCTCCTGCTTCTTATGCAATCCTTCTTACCTAACAATCCTTCATAATAAGTTTTAAAATATTTAAACACACACTGTTCTCATTAGTAAGTGGACCTGTAGTTTCTTGTACTCTTTCTCCTAATGCCATCTTTCTGGTTGCTGAAGATTAAAGTCATTCTACTCTCATTTTATGAATAGTCCTATGGAGTCCTTTACTGTATCCTTCTTTGATTTTGCTGTATTAATGATGCATAGTTCAACTGTGAAAACTTTAATAAAGCAACTTAAATCACATGGATTTCTTGCTCTAGGAATTCCATCTGTGCCCCTTCAAAACAACCCATTTTCGTTTTGGTTTCTTATGAACTTATTAAAATGAGAATATAGTATTTTGAAAAAAATTATGTCTTAATTATTAACATATTTCTCTTGAAATTATTCATCAAAAATAATAGTTCTAATATATAGCTTCACATCTAACCTATAGCAATATAGCATTAAAGACTACATTAAAGAGAAAATGATCAACAGGGTAGCTCAACCATGTTCACAATAATGTCACTGAAATCTATTTTTCATCTTTACTAATTCATTGGTAGACTAACAGTGGCACAAATGACATCTCTAGCTATGGCCCAGCATTCAGCATTTACTGCTTTTTAAGAAAGCAGAACTTCTTAGCAGAAACAAAAATGTATGCTACATCAGAGGAGATGGCAGTAAACATACATTGTCATTTCGAAGAAGATTGCTGGCATGGCAAGCAGACTTGCTATTTATTCCATTTGTGGTTTAGATTAGAATAGTACCAGTTGTTAAAACAGAAGCAGCAGTATAAAACTAATCTTATCAGGTCTTGGTAATTCTTTATTATGTGGTTGCACTTGACACTCAAATTAGTGAAACAAAGGGCCAACTTGATGAATCATTGAAAGCAAATTATCGGCGGATTTCCAAGGCTTCCTGCAAAAGACTACAAAAGGCAGCTCATGCATTGTACTGTGCTATTTCTCAACTATCAGCAAGCAGGTTGCTGATAACTGACAACACTCCTTTAATATATTTTACCATGCCCAATTGAAGCATCTTATTTATAATGATTTAGGCTCATGGCTGTATGTTAGACATCTGTGACACAGTATTCTGACCAAATTCATTAAACTTATAGTTTTGGATAGTAGCTGGACTGGTAGCTGAATATATTGATAGACTAGCCAGGCTAACTTTTCTAATTTAATGCTGAGCTGGCCTTGAATATTGTCCAGTGTTCTGATTCTTAGATATTTAATTAGATTGCCATCATGGTCACAGACACTAATCTTGGCAGTCAAATGGGCAGCGACACAAATAGTGTAGTGTAAAATAAATTCTGCAGTCGTTTTTATATGTAAGCATGGTTTGTCCAGGGAACATTATAAGTCAACTGGAAAACAGCCCAGATACTTAATTTAATTTTAAATTCCCATAAATTAATCATTTTAGCTTTGTGGGATTTTATGTTTAAGAGAATGTATTTGTGTCTACATATATTCATAGATATATGCACACACACATTAAATTTAATAATTAGACTTACACGAAGTAGACGAATATGGGCTGAGTTCATAAACACTTAATCAACTTGGAATAAAGCATAGTTTAAAGTTCAGCTGATTCGCCTGATTCAATATAAAGTGATTCATATAGTCATAATTTCTTTTTAAAATGACAGAGGTACTGAAATGGATTTCTGATTATTCTGAATTTTGCCACAGTCCCCTGTTTACACTAAGCATTAGAGGAACTGTGTTTTATCAGTGAACAATCTTGTTTGCTGCTTTTGGAGGATATGTTTCACCAAGGTCCAAGTCAGTAATAGTCAGTCTGAAGCACCAGACCAGAGTCACATATATTTCATCATCCTGCATATGTCTCTTTCGATGCGTTTCTATTTCTGTACTCATATAGTCCCCATCACTATGGGATCAAGGGGGTTAAAGGAGATTGAAACAGAAGGGGGTGCTCTTACCACACAAGCCAAGAAAGAGGGAGAACTATGGGTAAGCTCTGCTCTGTCAGGCCTGGGAGAGAAGGGGGGGGCTTTGTCCCCTCACCCCCTTACACACACCCACACTCTCTTTACTTTAACCCCTCGTGGTATCTGAGTTAGGAGTTGCATGATGTCCTGAGCTGCATGAAGTGAAAGCAGGGAAGGCAGGAGAAGAAAATGGCAAATGAAAACAGACAGACTAAGAAACACGTGTAGGTAGCAGTGACACAGACAGAAGCAAACTTCTCAAAACCAGTAACCAACTTGAAAATGCCAGAGAATTCTCACTGATGATAGCTAAAAAAACTCCTGCTCATAGTGTAACCTTTACTTAGCTTTTTGGATAAATGCATTAACTATTACCTATACATTTGTTACACAGCAAAGACCACATTGTGGCGGCCCTGGAGTCAGTGCTATGGAGGAAGAACCTCTTTTCCTTCCTCCCCACAAGCAGTAGGGAGCTATTGCTTACACACCCTGAGTGCAAGTTGTGGGCATGGCAATGGTTATCATCGCTGCTGGTGCCCAAATAAATATCTTATGGACCGAGACCATGACATTGCCAGTAAGCATACTGCCTAGAACCTGGAGGCCAGCACTGGCAAGAGCAGATGCTACTTCCATTGTGTACCTATAGCAAATGCCACTTCTGATCATGCAGCCCCTCCATTCCTTTCACAATACCCTGGAGGCATTCTGTCTATGCCTGCCCTCCATACGGAGAATGCCTCCAAGCCATTGCCACACAGCTGCTCACACATGCCTTAATCTCAACAAAGCCAGCACCTAGCTTTAAATCTTTAATTATTTTGTGGCTCTCTGTGATGTGCCTTTGATGCCAATGTGGTTCTTTTGCTGTAAAAGAGTGAGTGCTGCTGGGCTAGAAGATGAAGAAGTAATTCTGGTTGCTGTGTGGCAGTCAGAAAGTAAAGTTCTTGTTTGTCTAGTATCATCACAAAGGAGAGAGAGAGAGGGAGAAAATACATCATCAGTCAGAATGCTTTAGGTGAGTTCTGGAGGTCATTCAGAAGGCGTGATGAAAACACCTTTATACCACACCATGATGTATTCGGTAAATGCTATGTATTTTACAGAAAAATGAATCATAAAGACAATTTAGATATAATTTTTTTAAACTATGGGGACTGATTTTGCATCTTTATGGCCCTAAAGTCAGGTCCCATATGGAGCTGAGAGTGAGAGAAAATGTTTTCCTCCACATGCAAAATACCTTTAAAATTACCTAAAATTGTTTTTTCTTTAAAGTTTGATATTTTGAGCACTTCCAGGGCTAGAAGCAAGTTATGTGGTTCTATTGAAGCTAGGATTTTTTTCCTCTACAAGGATAAAATCTTGGCCCCATGGAAAGCAATGGTAAAACTCCCATTCACTTCATTAAGGCCAGGATTTCACCCCAAGAGTATAAAGCTTCTATATCCAGTTCTGCAGGTTATTGAGATATCATGTCTTAAAGAGTTTGTCACTGGTGTAGGATTGAATACTGCCTGTCCTTGGCCTCAGGCCAGCGGAAATTGGGGGATGATTGGAAATTCCACATTTCATGGGGAAGAAGAAAATCTTTTTCTGATGAGTCGATTTAAAAAATTGTGGCTGTTTGAAGGCATTCTGGGTATTGGAAAGGGTGGGTGTTAATCCACTGAGGGAAGTTGATTAATGGACAGAAGGGTAGTCAAAGCTGCATGATAAATGTAATCCATCACATTGCTATTACCTCCCCATATGTTTTATTATGTATGTATATATAAAGTTTTTAACATTTTTTCCCCACAGAGAAAAAGAGCCTGGTGGAACTAGTTTTGAATTGCAAACACTACCAATGGAAAACACTCAGCAGCCAACATGGTAATGAGCGCGTGCTATAGATTTTTCAAACTGCCCAGTGAGTCATGAAATGCTTTTCAAAATTGGAGATGTGCATCAAGGACTGGTCAAAAAAGAAGGTAGAAACAATATTATGGATCAGTCAATACTATCTCCCTTTTATGAAATCAGACTGCCTTTGAACTTCTGACAGAAGCAAACAGTGATAGATGCATAAAAAATGAAATATTGCATGGAAATAGAAGTGCATATGAAAACACCGGGAAAAAATACTGAGGTAAGATCTGCTGAATCTGCTGTTTTATTCATATCTATTTCTAGGTTCTCTCCCCAATCTGGGAAGCATAAATAAAGGTAAAGGATATTTCAGAACCAATTTTTCTAGCACTACAGAAGAGGTACTTACGAGTCATAAGGCCATATGTGAAATACTGTGCTTAGTTCTGATCACCTTCGGGGGAAAAAAAACATTGTAGAAATAGACAAGGCTCAAGGTAGGATGAACAAAATGATACAGGAACATGAGGTAGTTTATACATGTAAATTGCTAGAGGTTGATATTCTTATATTCTTTAGACATGAGGAAATTAAGAAGGGAAATCACAGAGATACAGTATACAGTACCAGCTTTGGAAGAGAATAGACACATCAAGCTAGACAGTCCAAGGTTTTTTCAAGCTACTGTCTGTTACAAAAGCAAGGGAAGGAAGAAATGCATAATTTTCTATACACCGCATGAATTTAACATATGGAATAATGTAATTGGGGAAATTAGTTTAATTACTAGAGTTTTGTAAGAGGTTGGACAAGTGTTTACTGAATATTCTGGGTGTGTTTTTTGATCTAATACAAAAGGCAATATCAATAAGATTTTTAGCCTCCTTCCAGTAGAGTGTAACATCCAATATGCATATGTTTTCTCTTCCGTTTCTTAGAACCAGTGCAGAGAACTCTCTGTACCAATATGAAGTCAAAGCATTAGGCTGGGAGGAAATATTAAACTTTATAAAAAAATTATCAGTTACAAAAATAAGATAACCTAACGAATATACAGGAATCAAGCATTAATAAACAGTACAAAAGGATTGATGGATAAGTACTCATTATGGTTGGTTTTCAGTGCTTCATGTATTATTAGATAGTCAGTTGGGAACCTTCCTGCTGTTACTTACATACCAAAGCACAAAACAGTACTTCTGATGACAGGTTGAACAACTACTATGACAAGTGGATCTGTTACTATGAAACAGAAATGCATGAATTTTGGATTTCTCTATCTCGTGTTTTGGCAGAAAACTAGTATTCTTAACTAGGGGTTTATCCAAGCTGTCCTCATCATTTGTAGGTGATAGCCTTAGTATAACTTACGTCCCTCCTATGTTTGTTTGCTCAGACCTGAAGAAGAGCCTTGTGTAAGTTTGAAAGCTTGTGTTTTTCACAAACAGAAGTTAGTCCAATAAAAAATATTACTTCATCCACCTTTTCTCTCTGGTAAAAGATAGTACATCTCAGATTCTAGGCTATGCAGTAATTTAATGTTTCATATTTCAGGTTTATAAGATAAAGTAGACAATACATTTAATTCATAGAGTGCCAGGCTGAAATTATTTACTGGTCTTCTCCATATATTCATAAATCTCAAACTGTATTTCCCCAGCATACTCCAAATACAGTTATCCCAATGGGTACGGCTGTTCTTGGGAATATGGGCTTGATTCTGCAAGTGTTCAGGGGTGTCAACAGAAGTTGATGGCACTCAGCATCTTTTCAGGATTGGGCTCTTAATGCATCAAAGTGGGGGTGCTTGTTAGAGATACAATGTTGGGTGCCACAATCCATAGCCATTCATCAGGGGTAGCTTTGTCCTAGGAGACATTATAGGGAATGAGCGCTATGGTGTGATAATACAAAGATATAGAGAAAGAAGCCATTTTTATATATTTTTATTTAACCCACATCTGAGGGTAGAATGTGGCCTTAAGAATGTCACGTAAAATGCTTTACAGAATCATATTAACACCTCACCCATTTTCCTTTTACAGTCCTCATTCTCTGAACCCTAACTTCTTACTAGCCTGACTAGTTCTAAGATATTAGCATGAGTCAGATGAGTAAGAAAGTGCATGATAAGATCCCAAACTGGTAGGAGAGTTTCTTTCTTGCAATGCAAATCTAATCAAACCCCTCAATCCAGCTGTCATGATAAATGGATTGTTTTCTTTCTGGTGTAGTATAATTCTTTTGTCTATTACCATGATGAGCCTACTGAAACATTTCTGCCAGTTTATTGATATTCATCAGTTTCAAATCAACATGCAATTAGATTGCTTCCGCTGCCTGATGTGGAGTGGATGTCACTTGGCACCTACAGGTATCTTGTAAGATTATGATAGATCAACTCTATATATTGGTATAGAACCCTTTTTTTCTCTCTGACTGTTCAGGGCAAAAGGACCAAGTCCATCTGGATACCTCCCCCACCCCAACAATTCTTTGCATTCAGTTATGGAAACCTTTTCAAAATCTCAGTGTTTTTCCTGGTCACTGTTAAATACTTTATTCAGATTGACCATTACATATTTATTCTATACATAGTACAACAGAAGCATTTGCCTGGAATGCACCAACACTAATTTTGCTACAGAATTTGCATTTCCTTCTGATGGTCTCCTTTGTGAGAATTCTCTTTGTCCCTTTGCTTGGTGAGTCATAATCTGTCCTGGGTCTAGAATATTATAATCAAGTGGTCATGTTTATGTAATTGTTTTATTTTGTCCTCTTTGCTCTTTGTTGAAGTTTAGAAGGGCCACTTTAGAACTCTTTGTTTTCTCGACAGTATTTTACATTTGTGTTGCAATATATGCTTTATTTACCAGTAGTCACAACAAAAAACCGTTCTGTGGAGTCTGTTCAGTTTTTCTTTTGATTAGTACTTAAAGTAGGCCAGTATAAGCTCAAATGAATGAAGCCCTAGATCATTTATGATTTAGGCCTCACATTCAGATGAGGGAGAAATGATGTTAGTGTGACACAACTTGTTGCTCATTGTATACATTTCCTTTGCTCAAACTCCCACTCATTCATCTCCGTCACATACCCAGATCACACTGGACCAACCCTCACATATACATGCTGGATTTTTGGTGGGTTTCAGTTTCTCTCTGCTGGTAAACAAGAGCTCCTCTGAAGCCTGGTAACATCATTTTGAGAGCGTGCAGAGCTTGGAATCCGAGTGACTGGCTTGTTAGCGAGGTTGCTGGTATGATGAGAGACTAGAAGCACATATTCCAAGGACTTGCAAATACTGGAAAGGAGTTAGGATTGGCCAGGAGAGTAAGGATTCTAGCATTTAAACCAGCCTTTAACTTAGGCATGAAGCGTTAGTCTAAAATGACTTCTGAGTCACTCAATGTTTGATCAGCCAGTGAGCTTGTCCTGAAGATTTCATATTTATAACTTGCTATCCTACTGGTGGGAGGGTATTTTCTCCTCAAGCAGAGAGGTGGAACCAGCTACCACTCCTGTTTGTGTAGATTAATCAATCTTGCTTAATCAAAGAAACTGATACATTTTCTAATTTGCCTTAAGACTCTTAAATAATTTTACTCCAAATAGTTGTAATCTTCAAAGTATTGTCTAAACATTAACTAATCCTCACAGCACCCCCGGGAGAAAGCTACATGTTTTCATCCCAAATTTACAGAGAGGAAACTTGGACAGAAAAAGTAAGGCCCACATTTTCAGAAATGCTGCTCCCTTGCAACTCTAACTGCAATCTCTCAAAGTTGTGACTACTTAGTAATTCTGACAATCAAACCATCAGAAACTAACATTGGGAACCCAAAACAAGAGGCCTGGTTTGGAAATCAGGCCCCAACTGACTTTTAGAGGAAGGAGAGTGGCAGCCTTTCAGTCCTGTGTTCAGACCACATCTCTCATTTCAACCTGATAGAATAGAGGTGGGAAACCTTTCAGGGAAAATTAGGGCTTCAGTGAATGAGCAATGAAACACTCTCTCTTACAAAAATACTTGCCTCGAAGCTTATTGGGATATCTGATGCTGTCCTAGTTGTGATAGCTGCACATTTCCACATTTCCCGAGTCACAAAACCTCCCAGCCTCTACTGACTTACCATCAACTCCAGCTTAACACAGCCAAAGGCATTGAGATCAATAGGCCAGCAGAAGAAAATATCCACTGTTCTCATCTCCGTCCCTACCAAACACACAGCCAATTAGTGGGAAAGTTTGTTGACTGCTGCCTGAATCTTGTACCTCTTTGCTATCTCCACTGTCTCCTCCCCAATTCTCCATCTCCATAACAGCACCTACCAATTCAGGTACATTTTCTCATGGAAATCACCTCCTTTGCCGGTACCAGGTGGGAAGTGGCTTGCACAACTTCCGCTGCCTACCCCAACCTTGCTACATAGCTCCCTGTACAGTTTGGCTACAGCAATTACCTTAACTGATCCCCAGTAACACATTGTGCTATCTGAAACAACTAGCTTCTCAATAACACTTTCCTGGGGCACAATCAACCACCCTATATGAGAGTCAGCATAGAACTACCCTCTTCCTATACTTCCAACAGTGAGGTTTTCTGGTTATAGGCCATAGTTCTTAAGCGGCCTATCACTTGAAAGTCTGTTCAATTTCCCTATGTTATTGTTCACTCCCCGCAATTGCTCAGAGGATTAAGTAGGACCATTGCCTTATTCCTGACCCTTCAGATACTTCCTTCCTGAACAAGCTGTCATGCTAAATCAGCGTATGTAATACTCTGTGTGTGTATACGCATGCGAGTGAGATTGCAAGGCTCCTAGATTAATAGAAAATGTAGCACCAGAAGTTCTAGTTTCACAGCCAGGGTATTAGTCACTGAAGAAGAAAGAGTGCCCCCATTTGCAGCTTCCCGTATTTTAGGATGGGATGGAAAGGAAAGGATTAAGGACTGGAGAGAGCATATGAAGCAAGTAGGGATATAGTGCATGATGATAAGCACTTTGAGGGGTATGCCAGGGATAAACAAGGTCTTAGACATCATCACAGAGGGCCAAGAGGCCAAAAAAGATATTTATAAAAGTATTAAGTCTGAGCTGCACAATTTCACTCTCACAGGCAGAAAAGAAAAGCTTTGGGGCCTAAAGCCTGCCCGGGGCTGCTGAAATTTCAAACCAGCTAATCGGGACTTAGTAAGAAAGTAGAGGGCTGCATGCAGAGAAGCTCTGGCATGCTGTGTACACTCACTGACAGAACTGACAGTGGGAAATTTTGGTGCCAGCAGGAATATCACACCTTCAAAATATATAGCTAGTTTAAAGGGAGATGACTGGTTGCTCTGCAACCCTGCGTGGAGTCCAGGGGCCCTCAGACCCACAAGATGGAGACCAAATATTCAAACCTGGGTGCCTAAATTTCAGTTCCTAAATCCATTTTTAGGCACCTAAATTCAAGTGATTTAATTTTCAAAGTTACTGAGCCCCCACATCTCCCAAGGACTTCAAGGAAATTCAGATTTGGACCCAAAACATATCTTGGACTCACCTTTAATTTTAGAAGAAGCAGCTTATTCTTTTTCTATGTGTGGGCTGGCCTTCCTCTGTTCCAGTCTATTGCCATCGAGCTGTTCATAAATCTTGCAAGCATTAGGCAAGGCTAGTCCTCCCAGTTCAAAAAGGGAACATCATTTTTGCAAGCTAATGTTTGCTATTTTCATGCTTTGGTGTCACTAGATTATGCAAACCATGTGCTGACCTACGGATGCTTTCCAAACTGCATTGTGTTGATTGTAGCAACATTCAAATTAGACCAATGTTTATAGGAATGTGGGTCATATAGATCTATTTTGTTCCTAAATGTAGGTATTAACAAATTGCCAAAGTTATTGGCCAATTGACTCAAAGCACAAGCATTAAAATAATTCATCCTGAACGTGTGGTTTTATTTTATGTTTAGTACAGTAGGTTCACTTGCATGAATTTGCTGTGCTTATTTAATATCCTCTTTAAGATGAGAAATGATGCCAGCCCTATAGTAATAGAATCTTTTGACACTGAGAAAGCATTTCATCGGATTGAATGGCAGTTTCTCTTTACTATGATGGAAATTTTAAATTTGCCATAAATGTATGTAATCAGTTACAGTGTTCTGAGCAAGGATACATGCTAATGTCACAATATTATCTCCATTTTGACTTTGGAGGGGTACCAGCCATGGCTGCCCCCTTTCAGTGCTATTTGTGCAATTGTAAGCTAGACAATTTTAAAAAGAATAAATGGGGGAGGCTACAGCAATATGTGTTAGAGCTGAGAGCTCATGTTCTCATAACTGTCCTTACATAGTGTGATGTAATATTTTTATTATATATTGGTAACCCTTTGGAGTCTCTAAACCAAATCCTGGAAAAAAAGGTTGGTTTGAGACAACTCTCTAGCTTAAGATAAATTACAGCTCTGTCAAAGATCTTTAAGCTGGAAAGAAGAGACTGGTGGAGCTGTTCTGAGGCTGTCACTGATTCCTATATAGCCGAACAGCTGATCGCGGTGCTGAAAACAGCTCAGATAGCCCGCTGCCGAAAGCTGCCTTCACCGCGCCGCCGAAAAGGGGTAGATAGTTTGGACTTTTCAGCAGAGGGTCTGGCATGGCTGGGCAAGGGTTCTCCGCGTCGCCGAAAAAGGGAAGATGTCCCGGATTTTTCTGCGGAAGGTATCGAGTGTAAGTGTAATTTAATTGAGACATGCTGATGCTTGCTTATTTCAACATTTTAAGACTGTTAAGAGTTTGGGTGGTTCCGCAATTATTTATGGAGTTCAAAATGGTTCCATGGCCAAATTTAACTGAGAAACACTGGTCTATGTCATACAGCATTTCCACCACCACTGAAATGCAGCCACATCTGGGATGGAACACAACTGCTCTTTAACAGCTACAAAACATACAATGCTATTTGTCATTATTCTTTTTAATACATTGCAGCTGAGCAGTAGTTTCCAAGACAAACAGACTCAAAATTGACATTTGGAGAAAAATTCAAGGGGAGATTTCCAAAGCCACAAAGGGCAGTTATGTACCTATCTTCTACTGAAAGTCAGTGGGCTCCTAACTGCGCTTTGTGGCTTTAGAAATCTCAACCCTAATTAAATATTTCAGTGATCTGGTAAATGAAGGAGAGCATGGAGGAAAAATAAACATGGTAAAAACAGTCCTTTTAAAGAGCTGGGTGGGATCCACAAAGGGACGTAGGCATGAGTGGCCAGCATCATAGGCGGGGGAAAGCTTAGCCTTCCCAAACAGCCAGGCATGGCCCCACCCATGCTCCGCCCAGGGCCCTGCCACCTCCTGCTGCATCCCTTGCAGCAGCTCTTCCTGCCCTTAATGTTCAGCTGACAGACTCCCCCAAAGCAGGTGGGGATGGGGACTGGAGCCACGTGTGGCCAGGACTCGGGGTGATGGAGGCCACCTGGGGCTAGGGTCACCCCGCCCAGCTGAAACTCAGGGCGGCTGGGGCTATGCGGCGCTGGGGCCGCCTGGCCAACACTCAGGGGGAGAGGTCCCAAAGTTGTCCACATCCCAGGTGGGTGGAACTAGTCACTACACCATCATTCCCATTTTCTATCTCTCTGGCCCAATGACTATTCCACTGTGGATAAATATTAAAAATAGTCACTCCTTTTAATTTGTTGGCATTCATGGTCTTATAACAGGTTCTAGCTCTATTTTGATATAATTTAAATGTACATTATTTGAAATGCTTGGAAATAAAGCCCTCTAGTTAGGAAAATCATGTTTTCACTAAGTGCTTAGACGTTAAATACAAAACCACTAAATAAAGTTTAACAAGGGTAAACTGAAAAGGCAAGATGAACTTACTCTGATGTGTTAATGTAATTCCCTTATGTAATGCTAGTTTCCCTGCAATAATTAATTTTAAACACTAAGTCAGTATGTCTGGTTTTTGATAATTATAAAAATGTATTCATCCATGTCACTGCAAATTATTAATATTTATTATAAGGAATATTCTGTAGACATTAAGAATCAAGGGAAATAGAGTTTGGAGTCATTTCTATCACAGGTTTATCAACACAGTACTTGGGGTTTTATGGGAGTTCTTCTGACTCCAAATCAAATACAAATATAGGGCCAAATCCTCATGCCCTTTCTTGGCTTTTCCTCACCCCCACTGAGGCAACACTCTCATTGACTTCAAAATCAAGTAAGGGTTTGAGGATTGCAACAGTCTGTGATCCTGCCAAGTATCCTGTGTGCTTACTCCATTACAGTTCCATTCCAGAAAGCAAGAGTTCTGAGTGTTATAAAGGGATGATGCTATAATGATGTTATAAAAAGATTATGAGGGCCCCTGTAGTTCTGCACCACTTCAGGGATAACTTTAGTGATAAGGAGGCTGCATCGAGACACGTTTGAGTTCCTTCTTTGACATTTCTCCAACACTGATAATCAGCAGCTCTGTTCAAAGATATTTTTAAGCCTCTCAGCATTCTTGGACATAAAGCTTCACTCTTGTAGGAGCTGAAACCCATCATCCTTATGCAGGAAAGCTTCCATTAAATCGGTTGAAGTCAATGGGGGGTTTGCTTGCATAGGGATTGTAGGCTCAGCTGCACAGACTCTAGTTATACATCGATTTTCTGGTTGTGAAAAAATAAGAACCTGTGTGGAAAATTGGAGCCAAACCTGACACAAAGCATTTTTCTGGTTCAAAAAGAAGTTTGGTTCCCTCTTTGTGAAAACTATTTTTAGTTTTCATGCACCTCTCTGCTTTCCAAACTGGAATTTGGATGAAATAGTGTGACAGCGTTTTCAAAGTATTTCCGGTGCAATCACATGGGAAAGCTGGTTCTTGCACACTATTGTTGGCTCAGCGAGTTCAGATCCCATCTTTTGGGATGCTTATCGGCGGTGAGCAATGCAGACTCATGCACAGCGGCAGAAGGAAATGCAACAGTCATGCCCAACAGTAATCCAATCATCCCCACCAAAATTATAGGCATAAATTAGTTTACGTTCTGGGGAGCTGGCAAAAAGCTAATTGCAGTGCCCCAATTCTGGGCCAGCTGCTTAGATAGAGGGTCTTTGCAGCCTCTTGTGCTGTCGCAGTGAACTGAAGAAAGGAGACAGGTGTCCAGGAGAAGAACTGGCCAGAGTGGTTTTTTTATTTTTGTTTTGCTGGTGCAGAGACAGGAAGTTCAGACTGAGACAGGTCTGGAAAAAGAGCAAAGCAGCAGCAGAGACAGGAGAGCTAGGTAAAAGGGGAGGAGGCGAGTATACCACCCCCAAAGTAGTAGTAGCCTTTGAAACTACAGGAGGCCAGAGCCGTAGAATGAGCTGATGCTTCATTATTCCCTCTATACAGCGATGTAAGCAACAACCTGTGCTCATACGATCAGTTAAGGGCCTGGTTCTGAAGGTGTCCATAGAATGATGCAAGGAATCCTTCAGGTGCCATCCAAGACTAAACATTGCTACAGGCCAGGAAAACAATGACATACAGGAGGTATCAAAGATAGCCGAGACTTAGTTTAAAAGAGGGAGAGCTGCCAGCAGGGACTTCAGAACAAAGGGTCCCTGACTCTGGAACCTACATTCCCTTGATCTGACAGAGTCTAGGTCTGTTGACCTTCAGGGCATGCTGTTAGCATGGATTTGTTGTGGGAGAGGAGGAGTGAAGGGTTTTGGAGTGAATGATTGTGGGTCACTATTTTTATGTCAGCACTCTTCATTATTAGCTTGGCTATTTATGCTGCTGATGGTTTATGTTGTGAAGCAGATTAGGATGGTAAACTCTGTTCTGTTAAGGGTATTATATATCCTTTATTGTTCTTTTGATAATTTTATAGACACTTTAGAACTTGGAAAGGTGCCTGTGATAACCCAAAATAAAATAAACTCCAGTAGGAACTGAAGGGCTCATGCTGCTGTTGCAGAAGAACAGAGTGGGCTAATTAATAGTTATTGCATCAAGTTGAGACTGCACTTGCAGTAATGACACTGATGATATTGATGGCATTGGAGACTGGGTTTAGTTTAGAATGGAAATGAGCAGAAGATTCATCTATCAACTGCATATTGCTGTAGGCAGTGGAAGACAGCACAGCTTTTTGTTTTGCTGTTCTCTTGTTCAGTTGGTTTGTTTCAGTGGTTCAGTTCCAAGTGATTAATATCTCTATTTACACAAGACAAACCATGGTCATTTCAGAGGAGCTCCATGGCTGACACTGGACCATTCCTCACAAGCAAGATTTTATTTGTTTTTTTTCCTGATGTTTGACTTTCAGTAACAGCTACATGTGGGTGGGTGCGCGGGTAGATAGTTGGGGGGGCTTCCAACATCTTTATACCTTTTATAAAACTCTGTCTGTGTGTGCGTGTGTGCATGCGTGTGTGTGTGTAAAAACAGCTGTTGAGAGCAGGGGATGTCAGCTACTGGAATCCACAATCAGATTTTGTTCCCATCAATATCTGGTTTCAGTTCAGCCATCTCTCTTGACACCTCTCTCTCATTCTATTTATATATTTATTTGGCTTATGTTATAGATAGGAAATAAGCTCATCATAACATCTTGCAATCACAAAGCTGTCTCATATGTGCTGGTGACGTCACCATCAAACTCCAATATCAGGCAATCTAACCACTGACCACATTATCTGTTCAGCACTAAAATCACAGTGTTCATCATCTCACAAGTTCCACTTAATGTGAACTGACAGCACCTGGGGTTCGAACAGAAGCAGTTGAACAGGACCCAAGACCAACAGGGGTGTGCATAGCCTGGAATATACATGAGGGAAACCAATAATGTAATTGCTACCCAGAATGTTACTTCTTTGGACATGTCACTCCGGTGTCACTTCACTTCTGAAAGCATCATGTGATACGACTAAGATCAGGAAAATGATTGAGAGGTAGAAAAATATCCAGAAGAAGACATTGGTGTGGGCTATGGCTCCTCACCCTTATATACAATGGGTTAAATCATGACCCCATTGAAGTCAGTGACAACAGGATGTCATGTACTATGTCCAAATCTGTTCTGGTTTGTGCTGCTCCTATAGCACAAAACAGCTGTAAAGATGGCTTGGCTGGTTCCCTGCAGGTTCCTCTAATGTAAAGGCAATCCTCACGGGGCAAAGACCTGTCATAACAGCACTGCCCTATCCTCTCCAAAGGAGAGGGGGTGTTTTCCAGAAAAAAGGAAATGTGGCTTGACCATTCCTGTCCGCAGGGGCTGGGGCTGTGAAAAACAGGCTATAACTTTGAAGACCCTGGCTTCTGTAAGTTATACCCAGGCTAGGGACCAGGCTAGTTCCTCTTCTACCACAGGAGCAGCAGAATGCTAATGTTGTTTATAGCTCCTTTCTACACCCCTGCAAGCTTCCCTGAGCTAATTATTGCTACAAGGGTGGGGATTTTGCTGCCTTCCTTCTGCTTTCCCTTCCTTAAATATCAGTACACTGAATCAGTAATGAATGCTCTCTCAGCTCCTATATTCCCCCATCTAAACACCTGCTCATCCACTTACAAAAAGTGACTGCCTGTGTGTGAAGATGGAAATACATACCTCCCGTTTTTGCTATTAATTTGCATGTTCACATTTACTAAATGACTGCAGGTGTCACTAATTCCTGTCCAACTCATGAAATCCAGTTAACCAAAGCTCTTGTTATACATCTTCATTTTCCTTAATGCCACCCATCACACAGCCTTCACAATCTTTTAGTCCAGAGCTCTCAATAACACAGCTAATTACTCCATTTCACCAAGTGTGCAGGCAACGGACCCTGTAAATTCATCTTACCTAGGACCTTCCTCTGCTAGTCCTCTGGATTTTATCATGAAGGATTTTTCATGCATTTGCAAGGAATGCCCAATTGTTTATACAGGACAGAAAAGAAGATAAGACTGCAGCAGAGAACACATCAGAGCAGTTAGAAGCAGAGACACTGATAAACCTATTGCGTCTTCTGTCATTTCCAAACAACCACGATTTCCATGGTCTCTTGGTTTGTAACCTTCAGCAAACCTTCTAAATTAGTGATTACAGAAGAACCTTTTGGCCAGATTCTTAGATGCTGTAAATTAGCATAGCTTCACTGATTTCAGTAGAGCTACGCTGATTTACACCAGCTGACAACCCGACTTTGGCTTCTAAGAAACAAAGAACACATTTTTTTTATTAACTTTCCCTTTCAACATCTCATTGAGGTGCATAGTTTGTCATAAGTTTAGACATCAGTCCGAGGTAGTTTGTAAACTCATTGGGTTAGGGATGGCACGCCAAGCTCTGGTCTGAATTCCATCAGCCAATCAAGAAAAACTCACTGACTTCACTGGAGTTACCCTGAATTTGTACAGTTGCAGCTGAGAGCAGAAATTGTTTTCAGGTATGTTTATCATCTCCATAGAGGGCCATAAACTAATTAATAGTGATGATAATAAATAATAATAATAATAATATAATATTTACAGACTTTGGGCCCAATTTTCAAACACTGGCCGCTAAACCAACCTGGTAAGAAGGATAATCTAATGGAGGAACAATACTTCCCTACCTCCCAGGGATCTTGTGAGGATAAAGTCTATTAATGACTGGGACATTGGTAATGAAGACCATATAAGTACCTAGGCCAGATAAAGCTAGACCTTTCAGAGCCCTGTCCTACAGTTCTCCATGACCCCTTTGCACGACTCAGCTTTTCTCTGCATGGAGCAAATCCCTTAAGATCTGGACTTGTTCTATACAGAGGGGCTCTCTGTGCTCCCATGAAGTGATGTGAGAGAATCTCATGAGTTCTCCTCCCCAGCACTGTCTCTTGTGGATTCCTCTGCAGGAAGGTGAGATTCCCCCCCTTTTCACTACACAGCCCCACTATACATCCAGACACATTATTTTAGCTGATTATCAACTGCTTTACCTTAAACCTTTGTATAAAGCCCCTCTCTGCCCTTGCCTACAGCTATTTTCTAATGTTTTATTCAATATTTACTTCCCATTACTATTTTTTTAAGTATCTGCACCAATTCAGGCTATCTTGCTTTCTATCTAAATGTCCCTGCTTCACTGATTTTTTTTTTTTTAACCTCTCCATGGGCTATAGTATGTTTGTTTTTAGAGAAAGCTTCCTGGGTAAACTGTTGCCTTTGAAACATTTTTTTTTTCCTGTCATGAGCTCTCACATGGACTATGGCTACCCCGGCTGGCTGAATCAAACTGCCAAGATTGTCAGCTAGCAATCTGCGTTTCATTTGGCATCACTGCAAAATGGTGAGATGGCAGGCAGTGCACGTTAAGAGGATCGAAAGGTTGCCTTTGAAAAGCGAGGAATAGAAAGAACACCCCAAAGTCAAATGCTTTATAAAACCATATAAGCATTAATAAGAAATGGCAGCGCCTGCCTTCACACACATCTCTTTATGCCATTGTCAAGCACAAAAACACAGAAATGTGTAGTATATGATTAGCAAGGGGGCAAACCAGATCTGCCAAGATATTTGTTCACCCTGCCAAACAAGTGCCAGTGAGACAAAGGAGGCTTCTTAGACACTGACTTATGCCTTGCAGTCTTTGACAGTAGAGATCTGCCACAGTAACTATATGGCAAAGGACAACGATAATTTGCTTTAGCCAGGTCTAGTAAGGAGCATCCAATTCTTGTCACCACTTGGAATCAAATCTCTGTCTTCTTTCATCTCTCCCTTTCCTCCCCCAGTATTGCTTTCAGATTTTAGAAAAGTGATTTTATGTTCTCCTTCCTACCAAACCAGTAGCATGCTCCTCTGTTACCAGTCATCAGCAATATTCTGTGCACCGAAGTGCATGACCTGCTTTAATGAGCTTTGGCAGAACATCAGATTCATTCCCCGCCCCCTTGTCTAATTATAGTGTGCCATTTGTGCCACTATGGTTCAGGGCCTATCAGCAGTTTCATTAGAAATACCTATTTCTAGGGATTAATAACTAAGCAATAACAACGTACTTAAAAACGATTGAAGATGGGCATGCAGATGCAGAATTTTTGTGTCAGTTTTTAAACTGTTGCCCAGTTTGATTCAGATGCTTTTTCAGCTCCTACAGCTCTGTTTAAAGCAGAAAAGTTTCCTGCAATTAGCGTATGCTGTGAATTAATTGCTCTTGGTACTTAAAGGTGGATTGCAAAGCTCTTGTAAACCAATTAAATAATAAATAAAACTGCTGATGATCCAAAATTATTAATGGAATGTATGGGCAGACTTGGGACCTGATCCTTTGCCTTGGATGTGGTGTAGCCATTTACACCTCTGCTGAGAGAATAGAATGTTACCATTGCCCATTTTAACAGGTGAGTGCACAAGGAAGTGGGGGATCTGGCCTTTACAAAGCAAAGGTTTTAAAAAACAACCACCTAGAAAACTGTGAATTTAATGTTATATGCCCACACATTTGTACATACAATTTTAACAGCCAAGAACTTGGCTATGCAGAAGTTGTTTTGTGAAATTGTGAACGTACAACATCTTCAAAGTCAGGATACAAAATGTCATCCCTGATTTGCAGAGCCAGGGCCTTAAAGACTAATATACATGCTTAAGTTTACACATGTACATCACAGGAGCTACTTGTCTTTATAAAGTTACACACACACATAAGCTTTTCTAGGACTGGAATCCTAGTGAAGTGGTTGAAGCCTCTTTTAATAATTTGGCCTAGAAATATAAATATATTTACATTAGAGCAAAATATTTGAAAATCAATTTTTCTTTACTTATTTCCAAATCCTGAATTCTCAGGACACAGATCACAGCAGGTAAAGGATAAATAATAGGTTTTGAACCTATTCTAGTTAAGGACATCATAAATAACTAACGATGCAGGCTGTATTAGTTTAGGTGATGTAAGATGAAATCCTACCATCCTGAAACTGTCAGCCTCACACAGTCAAGGAAACTGGATTTTTGTCAGAGTAAAATATTTATAAGGGCTGCAGACATGAGCTCCTTAAAGCATTGACTCTGAACTTTCTTAAATTTTGTGAGTAAGGGTATATCTACACGACAACCACTACAGCAGCACAACTACGAGACGGGAGCTGTGCTGCTGTAGTGTAGATGTTGCCTACAGCAGTGGAAGGGGTTTTTCACTCAATGTAGTTAATCCACCTCTCCAAGAGGTGGTAGCTAGGGTGATGGAAGATTTTTCTATTGACATAGCTGCACCTACTCCAGGAGTTAGGTTGACCTAACTGTTGTGCTTAGGGCTTGACATTTTTCACAGCCCTAAGCAACGTAGCTAAGTCAATCTAATTTTAAAGTGTAGACCAGGCCTTAGTAACTTATTGTAAAAGTATTTGAGGGTATTTGGAAAAAATGTCCTATTCTTCTGAACTACCAATGGATCAATTTCAGAATGTGATCTAAGGCAAAGTGAGAAAGTCATCTTTCTTTCACTCCAGCCTCTCCCCCCAAATGTTGAGGGTTGTAAAGGCATACTTTTATACTTTGATCACATATTGTAATATTTCTCGTCTTTTCTGCATGTTTGGCTTGGTGTTCATTTCAGCAGGTTAGCAAAATAAAGGCAGATAGCAACAGCTTAATACAATTCTAATGCAGTGCAGCCATGAGCCATTTATTGTGCTTACTCTAGTAGAGCTCCTCTCATTGAATTTCCTTGCAAATCACAGTCCCAACACCACCTAGTGACTAAGCACGCAATTGCAGTGTATTATTTATTAAGAATGCCTACCGACCAAAATTTCCCTGCCATCTCTCCAAACACAGCACAAATCTGCGGCTCCCAGCAGGGGCGATGTGGAAGGAAGGACAGCCAGCTCTGCGGCATGACGATCCCTCTCCACAAGTTTCATGGAAGCTGTTCATTGGGTGATCTGCAGAGTTCAGGGACTCCACATCTGGCAGAGGTGTACTAAAGGAAGAAGTGGGGAGGAGGCGGGGACAGAATCAATCCCCGTACCCCAAATTCGTAGCCCGACCTGGTGTAAGTTAATGTTCTATCAAGAACATTTACCTGCACATGTTCTCCTTCTACTGTGCTGAACTGCCTCAGGGTCAGGGGGCGTGCCAAAAGCAATGACCAAAATGGGTGGCCAAGGCAGTATGCTGCCCTGGAGCCAGAGGGATAGGGGACTAGGAGGCAGTGTAAAAGCGCTCCCTTCAGCTTAGTTACTCCAGTTCCCATGAGTGGTGGTAGCTACGTCAGTGGGAGAAGCTCTCCTGCTGACATAGCGCTGTCCGCAATGGCACACCCCTGAGCGACATACATTATACTGACATAAGTGGTAACGTAGAAATAGCTTGAGTTTCCTAGCTTCTGGACTGAAATAACCTGCCGAGAGCCCTGTGGTGTCATTCATAAGCTACATTCAGTGTCTGGACCTGAGTCAACCCCTGGCTCTACATCTCACCACCATTCAAATGTGAAACTGAGTCTGCCCTTCAAGCAGGCAGCCTACGTCACTGTACAAAGTTAATATAAGAAATACCATTACAATTATGAAATAACACTAAGCAATGTGCTTTAAGTTTAACCTTAAAAGTGATTCTGAATATACAACATTCAAATAATCACTTCCCACCTCCAGGCACATGATGTGCACGTGACTGAAACGAGATAGCACGAGATGGTGAAAAGCCAGTTTCTAATGCCCAGCACAGTGGCATTCTGATCAATGACTTGGACTTCTACGTGCTATTCTGATACTAATTAATTAATTAATTCAATTAATGGCAGAGCCTCTTCTTTCCTTGCTGTGCCACCAAAAACATATAATACAGATAATATTACACACACACTCTCTCTCTCTCTCAATGTTATCAGTTGCCTGCTAAAGTGACACAATCTGGGGAAGGAGGAAGTGATTTTACGGGATCACTAACTCACAGCACTATCCAGTTTTGCAAACACACCTGTCTTCTCTCTGTCTAGTTCTTCAATGCGCTCTTCCCTTGGCTGTCTTCCCCAACGGTCTGATTGTATTTTCCACCTTTAGCTCTGTTCTCTGAACACTGGATGTCATGGCTTATGAACCGAATGTCAGCTTTTCCTCGCTATCTTCCCATCTACTTAGCCTTTCTGGCTGAATTATCTGCAACATGTTTCTCAAGAGTCTGGTGTAAAAAGGGGATGACAGGAGTATTTACGGTATCTGTTTCCCTCCCCCACCCCTACCACATAGAGCACCATAAATCCTCATTGACATTTGTTCAGTCTTTTTCCTTATGTTTAAAAATCTTCATACTTCTCCCCACCCCTGATTTAAATTTTTATCGCTTAGCGTGAAACTTCCATAAATCAAAGGGCTGAAGGGACATTTTCAAGGTTGACAGACTCAAAAATTGGCTCCTATGTTAAAAAGGATGTTTTCTGTTTGAAAACGTTCCTTTGATAATAAAAACATCGCAAAATGAGGGTTTTGACAACACAAAAATCCCAGCTCTGAGCAGCATCAGGTTTACTGGGCCTGCAGACACATACCTGTGCGCCCCACTGTCCCTCTTCTTTCTCTGCCCTCTGTCTTCTAGTGAGTCTCCAGGGCACTAAAACAAGCAAAGACTTTGCTCTCTAGTGGGTTCAGTTATGCACCCACACTTCTACAGTCCCTACAGACTCCTGGGATTAGCAGCTGGGATTGCCACTCTGCTACAGCCCTTCTCTTGCAGAGCTGATAGATGTTTCTTTATAGGGGCCATAAGAGAGGCAATTTTACAGCCAAGGTGGGGAGAGGAGAGGCATGTTGAGCCTGTCAATTTTGACAGCTGCCTTTCAATTTTCAGTTTGATTTTGACAATTATAAGAAGCAGTGGGGAGAAGTACAGCTTAGAGTGGACACACTCAGTCCATAAATGAGTCTGCTGTACACAATGGTAATAAATCCCATTCTGTCTCCATGGAGTTGGGACTCTGACAGTAAAGTCAGACATGCTCATAAAGCTGACAATTGCAAAGGAAAGATGGTGACTTACGTGCTAGCCTAGGGACTTGGAAGCCCCAGGTGCAATTCCCTGCTCTCCTGCAGATCATGGGCAAGTCACTTAGTCTCTGTGCCTCAGTTCCCCATCTGTAAAATGTGGATTATGTAGCACTTTCCTACTTCACTGGGATAAATCCACTAAAGGCTGTGAGGAACTCAGATGCTACACTGATGGGCACCATATAAATATGTAAGAAAGATAAACAGAATTCACAACCCTGATGCAGGCAACAGTGACCAAAGGCATACGAGTGTACATACAAGAGCTCTAACTAGGCCAACATTTTGGGGGGGTGACAGATACAAATATAAACATGGACCCCTCATTGCAGAAACAGAGTGGGAGGTGGAAAGGTGACTTTGCAGTTTCCTCTATTCTGGGTCCAGCCAGGGACTATTTCCTCAGGTTGCGCCAACTTGAACCCAATTACCTATGTCCCCATGGGGCTGGACAGCCATGAATACTTGCAGTGCATTTAGGAATATGTCACCGAGGGATTCCATCTATGTAGCGGGGAATTCTGTCAGGGCTGGTTCCACCTGGCTTATGGGCCCTTTATCCTGGCACTTTGGCACAAATGAAGAATTGAGCTCAGGAAGTTTAACGCTGAATCAAAAAATTAAATTCTGTAGAGGACAATTCCAGGAGCTAGGAAGTATACATATCAGTCAAAAAAAGGTCACCCTGGACCTAATTTTCATTACTTGTGAACAACTGAGTAAGAATAATAGGGGCGTTCTTTGATAGGGGCCAGGAGACCGAGTTTTTTGAAGAATGCTACACCATGAGCTCATAAAACAGCAGTATTGGAGTTCAAGGCTGCTAATCTGAGAGGTTATGAAACTGAGATAGTTGGGTTCAATGGCAGGCAGTATTAAAATCCATGAGTTATGGAAGAAGGCAGGAGAATTTTGAAAGACACCAGAATTAAGGTGCGAGCAACTATAATTTTGCTGAAAACGAAAAGAAATGCCAAGGAAAAGAAGCAAACAATGTAGCTGCTCAAATGACTGCTCAAAGATTGAAAGCGAAAAGAATATGTTCTGGAAATGGAGAAGAGAGAACCAAATAGAAATGTGCAGAGTGCAAAAAAGATAAGGGCTGCCAAAAAGTGAAATGCATTAATTCTAGTCAAAGAAATTAGAGGAATATTAAGAATGATCATAAATATATCAAGAGAAAGAGATACACTAATGAGAAACTAGGCCTGTTAATAAATGAGAGAGAATATTCACTTACTAATGACTCAAAGATGGCTGAGTTACCTGCATTGCTGAATTTTATTTTATTTTATTTTATTTTAAAATCTGGTTGTAAGAAAAAAAATAAAGACAAGAGCTATTGACAGTTAAGTAGTAATGAAGACTGTCAAATATTTCTGCTGATAAAGAGAAGGGAAATTTTTAAAACCTTATCATACAAGTCAGTCAGCCCAGATGATATTCATTTTATGGTCTTTTAGGAGATAGCTGATGAAATGACTGAATCCTGACAATTATTTTTGAAAAGTTACAGAGAACTCAAAAGGCTCCAGAAGACAAAGAACACATCTGACCAGTTGTTCGTTTTTTGTATTTGTTTTAAAAAAGGAAAAATATTGGCAAATACTAACCAATTTCAATCCTAGTAAAATATTTAAGAGACATTTTAAGGAAAAAATAATATGAACACATCAGGTGTAAAAGAACTATGAGTAACACACACTCTGGCTTTAAGAGCGGAAGGATGGGCTTTGGGTTAAAGCAATAGACTGCAGCTTTGGAGAGCCGGGGTCTATTCCCAGCTCCTCCTTAAGTTTCTTGTGTGACCTTGGGCAAACCATTTCATCTGGCCCATATCCTCAGAAATATTTAGGCATCTAACTCCCACTTAAATCAGTGGGGTTAGGCATCTAGGTTACCTTTGCGAATGTGGGCCAGTTCTCCTTCTGTGAAATGGAGGTGGTAATGATACTATCCTTTCTCTTATCTATGTACATTGTTAGTTCTTCTGGGCATGTGCTTGTACAACATAATGGGGCTCTGATGTCAATGGGGGCACTAGTGTAATATAAATAAAATAATAAGAGAGAGGAGTTCACATCTTGTTAGACAAATTTGATAGATTTTATTGATTCAATTCCAAAATTAGTGACTGATGGGAATGCAGTACGATAGATATGCTAGCTGGGCTTTCGCAAAGCATCTCTTACAAGCAAGTCAAAAATCTTACCTAAAAATTAATACAAATTAGCTTGCATATGAGCATTTTCACAGACCCTGGAAACTGGCTGAAGTCTAATAAACGAAAGGTAACAATAAATGGCAATGTATCATGTTGGGGGAGTTGTCCAGGCCCAGTTCCATCTAAAATTTTAATGATCTGAAAGAAGCAAACTGTACATCTATCAATATTTATTTGGGAGGCGTTGCAAATTTCAGGGAAGGACAGAGAAATCAGACAAAGGACTCTACATACAGGTTCAAAATAAAAGCAAACAATAACAAAATGAGATACTGCCCTGAAGATCAAATGAATAGGAACTTAAAATCATAGAAATGTAGGGCTGGAAGCACCTCGAAAGGTCATCTAGTCCAGCCCCCTATGCTAAGGCAAGATAAAAATAGATTTAAACCATCCCTGACAGGTGTTTGTCTAGCCTGTTCTTTAAAACCTCCAGTGACAGGGATTCTACAAACTCCCTTGGAATTCTGTTTCCGTGCTCAACTTTCCTCATAGTTAGAAAGTTATTCCCAATATCTAGCCTCAATCTCCCTTGCCGCAGATTAAGCTCATTTTCTTCTTGTCCTACCTTCAGTGGACATGAAGAACAGTTGATCACTGTCCTCTTTATAATAGTCCTTAACATATCTGAAAATTTATCAGGTTCCTCATCAATCTTCTTCTCTCAAGACTTTTGTCTCATGTGGTCTTTGAGTCTAGTTTAAAGCCCTCCTCATCAGATTGGCAAATTGATGTCCAAAGATGCACTTCCCCTTCTTCGTCAGGTGGACACCATCTCTTCCCAGCATTTCTCATGCCCAAAACAGCATTCCATGTTTGAGGAAACCAAAGCCTTCTGACTGACACCATCTACACAGCCATGCATTCATCTCCAAGATGTGTCCGCCTTCCTGGGCTCTTATCTTTAATTGGGAGGATGGATGAAAACACTGCTTGTGCCCCTGTTTCTTTCTTCCTCACTCCCAGAGCCCTGTAGTCACTGATGATCTGCTAAGGGTCATATCTGGTGATATCATTAGTCTTCAGGTGAGTAAGCAGCTTGGCGTAATGGTCAAAGGCATGAAGAAGCCTCGGCAACCTTTCTGTGACATTTGGGAAGTGGACTCTGGCAGACAGCATGCCTCCTGGGCTGTCACATCAGGTCATCAGATGGATGTCTCCATCCCGCTCAGAAGGGAGGCCCTGACCACCGTCACCCTACATCTCTTCCTCCAGGGTGTGGTGGCTGTGAATCTACCAGTCTTGGGGGCAGGTAGCTCCTCTCTCTCAGTCCTTAGGGTCTGCTCTTCTCCCTCTTGTTGCCAGTACCACATACCAGTTCTTGATCTTGATGGAAGGGAGACCTGGGGCGGAGAAGCAGGAGTGGAGCATTGTCTACTGCCCACGGTGGCCAACAGCCAGTCTTCTCCCCACAGAGCAGCCAGTTCTCCTTTTTTCTATGAGGTCACTGTAGTCTGTTTAATTGGCTAGCATCCTCTATTCTGGACATCCTTATACCTCTTGATGCTATTTAGATGAGCCACCGTCTCCTGCAGCTCTCTTACCTATTTCCAGAGGGACTCAACAGACACCTTTCATATCAGCTGGTTCCCCCTTGCCTGGCTTTCTTTGGCAGGGATATGCAGGCCGCCCGTTCAGCATGTCCAGACAAGGACCTGGATAGATGCGTCCAGGGTCTGGATGCCTGTTTGACCAGGGCCCCTACAGATACAGGCAGAGGAAGAGCTAGCAGTGATGTTGGTGACATGTCATTTTCCTTCCATTGTGTGATCTTCCTTGTAGAGTACCGGCAACTTAAGGAAAAAAATCCCTACCACCCTGCCTTCCTCTACTGACTAACTTTAGTCTTCCAGCTGCCTTCAGATCACCAGCCACATTCTATTAAGTTATGCTACATTATAATTTGAAACACAGCTATTCAAAAGGAAGGAGATACTGAGAATTTAATTAAACTCAGAGTGAGCTAAGGACAGTGGATTAGAGTTTATAGTAAAGAGCTATTGCAGTCAAAATAGCTAGCATGATTTTGGGTTGCATACTTGGAGACACTGACCAGAGAAGTATTCGTCCTTCTCCATATGGATTTGGTGAGACTTTACCTAAAATACTGCATTCATCTTTGGGCACTGCAATACCAGAAAGATATCAACAAGCCATAGGTAAATTATAGAAGAGCATAAAAATAATGAATGGGTTAGAGGGGTTATTTATGAGGAAGGATTAAAATAGCTAAATATGTCTAGATTGGATAAAGGGGATTTCATAATCATCTACAAATATCTGATTCATGGAAGAATCAAAATTGCTTAGAATTCTACAATGGATTATAACTAGTGGTGATAGAACAAAAGTAAGGGGGGAAAAACAATCAGGATATCAGGGGAAGCTGTCTAACTTTGCAGTCAAGATTAGGCTGTAGACAATGTTTCCTGGGCACTAATGAAAGCCCTGTTGTCAGCACTGGCCCTAGATAATACAATTGCTTGGAAATTGCTTCCTGTAGAAGCCAGGAAATGGATGTTTGTTTCATGAACTTTTGGAAACTGTCAGAAGTTTCTATATAACTTTCAGCTAGCCCTGTCAATTGATCATATTTAAAACTAGACACAGGACCTCAGCTAGAGTCTGGTAGGATGGGGTCTCCCAGTAGACCTAAAAACGGTCCAGGGAGACAATGAAAGGTGGCTATGTGTAAACTTAAGAGCATCCCAATGCCAGAGGGCAAGGGGATCCTTGGTATGGAGCTGTGAGTCTCAGTTGGCCTGATCAGCCCAGTGTCGTGTCCCCCCCCCCCCCCCCATTGTTGTCATGATACTTTATAAGACACCCTTTAAATAAATATCATTGAAAAACTAGTAACTCATTGATGATTAATAGCCCTGCGTGATGTGTATATATATGGTTAACATGCAAAGAACGATACAGATGTGCTGAAAATATCTTACTAAAATGTGTTTAAACCAGGGAGGTCAGGAAAAGTTGATAAACAGGTTTTTTCTTAAACAATATTTATCTTGCGAGCCATGGACAATGGGATCTATCAGCAGTAAACAAAGCAATCAGCTGGGCGGGGGTGGGGGGGGGGGGGGGCACGTGACAACTTCATTTGCATTGTAAAATTGCAGCAAGAAACATTCCATGAGAAGTCAGCAGGAAGGGACACTTTGATTAAGGTGACGTCACCCCTTGGAGCAGACAAGAGACTGAATCCTCCAGGGGACCTTCATGACTCTCAACACTAGGACAATGAACTTGGGGGAGTGTATGGAACTGGAAAAGTGCTTTGGGTTGTCCTTTATCCTTCACCTAAGGAGACAAAGAAACCAAGCACTTTGGGCTCTGAGTTGGATCCTGACTAAAGATTGGTCAGACATGCTGGAAGAATGACAATGGTGAGAAAAGACTCTAGTTGTTAAGTTAGATTTTAGTATCAGAGGCACATGTTTACTTTTGTCTGTAACCATTTCTACCCCTATTCCTTCTGTCTGACATCACTTAAATCTAGCTTCTGTTAATAAACATGTTGTACTTTACAAAACCATCTCAGGGCTGTATATTAAACTAAAGGGGTAAAATTCTCAGCTAATCTAGCAGGCTGGTGTGTACTTGGTCTCTATGGAAGCAGCAAACTTCACTTCTGTGAGGGTCCAGTGAGAGGGACTGGACACGGTAGGGGAGGTGGTTTTGGGGAAACTCAGAACGGGAAGGACTGTTGGTGTCACCTTGCAATGAGCATGCAGGCTGGTGGAAGCCAGGATGAGGTCTCTGTGCTTGAGAGCAGGTTGCTAGGATTAGAGCTGTGAGCCAAAGCTGCACAGCACAGAAACACTCAGGGTTAATGGGCAGGCGGTGACACAACCATTATTGGTCTGAATGAACCCCCGAAGTGTCACACTATGTTAGGCAAGACTTCTGTAAAGGTGACTTCAGAGCTATATATTAGCAAGCAATGTTAATATGGTAAGCAATAAATGAGACAGTACTTTCGCTCTTGGATGAACAGCTGTTTGGCAAGGGAGGAAGCTATTAAGACACTGCTAGACGGCTAGTGTCCTGAACAGAGAGTAACTATATCAGTAGATTAGACATATGATAGACTAGAGAACTGGGAATTCTGAGGAGACTAAGCTCCTTCACTTGATAGGTACCATCTCCAGTGGGGTCCAGAGCATTGCTTGGTTCTCCCTGCAGCAGCCTTGTTAGTGTGAACATATTACTAAAAAATAGACTGTAGAAAGCAACCCTGCCCTGTCTGGAAGATGCCACAGACGTCAGTGATGAAAAAGGCCGATTAGTCTATGGATCTACAATTTGTACCTCACTAAAGGGCACCCTGTGTTCACAGAAATTAAAACCACAGGGACTCTCACATATACCATTATACAGTTAGCACATGAAACATGCCACTCACTTGAACTGAAAGCTACAATAGGTACATTTTAACTGAAGCAAAATAAACAAGAGGGGTCTCATTCCAGACAATCCCAGTGTGACTGTTGGCCATCCCAGGGCCATGCAGGTATCAAGGAAGTTTGCTTTTTTCTACTGCTGCAGCTTGAAATAAATAAAATGAAAACCTCGCACAAGTAAGCAAGCCAGTTTTGTGGCCATGCCCTGCTTCCTCTCCCCCTCCTTACAATGATTCATACTTCTTATTATTTGGCTAGATCCTCAGCTGGGATAAAGCTGTGCTGCTCCATTGACGTCCAGTATGCTTTACATTATTTTCAGTATATAGCGCCCCAAGGGTGTTAGGTGCTTTACAAACAAGTAAGAAGACAAGCCCCGAAGAGCTGACAATCCAAATAAATTACAAGTGTTAACATGATCCCTAGAGAAGCAGCCTGTGGTGCTAACCTTAAGTTAATGGGAAGAGAAGTGATGCATCCAATATAACACAGCAGAGCCAATTCAGCCCAACTCCTGCTCCAATGACACTGTAGGCAGGAGGAGAAATACTGTAAATGAACGTATTTGCCATTAACATGTTTTTGCTAATGGTAGCACTGTTACTACTTCTACTCACCAGGGGCAGTCAAAGCCAGATCCTAATGGACTGAGCATTTGCAGCTCCCACTGAAGTGGTGGGACTTGCAGATGTTCAGCATCTCTGAAGATTTGGCCCATAATTAGTGAATGAACCAATCACTTAAGAAACTGAGGGAACACTCAGAAACTGAGATTCAGAGAGCACATATGCAATGGAACACAAAGCATAAGCCAATTTAGCAATAGAAGAAGGTCATCTGCCCCAACATCCCTGCCATGTTTCAAATGTATCTTAACCCCACCTTCCTATTTTTTCTCAGTGTACCTGAATTCTCCCTTCTACACAAATCCTAATAATTTTCCATAAAATATTTCCATATCTTCATCACTGTATTCCTTTTATACTGTGCTATTTAGAGAAAGTAATTCTGCCTGAATCCACTTTTAGGCCCCACTACAGAAAAGTACTACAATGCACAGTCCATCTGTGGAACTCCTTGCCACAGGTTGTTACGAAAGCCAAAATTATAACAGTGTTCAAAAAAGACCTAGATAAGTTCATGGAGGTTAGGTCCAACAAGGACAAGCGCAGAGTCCTGCACTTAGGGCAGAAGAGTTCCATGCCGTGCTACAGACTGGGGACCGACTGGCTAGGCAGCAGTTCTGCAGTAAAGGATCTGGGGGTTACAGTGAACAAGAAGCTGCATATGAGTCAACAGTGTGCCCGCCTTTATTGACAAAAAGGCTAACAGCATATTGGGCTGCATTAGTAGGAGCATTGCCAGCAGATTGAGCAGAAGTGATTATTCCCCTCTATTTTGCACTTGTGAGACCACATTTGGAGTAATCTATCCAGTTTTGGCCCCCCCACAACAAAAAGGATGTGGACAAATTGGAGAGAGTCCAGCAGAGGGGAACAAAAATGAGTAGGGGGCTGGAGCACATGACTTATGAGGAGAGACTGAGGGAACTTTAATCTGCAGAAGAGAAGAATGAGGGGAGATTTGATAGTAACCTTTAACAACCTGAAAGTGGGTTCCAGGGAGGATGGAGCTAGGCTGTTCTCAATGGTAGCAGGTGACAGAACTAGGAGCAATGGTCTCAAGGTGCAGTGGGGGAGGTCTAGGTTGGCTATTAGGAAAAACGTTTTTACTGGGAGGATGGTGAAGTACTGGAATAGGTTACCTAGGGAGGTGGTGGAATCTCCATCCGTAGAGGTTTTTAAGGTGTGGCTTGACAAAGCCCTGGCTGGGATGATTTAGCTGGGGTTGGTCCTGCTTTTAGCAGGGGGTTGGACTAGATGACCTCCTGAGGTCTCTTCCAACCCTAATCTTTTATGATTTTATGATCAATGGCTATTAGCTAGGATAGGCAGGGATTGCTGTTTGCCAGAGGCTGGGAATGGCTGACGGAATGGATCATTTGATGATTACCTGTTCTGTTCATTCCCTCTGAAGCACCTGGCATTGGCCACTGTCAGAAAATAGGATACTGGGCTGGATGGACCATTGGTCTGACACAGTATAGCTGTTCTTATGTTCTAAATGAGGCCTATATTTTGTAATTTTTAGACAAGATCCCTTAAATTTTTTTTAACAATCTTGTCCAACTCTAGTTCTATGTAAGCTCAGATACCATGCTGATGAAGAACTTTATAAAAACTTAGATAGAGAGAAAGATTAAACGTATTTTAGTTGATGGACTTCGTCAATCACTGCAAAGATGTAAAAGAACTGAGAACATGAGAGATGCAGAATAGGAATTGTATATTTTGGCAGACAGATTAGCTTTGCCTTATATACCATGACTATTATTTATATAGTGCCATTGGGATAGTCACAGAGAGCACCAAGAAATCTTTAAAAGATGCAATTTAAAGACTTATAATCTATTTAAGAGATTTCATTCAGTTATAGTACATTGGCAATGTCAAAAGCCAGAGAATGCTACCCATCTCTGACTATGCTATTAAAATCAGATGAAAGAATGCTGTGAAAACACTTGTTAGGCGGGAAACCTGGCCAGATTTTCTGCCATACTTGCTGATGAAACACAAGATATAGCTTGTAGAGAACAATGAATATTTTCCTGTGTTATGCCAATAACAGCTTTCCCTGAGTAGTGTCTATTGCTTCCAGCAAGCAGCAAAGCTGGATACCTAAAATCTGACAAATGGACTGTGCTCAAAGTTGGCTAATTGGAATCCCAGTGTGGAGGTGATTTGTGTAGCTCAAACTTATGACAGTTCATCCATTCTCAACAGTAACTTAAATGGAAACCAGAGACTATTCATCCACATACTAGACACAAGATATTATCAGTTCCTTGGAAACTGAGTTATTGTGAACATAAGTTCTACCCTTTCCTGAAGATTAGAATTGTATTTAAAACAATCCCTGAAACATGCATTTATTATATTACTACAGACTCATAATAGTGTTCTTGAATTTTTAAAGGAAGTTTGGGTTGAATCCACTTTTTGCGGCTTCAGGGTTATACTTCACTAGGCGGACTTAGCGGAAGTGTGCAGCAATTGAAACCTATCTTGCACTCTTAAAGTAAATATTAGCATGTGACCTTGGACAGAGATCTAGAAGACCACACAGTTAACTAGTGCATTCAATAATATATTTTCCCCTAAAATATTTAGCCAATTCTTGTCAGAAGTTGATTAATAATTTATTTCTGCCACTAGTGTTTAGAGATTGGATGTGCTTTCACTCCTTTATTGGGTCTCACATGGAAACATTTAGCAGACAAACAAGCTGCTAACATACCTGGTGATAGCAATTACAAAATGATAAAGGACATTATTTAGCTTTTGGCAAGCATATGCCCCCATTTTCTTCTGGAGCAGGCCTCATGAACCCTGAAGAATCAGTGGGCTTTATTCTACTCTCCCTAAGTCCCCAATTCAGCAATATACTTAAACTGTGCCTATTTTGAGAATGTGAGTAATACCACTGAAGTCAATGGGACTACTCAAGTGCATTTGAATCTGGGCCTCACAGCAGTGTTTGACCCCAGTCCTCCACTCACTTAGGCACATACTTAACTTTAGGTGTGCAGGTAGCCCTATTGACTTTAAGTACTTTACTGAACAACAATGAACTGCTGGATTGAGGCCCCTGTGCATGTGATTACAGTATCAGGACCTTAAACAGGATTAACTCCATTGATCTCCATGGAGTTAAACCAATGTACGTGAAAATATGATCAGGTATTTTTGATCTGTAACTGACAAGTGATTTTTCTAACAGGACCTGGATGCCAAGAGAAGCTACTAAAACTAGAGCTGATTGGAAAATGTGGGGGGGTGGGGGGGAGGAGGATGGGGGGAAGGATATCAAAATTTCATTCAAATCTAAGTTTTCCAATCAGCTCTAGTTAATATTCTGATAGCAAAATCTAGCAATTTTACCAAACTTTTGGAAGAAAAACTGATATAATCATGGCAATAAACTTTACTGTCTATCCGAATTGAACTCCCACACAGAACAGCAGTTCTTACAAAACCTTTCCATCAGTGACATACCTAACCAATGATATGCAAGTCATTGCTGAGTGTAATTAACAATTCCAGCAACTACTTATGCACATAAGTGCTTTTTCATATGAGTCATCACTATCAAAACATCTTAAAAATGAAAGCGAATAAAAGACTGAGTCAACTTGAAATTCACAAAGTTTAGCTGGAAGTATTTAAAAAATGGCCTACGTGGTGAAATGGTTGATTTTGCCATCATCTCAAACAAAAAACCCTCAGCTTCTTCTACAAAGAGCTGCTCCAAAATGAAAAGAAGAAAGAAAGAACTGTCTGTAAGATAACTTTTGAAACAAAAAGAAAAGTGATTGAGTTCCATTGAAACACTCCAACTAGCCACCCCATAGCATTCTCATGCTCTCTGTAGCAAAGCAGAGTAGAAATAAACTAATATTTAATTTACTTAGGTAAATCCTAAAAGTATTTTGGCAAACAGATCACATTTTGTATCTTTTACAGGATTTATGAGTATTTTGGCAAACAGTGACTGGACAAAATAGCCCTATTCCATTTAATCTTTCCTGATTGCTAGACAATGACTTCAAGTATATCATCATTCCTTATGTAGAAATAGTTAAAATAAATAACAGAGGTGGGACCACACCAATATTTTATTGCTGCTTTCCTGACTTGTAATATTCTGAAACTCCTAGTACAAGGCAAGGCTGATGGATACTGATTGTGCAGGTTCATTACTTGATTAGTAAACCAAATGTTTGTTACACCTTCAGCTTAGACAAGACCATAATAAACTAAACTAAAGGCTTGATTCAGCCCTAGGACAGGTTAGTTTTTATCAGCATCTCTAAGGGTACCTTCCTGGTGGTGAAAAGTCTTCTTGGAGTGTGCTCTCCATTTAATGCTTTCTGGAGGGGAGGGGGAAGGAAGCGGGAGGGGGAAAAGCCAACTAGCATCACTGCAGAAGTGTGTGGTGCTGGTTGTGGAGTGGACCTGGCAAAGCTGTTTCTGGGCTGTTTTTACTGTTCTATAAATCTTATCCTCTTTGTATGTTTGCATGCATTCAAAACACCAGAATTCTTACATCAAAATATGTGATGGCATTCTGTTTCTGAATTAAAATTATCTGATATAAATCTCAATCCATTATTATAACTGGACCCGATTTTCATTTATACTGAGATCACTTGACAGCAGCCTGGCAGTGTACAGGGGCCTTAAAGTGGGTATAAATATAATTTACGCCCACTTACGCCCACTGTCATAGTGCTGTAAAGTGGTTTAGTGTAAATGAGAATCAGACCCATTTCCTTGTAATTTATATGGTGTTTTTAGATCTTAAATAGCACAAATTGACAGCACTGCCCAGAAACCCTTTTAAAAATGCAAATGTTATAAAATAGTTGCTGTTTGGTACCACAGAAAGTCAAATGTATAGGCTGTTGTTTTTCTAGTCAGATAGAAAACATTAAATGCAAAGATTTCGCTTTTCTTTTCAAGTAGTACCTAGACAGGCAGATTTCTTATGAAATGTGGAAAACAACAGAAGAATAAAAAGTATTTATTAGGGCTAGAACCTGCAACCACTCACAAGCAGTTCTTATATAAATAGTCCAGCTGACCTCTGACTAACTGAAAATACTCACATGCTTAGGACTATTCCATTATACTTTGCAGGTTCAAGCGCTTAGTTAACATACTATCAACAAAAACTATCTGTCTATTTTCCTTAAGGAGAGGTCTGTGTATCTCGAAAGCTTTTAGCAACAGAACTTGGTCCTATAAAAGATACTACCTCACCCACCTTGTTTCTCTGTTTTTCTTCAGTCAGTGAAATTGTACTATGGTTGAATTTTGCAACTGGTCAGAAATCATAAATATAGAGCTCCTTTCTGACAAGTTTTATATTGGTGGTAACTCCTTAATTGCAAAGAATTTTCTTCTAATTTACACAGGGAAATGAAAATATAATGTTTTCATTAATTTAAAAACCTGGTAATATGAAGTCAATTTATAATTGAATAATAAGAACCCGTATGTTCACGTAATATGTAACTACAGTGATTTGGTGAATCAGGTGAAAAAATCCTTAAATCTGGAGAGAGAGAGGTGCTGCAGGTATATATTTGAAAATTTTCCATTCTTACTGGGAATTCCATGATGCAAACAACGATTTCTTTTCTAAGGTCTTGTTTCCTAAATTTGCATCTTTCCCTCAGAAGCACCATCTCGCTGAAAAAACTCAGACCCATGTGCATAACTCAACAGCACTTCTGTTGGTTTTTCTTTAACCAATATTAACATAGAAACTTTTTAGCTTTCAGTGAAGAATCACATTTCAGTGCCTTCACCAAATGCCAAGTACTGTTAAGTTAACATGACTGATTTTAGTTGCCTGCTTTTATTCTCCTATGTGTAGCTCTCAACACCCGTTTTCTTTCACTTGATCATAACACCAGTAGTAAAACTTCACTTCACCTTAATAAAACAGAGTCAAAGCAGCTCATTTAATATATTCCTAATTTGCTTTAAACAGACACTGATTACTGATCTGAAACCATGCCATCTCTTACTACTGTACCTTTCTGCTTCATTTTTTCACCTTTCGTTTACATCCATTGTTGATTGCGATGGAATTATACTAGCGAAACAATATGATCCCCGCCTTGAAAAGAAATCTCTTCTGGGTCAAGCAATTTGCCATAATGAAAATTGCAAAAAGAAAATAAGTGCACTCAGCAAACGTCGGGAACACTGGCCTTTCTCCTCTGTACCTCACACTAATAGATTGGCCTTGCCAACTTCCATCACAAAAACATTTTCCTCTCTAGAGAGATCTTATAATTCTTGTTTTGAATGATTGCTTTTAGATGATATGTACCAATAAACATGAACTTGATTTTATTTAGTGACCACTGCTTCTGAAAGAGTGCAAGCCAAGTAGAGCAGCAGAATATTGAATGCATAAATGTGCTATTAAAGAAGGTTAAGGCTGTGTCATAAACCATCTAAAACCTTATTCCTATTTCAAGCTCAAGATGATATGTTGGTGCACTGTGGGGAGAAAAGAGAAGGATACAATAGTAGCAGTGAAAGCACATTCACACTCAGAAAAGTCACTGTAATGACAATAGGATGACTTCAATACAAACAGGCGCACACCCACGGTGGGGTTATATATTCTACTCCAAGGATACCAGATCAAAGTCATTCAGTTTACAAGCCATAAAACGATTTTTTTTCCAGCTGACAGACTTGAAAACACTGGGACCAATCTTGCTCCCACTGAAGACAGTGAAAACAGGACCCATAAATAGTTAAACTGTGTTCTTTCCATCTCTTCTATCATTCTCACCACCACAACCACTAATGAAGATTTTGCAGCTGGAATGTAGTAGAGAGTGTTGCTTCATGTTTCAGGACAGAATCTACCCTATTGTTCCATTGCTGGATTGGTTCAGCAGTGTTGACAAGTCAAAATGTATTTTTGACAGTGAACAAATAACTAACACATACATAGGGAATAGATAACGTGCTGAAGGAAGTGAATGGAGGGCGAGCATACCAGCTGCTACACTGCTCATCTTTCACGTCCCTTCATGGCCACAGCCCTGCTTCCTTCTGGTCTTTCCTCACCCCTTTTAGATTGGCTATTGCATTAGCTAATCCACGGTCTCAGGAAAGCATAAAGGCTGCCTGCCCCTGGGTAGGGGGCATGAAGGAAGGCGGCTTGTTGTATGCACAGAAGTCCCCAGCCACCTATACAGAGACCAACCATAATAAAGCCCTTACATAGTCACTTTTCCAGCACATGTCAAGAGTACTGATATTTCAACCCATGTACGAGGGATTGATCCTGCCATACGCTGAGCACGCTGGCCCTGATCCAGCAAAACGCTTAAGCTTCTGCTTAACTTTAAACTTAGGAGTGGTGCCATTTTCTTCAGGAGAACATGCGTAAGTGCTTTGCTGGATCAGGTTAGAATGGTCAGCACCTTACAGGAGTGAGGCCTTCATTACAGTCAGCATGTTAAAAACTGTAGACACCCATCTATACTTTCCAGATTATGCTAGAAGTAAAAAATAAAAATGTTTAAAAAATAACATCCTACCCAGAGCATCTAACAGTGTCTAATAAAAGCATATAATTTAACACTTTTTAAAAAACAGACAACCTTATTACCCAGTAGATTGGACAATAAACCCCCTTCCGGTGCAATGCCAAATCGGTGGAAAGTTTATTAACTCTTAGGATACTAGCAAGTGTTAGCCCCTTCAGGACTAGAGAGCTTCTCAGAGCTTGAGCAGGTCTGGAGGGAGCACTATGCCAGGGTGGAAGTTCAGCTAGAGGGAATAGGGCCCAAGCTGTGACTTTTATGGAGAGACACAAGGTGGGAGAGGTAATATCTTGTATTGGACCAACTTTTGTTGGAGAGAGAGACAAGCTTTCGAGACCTGAAGAAGACCTCTGTGTAAACTCATCTCTCTCACCAACAGAAGCTGGTCCAGTACAAGATGTTACCTCATCCACCTTGCCTCTCTAATATCCTGGGACCAAAAAGGTACAACATTACTGCATGTTTTAGAGCCAATTCTAGCTAGGTCCACCTTTCTTGGCCCGGAACCACCTTGCCCTCACCTCATTTGTTTTCTGCTTTGCCCCAGCTTCTCCTGATTTCAGGCCCAACCCTCACCTCTTGCAGGAAAGCAAGAAGGGGTGGCTTAGAGAACTGTCCTGTGGCTGGGACCTGGTGGAGCAAGCCTGTGGAAATAGTCTTCATGCTCAGGAGCCCACTGGCAAGGCGGATGGGGAACAACAAGCTCTCTAACTCCAGTGTAACGGTTGCTTTTCAAGAGAGTTAAGTCTTTGTAAGGTTCTGGAGCTAATGATCACATGAGAGGGGTGAGTCTACCCAGGTGAGGAGCACAGCATGGAAATCCTAACGTGGCAGGAATTGGTACCTGGGTCACAAAGGTGTGCAGTAGGCTTCAATCAGAAATAAGCCAGGACACAGCTGGGCCATGCTTTATCGTATAGCACATTTGAGAGCAGCATGCTATTGTTTATGGGGAAACTTATAAAGCTCCCTCCGAACAGGATATACGTTAACATGTTGCTCCCAGAGAAAACCTCATGAGCATCTCAGTTTTGTGTGGGGCCCAGGAATGGCCAAGAGTAGGTCAAATAACAACTAGAGCATGACTTCTCAGTCTTTTATGGCCCATTTTACAACACCAAAAAAGGTTGGGACCTCCCCTTCTTATAGTTTTGGGATTCCCCTCGCATCTTGCCATAAAGACAGGATGATTGCAACCTTCCCTGGACCTGCTTGTGACCCAGGTCCCATAAAAGACAGGGGTAACATGGAGAAAGCTGCAAATTTCCATGTACACTGAAAGAAGGCCAAAGGGAGGTAACTGCAGCAATACAAACTAGAGGTAATGAAGACAAGTATGTGACAGAGCATAAGATACCATCTAGAGACACTTCTACAAGCATTGTTTCACATACCAGGCGCTGCGTAATAACATGAAAAGGCTTCAGGGTTGTAAAACTAACCTGGCTTTTTATCAAGAGAACTACAACAGAGGTGCTGTAACTGCAGCAGGCATTCTAGCCATGGGCATACGGACTGACTTCCTGGTGCCACCTTCAAACTCTTCCCCCTGCTGCAACAAAAGTGCTACTCCCTCCAAGGTACATGCTGATTGCTACAACCGCAATGCAGTGAAACCTGCGCTCAGGGTCCCCTCCAGTCTGCAACCTCCAATGACAACTTGAGAGTATCACTAAGGTTTCCAGCACAATTCTGTTTGACTTTTAAAGACTGTCTTTTCTAGGTGAACAATATCAGTGGTCCCTTGGGTGGTCACTTACAATAGATTTCAATATATTATAAAATATTCATATACACTTCAGAAGAAAGAAGTGGGTCAAATACAAATCTGCAGTTGTAAGTCCTAGCTGCAAGTGGGGCGGGGAAGGGAATGTTCCTAGCCACAAGCTAGGAACAAAATCTCAGTTATCTGAATTTCAGATTGTTTGAAATTCATACATGTCCCCTGGATCTGACGTGTATTAAAAACAAAATTTCATTTGTCCAAAATGCCACTTATCCAATTCCTTCCCTAAACAGTAAGATAATCAATGCATTTATTACTGCTGAGTTCCCCTTGGAAAGAGACAGACATTTATTATGTATATCCCTTGAAATGCTCTTAGTTATGATGCCTTAGTGGATAACCTGTCATCTGAATTAAGGGCCTGACCCTGAGTCCCTCATTCACATGGGCTACTCATGTGAGTAAAGGCTGCGAGATGAATACCCAAAATAAATAAAAGGCTGAAAAGAATTGAAATGTCATAAAATGCTGTTCTGCATATAAACCCAGGATTAAAATGATACTCCCTGTTTTTTAATTTCGCCTGAACTTTATTTCTTCTTTTAATCCTTATTTGGCAAATTTTGTGTTAAGACAGAAACATGGAATTTCACACCTGTTTACCACCACTTGATACTAACCTAATGTGTCCCCATTTCATGGAATTGGTGGTAACAGCCCCAATTAAGCAGCAGTCACGACTCACTATCATTAGGTTAAACAGGTTCTGAGGGAGACTTCCCAATAAAACAGCCATCTCAATTTAGTGGCATAAACTCTATTTGTATTTATGGGTGTTGAGGTGCCTTTTTAACTCATTCAGATACTTTGTATGTCCAGTCATTGAACATTTGTATATACAAGGGTTTTTTTAAAACATATAAAACAGCACAGAAAATGAATAAAGTTATCTAAATAACTACTGCCCCTGTGTGTGGTTCTATGATCCACCATGTTTGCTATTCTACCTAGCTTATGGAACAGGTTTCCTACTGAATCTAACAAATGGCATTCTGCAGAGAAACAAAATTGTGTAATTGTCTTTGGAGTGGCTGCTTTTTGCAAGAAAACACTCCTTTCTGGAGCAGCTCAGAGCAATTCTGCTGTATCTCATCCAGAGCTGAGAAAACTGATGGAAGACACAAAGGCTTCTGAGTGGGTTAGTCTCTCCTTTTTCTTTACAATCCATATATAAGAAAAAGTTCAACCAGGAGTTTAGTCTGTGGGGTCAAAGTAAAACATATCTATTATGGGTGGAAAATAAAGGATAAAACACATTGTGAATGGGTGTGATTCTAAAGTCTTCTGCGCAGTTACATGATAGGTTTGACCTCCCAGAGACTCTTCTTTCTTGGCTTTTAGCTGAGACAGTATGTTAACACCGATCTCCTTTCTTCTCTCCTCACTCAGCAGAGTCCTCCTTAGATAAAGTTCTTAGAATTTCTTAGTTCTTAAGCTCTTCTAATTGTTAGAGCACTTAGCAGTCCTGCGATATGACTCTAATAAAAATATTGCAGTGAGGAAGTGTGGGGAAGGTTTAAGTAACACACCCTTTATTGAGGAGCAAAGGAAGGACATGCTCTGTCCTCTAGGAAACCTTTCAGTAAGTGATGACATTCAAGAGACTTGGTTTAAACAGCTTCCCAGAATGCTTGTTTCTGTAGCCAAAAATCATGGATTTGACAAGGACTTGCTATCTTTTGTGCGTAATAAATATATTATGGTGATGAATCTTGCACTATATATATTTTATGTGGGCATGCCCTCACTTTCCGTCTCATTGGGACAGTATCTGACTCGAAATGGAACTGTAAATGTACTGTTTCTATTAACTCATTTATTAGACTCCACTATCTCGAAGGCATGCAACACTGTTTATCATTCTTTCACTAGTCCAAATAATAATAATTAGTGTTGAGTGAATGGGGAAGGAGAAATGTCGCATAAATACTTGTTTGACTGGAAAAACAAACAAATATTTTTTCCCTTATTTTAAATGACTTATTAGCAATAATTCTCCCCTCTTACATATACTGCTATGTTAATATCATATAGGCAATGGTGTTAACCAGGTATGCAAAATACAACCTGGGCTCAATCTGTGGTTCTGCTGAGGAATGTACAGCTCAACTCAGGAGTGGGTTAGGTACAAAACTGACTTTATGCCAGCTTTGTGCTCACCCAATCCTGGCTTTGTGGCAGGCTAGTCTCCTGCCATAATTTAGAGTCGCTTTATAACTGCTCTAAATTACACTGATTGATAATGGCCCCAAGGGAGGCGGAACTAAACTGACTTTATGCCATCAGAATATTCCCCTCAAACTAGGCTTACTACACTGTCTTCAGGACCTCCATAGAGCAGCAGGGTAGTGCAAAGCAGCTGGCATGCAGCCAAGGATTGGGGCCAGTATCTCTGAAGCATGTTTTATAATGTCTTTCAATCTTAATATATGGAGGCTAGCTCTCTTCTTCAGATGCAGTACTGCATCTCGAAAGCTTATGTCTCCAAATATTAAATCTGTTAGTCTTTAAAGTGCCACAGAACTCTCGTTGTCTTTGCTGTATACAGACTAACACGGCTACCCCTCTGGAATTAATATATGGAGCCTGATAGGAGTTTTACCACTGCTTTCACTGAGCTTTGTACCAGGCCCATAACCGCCTTCTCTCTTTTTTTCAACACTGCTAAAGGAAACGTGTTCAGTCTTGTTCACCTAGCGCTGCCGTTGTCATCCTTGTCGTTAACTTTATGCAAATATTATTTACACTTTTTAATAATTTTTAAAAATTGGGCAACTGCTTTGGTTTAGCTTCAGGAAAGTGTTTTCTCTTTACATATCCAGCCTGAAACCATATTTCTAATATTGTTTTATCTTCTATTGCCCTTGTGTCTTTATTTGGCAAGTCTTTTTTCCATGACTACACTCTCCCAGCTCTTATTGTACCAAGCTGTTTCCCTATAAATAGAAGGGTTTTTTTTGTTTTTTGTTTTTTTAAAATGCCAATAGCAGACTACTAAAATTTTGGCCACCACTTGAAGGCATTTAATTTCTGAAGGGGAATTTTGATTCAGCCACGTTTGCAATAGAGCTGTGCAAATAACTGATTTTTTGTTTCACTGATAATTCTGAAAAATTGAAAAAAAAAAATCCCTTAGTTTTCAATTGAACCGAAAATGAATTTTTTTTGGTTGCAATTTTCAGTGAATCACAAGTCAAAAAGTATTTTGGGTCAAAAGAAACAATTTGTTTAACCCAAAACTCAACTTTTGTTTCATTTTAAAGCGTTTTAATGTTTTAAAATGTTTTATATTAAATGTAAAGGATATTTCAAAAGAAAGTAATTCTGAACAAAACATCAAAATGTTTCATTTGGAATGTGTGAAAACAATATTTGGCTTTTTGTTTTGTTTTATGATTCAAAAATTTGATGGAACCCACATGAATTCACAAAATGTTTAACTGAATCTGCATTTTTTGCTGAAAATAGTTTCAGCAGAAAAATTTTGCTTAGCTTTAATTTGCAAATATTTCCTGCTTACTTTCTGCAAATGTTCAGGTGCTCAATCTTTACTGGTGCAAATGCTCCCCAAAATGAGATTTTTAGTTAAAACTCATAAATATTTGCAAAGGGCTTGATCTAAAGCCCAGTAGATTGGAAGACTTCCATTAACCTCAATGAATTTTGACTGAGACCCTAAAACATCTTTTGTGTTTTAAAAATTGTAAAATTAGCCACTCTCACTTAATGCTATATTGATTAATCACATAACTGACTGGATGATTTCTATAGCCAGTGCATTGTGAATTCCAAATGGCACATATTACTATTGAGCTTCAAATCTGAGCTCTGTTTGCTAGTTAAGTTAATTATTTGACTAAATAGCATGACTTATGCATTGTATGTTAATAGTATATTTGATTATGATATTGCAACCCACAACTGGAGTGATTTGCAGACTGTTATTCAGTGAGAAAATTTGAGACAGATTTTGAAGAAAGAATAATTTTGAGCATTTTGCAGTCTGTTCATGGTGAAGCTGAAAAGAAGGTGAAATTCACTGAATGAGTTATTGCTAATTATTTTCTCTATACTAATAATAATCACTTTGTAAATGGGCAAGTCCTCGTCCAACTATATATTTACTATGGCTGGCTATTGGTTCCCCCTCCCCCCACCTCTGCATTTGTGTGTGTGTGTGAATTTAGTGAATATGAAAGGTGCTGGATTAACAGCCCTGCAAAATGTAAAACAGGCACCAGAAGTGGAAGTTGCCCACACCATCCTATCTTCATGCTCTATCTTGACCTGAAGCAATCACCTTTAATGGGGAGTAGAACATGAAGTCCTTGAAATTGCTCCTAAAACTACCATCAAGGACACTAACTGAACCCAATGTTACAGTCATTTTTGAGATGTAGACACACCTGTGCTCTGGAAATGAGACTGAGACCAGCAAATTCATTTTGTACAGATAACTAAAGGAAAAACAGTAATAAGGTTCCACTCTCTACTAACCTGGATTTGAACTTGTGATCTAGTGGTGAAAAGCTACTTTGACTCCTCTTGTCTCTAGGGAGAGAGAGCTAGGAAACCAATTTTTCTATATCTCAAACCTCCTCTTTCCAATTCTGTCTTTTCCATGTGTTTTATAAAATGTGAAGCAACTTGGACCCCCAAAAATAAATTTCTTATAATTTCTTTAAAACATATTTTAAGGAAAAAAAGGGTCATTTTCTGTAAATCAAATTGCTTCCCTACCACTACATCATGTACATTTTTGTCCCATTTTATTGTCTATCATTATGCATGATGAAGAAAATATTAAATGCTGATTCATTATGTTTAAAGTGTGATCTGCAAGGCTAGGTTAACCGCTCAAATATTTATAGCTTAATGAGGACATGAATTTAACTGTTGCATCTAAAAATCTTAAATGATATACATTTCAAATGTAATTTTAATCTAACACTAATAGCAAATTGAGGGACCTAAGTAATAGGAATTAAATCCTGTAAATCAGAATTTTAAAATGATATGAAGCTACACAATCTTATTAAAGGCTTAGATGACCTCCCAAGAAAGGTTATTGAGCCTGAGGTTCCATCTACACTAGGTAAGAGCTCTGTGCTGACAATGGTCGGTAGCAATGAATCACCAGCACTTTCCCACCATCTCTTACCTGGTGCTGAAACTGGTTTTAATTGCTAGTATAGATGGACCAAACACATTTTCAGAGTCATTACAGCAAAAATAATTAAGACCAGGTAGTGCAAGCAGATTGTAGTTCTGGCGTTTCTTATGAAACAAGAACATGTGCTAATGACTATACACAGAGTGATAATCTTAGAGGCCTCCACTCATTGTAATAAAAACATTTCTATTATTTTTATATTCAAATATACCATTTAAAAATCAACAAACTTCAGTAGCAGCAGAAGAGGTAAATCCTGGCATACTTATTTAACTTTACTAGAAATGTCAAATAATAAGGTTAGGGGCATTAAATGGATCATTTTATTACCATCACTGTAACTAACACCAAGGCTAGGCTTCTTTTACAATAAGGAAAAAGCCCAACAAATTTAACATGACAAAAGATAAATCACAGTCCTCGAAAAGCCATTAAGCCATAAGTGTTAATTTCTTTAGTTAAATCTTTGCTCTATCACCTTGTTATATATGAATCATTACATAAAAGTGAGAAAGTGGTGCTCTAAAAATATTAAAGTTACAGCTTTATGTCTTCCTGAATAGGTCAGGTTCTTAAACTTTCAGCAAAAGCTACCTAAATGCACCTGCTATCTTTGGAGGCTAAAAAAGAGACACACATAGGAGGCTGGAGAGATTGTCTGGAAATCAAAAGTACAGACATATTTCAAATGAATCTCATTGACTTTTAGAAACACTTTGAACAACAGCCGTGCCACTGGGGTGCCATAATGATCTACCCCATTATATAAAGTAACACTAAGTAAATGTAGGAGTAGAAATTTAACAATTGGACGTCTAATAGCTGCAATTATGGCAAAAGAATAATGAACCTATTAGTCAGGAGAACTGGCAATTACTCTAAGGCTTATTGCAATACAGCTGTGAAAAAGTAATACAGAAGCATACTTAAAAATGGTTATTAAAGGGGGATAATGCATTCTGTTTACCCTGACAGAAGTGATTTTTCTTCTGAAATGAAATGGGCTTTGTGGTTATCAGACATGGGAGCTCAGATGTGATGGATCCTACTATTTAAAGGTAATATATTTTCAGATATGCCTTTCTAAGTATAAATGATGCCTACACTAAGACTATAAGGACTAGATTTACAAGCATACAGGCAGACAAAGGAAGATGTCTAAGCAGATGCAAAACAAATAGCATGAAGAAATTTAAGGTAACTTCCAAATGGTCCAAGTAGCCACTCATTGCGAATGGAAATGTTAAGTGTTAGTTGTCTCAGATCAGGAAAGATTAGCTGCCAGAACCATTACACAGCCTACAAAGTCTCCACAGTAGGAATCCAAATATGATTTATTTGGCCTTGTACATTTTCAGATGTACATATCCAAATGAGGTTTTAAGAGAATGGATGAAGTGAAACACGAGATAACTACAGCAAAGACAGCTAGGAAAAAAAGTCACAGTGTATCCTAAGGGAAGTATCATACATGGCTAAACTATTTTCCATGGGTAAACAGTCAGTTCCCCAGGGGGCAAAGTCCAAGGAGAAGTTTAGTGGGTGATGAACAATGTGTCCATTGTCCACAGGGATGTACAGAATACAATTAACAAATAGAGGAAGACTGAAGAAAATCCATAGGTCTCAACCATGCTCAGCTCCAGGATCTGAATCGTTACGTAAGTTAAACACCGTGCCACAATATAATTGTAGTGTTAATAAAATGTATGTCATTAGCCTTATCACGCTGTCTGGAGTGACTCATAACCTCAGGGCAGTCTGTTGAAAACAGGGCAGACACCCCAAACTGGTGGTATGTTCTATAATTAGATTTCACCAACCCAGTCACAAATGTGAACTCCTACATCATTATCATCATCTTACCATGGAGTCACAGGCGGTCTCCTTAGACTCTCCAGTCTATCTTACCACCCAGGCAAGCTGGACAAAGTGATACTTGGTCACCCATACCAAAGACCACTAAATATTCAGGATACTTCCAGTCCCAAGGGACCAGTCACAGACCGCTGATCAATTTAGATCTCACACCAAAGACAACACTTGTAGCTAATCCTGTAATAAACTAACTAAAGGTTTAATAACTAGGGAAAAGGAACTAGAGTTATTTGTAGGTTAAAGCAAGCAAGTATATACAAACAAATGAGTTACCATCTCTGGCTCCTAAAGATGACAGAGATATAGTGATCTGTCCATTCAAAATGTCTGTCAAGGTGGACCTAGGCCAACTCCTCCGGATCTCTGCCTTAGTTTAGTGCTTCTGGCCCAGTTAGAGTTCAAACAGTAAAGAGATGAAAAAGTTTCTTTGACCCTGGTTTATCTTACACATTTAGCCTTCCAGTTCATGAGATGAGCACACAGCATTTCCAAGGTGTGATAAGGCCATTCACCAATCCTTTGTATCATGATGTTCCTTAGAGGCCCGTTTAATCTTGATAGGCCTGAATGGGCTGGGGAGTGGGGGGGATGATTCCTGTGCCTGGGTTCACAAGTTCAGAGCAAACATTTTCAAAGTTATAAAGCAAAATTTACATATTTCCCTATAGCTTGGAATACAAACATTACAAGTGAGATTAATGCATGTAGCAACTAATAGGCATTTCACAGAGTCTAGACAATGACTACGTTCTTATAAGACTAATACCTATTGTGAACAAAACTAACATACAGATGAGCTGGTTTGGTTTCCAGCTATGAGTTTGTCAGTTCTTAGCTAATGCCTATAGCCTTGGCCAGAGCTGGCACTTGGTTTACCAGCATCACAAGCCTCACTAATAATCAATTTGTCTAGCCTTTCCAGTTCAGTTACTGTTTCATAAGGACATATTAAACATGTTGCGCAAGAAAGAGAAGATTCAACCATTATCACTAGTCTCAATGTTGGCAGAGTACCCAGTGGAGAAGGCCATCAGACTGCACACTTCATTGATGCAGTCTATCCTGGTGCAGATTCTAAGGAGGAACTGAATGCTTCCCTTAAAAAGAACAAATCTCTGTGTCATGGGAGATACCAAACAGAACCAAGATTTACAGAGGCCAAGAACCAGAGTAACCAAGGGGTTCTTATGCAGCAGCAATTCCTCAACAATCAAGGCCTGACTTTGATCTTACCTACACAGTAAAACTAGTATGTCCTTCAGTGGAGTCATTCCTGATTTACTTTGGCCTAAATGAAGTGAGGTGTTTTTTGTTTGTTTCACATGTTGGCTGGGTGAGAAAAATATAATTAGTTTACTCACTGTCAGTCCTCAGTGCAAATGGCCAGGGGGTAAACTGTGTCTGGGCTTGTAGATTTTCGTGACAATGCTACAAGGCTGCTATATAACATCCGCCTGTGCTAGGCTAGCTTTTTGAGGAATGTTCTTCTATCCTCAATAGCCAGCACAGGCTTTCCTTTAGCTAGAAAAATCACATTTAAAAAAAAAAAATTGGGGGGGATTCCCCAAAGATTAATGGACTTGAACTATATGTGTACATTTGCATCAAAAGTGTTCAAGTTTGTATAAACTCAAGTTTCATTAAAAGAGTTCATCTCTACTAGCAGGCATGAGTCACTCAATTGTCACTGAATGGTGAAAAATGAAGGCAGGTGTTGTAGTCTGCACATTGGGTTAAGAATGAAGGGTCTATCCCTGTGACAGGATGTGCCTGAGAATTGGTCTAGTGTAACAAGCTGGGAGAACAAACTCTGCTGAAAGGTATAGTATTTCTTTTCCCTTCCTGTGCCTCAGTTTATTTTTCTGCTGTGACACAGACCAGTCTGTTCAGGACATTGTGTGTACACACACACACACACACACTTTATATTATATATATATATTACACAGTTAAATCTCTGATAGGGGAGTGATATAATCTCTTAAAGAAAACATTTACTAAATATATGCATATATTAGCAAGACAAGATGGGTGAGGTAATATCTTTAATTGGACCAACTTAAATTTGTTTCTCTCACCAACACAAGTTGGTCCAACAAAAGATATTACTCACTCACCTGGTCTTTCTAATATCCTGGAACTGAGATGGTTACAACTACACTGTATATGTATATATATTACAGTTTGCTTGTAACTTCTGAAACAATTGTGAATATTGTCAACAACTCTTAGTAACAAGTATTGTCTTTAAGTATCACAAGTCCAAATACGAAACGTAATTATGGACATGTAGATACATGCTCCTTTATGGCTCTTCTCTGGGAGGACTGACCCTTCTCAGTCTCTGTGAAATGGAATCCAAATGCTCTATAGGGCATGCCAGTTCCTTAAAGTGTGGGAAACAAGTGATAGTCCTAAATCTCCTTCAGACTCCCCATAGGTCTCTGCAAAGACAGTCTGCAATGTGCATCGCCTGCAACAATTTCAGTTCTCATCTTCTTCTTCTGAAGTGCAGTGAGGGAATCGGCCTTCTAATCCAACAAAACTGGCACAAAGTCCCTGGAACACAGTCCTATTAGCAGACCCTTCTGGTCCTTACACTGCTACTGTACAGCTGAATTCTCTCCAATCTGCTTCCTACCCCTATTTGTAAACTCCTCCCCCTCCCCTTGAGTTTCCATTGGTTCCAATCTCAGAGACTGACTTGCGGTGTGTCCTGCCAAGCTGCTTGCCTACAGTTGAAATCACAGTTGAACTCAAACAGCTAATAAGCCTGGCTAGTGCCACCACACCTGGTTTCTGGATGATTCTGGCCTATCCAGCAGAATCACCCCTTCGGTCTACTGCAAATCTTCAGGCACACAGTGTCTCCCAAAACAAACACAAGAATTATATATCCTCCCACTATTTCTTACCTTATTTTTACCACAGAGTAGTGCAATGCAAGCATATGGGTTGCACTAGCTCCTCCTCTTTTGGGCTGGTGTATAGAACAGCAAGTGTAGATCTGAAACTGGAGTCTTTAGTGGTCAGGAGGGGAATTCCTGCTGTGTTAGGCAATACATTACGAGAGGAGAAGAAAGATGGTTTCTTGGATATAAAAGGTGAGCCAGCACAAATAGCTGATGCAAAGAGAGGAAGAATAGAGGGCGATCAGAGAGAAATTTTGCAACGAGGAAAAAAATCACATTTTAAGGATTCAACATGATCCTTGAAGTGATCTCCACTGCCATTACGTTCTTCCATCCCAGTGTAGGCTGTCATATTTCTATCTTGTTTATATAGCTTGCAAATACCTTTTAAAGCCCTATTATGTTATAAAAAAGTAATGCACCAAGTGTCCAGTATGGCAACATCCCCTGAGCTAAAGTAACATTTTAAAAAATATCTATCTCCTTTTAAAGAGTCGTTCTGGGAGGACTATTTTTTTTTACTGTATATCTTCAAGGTAATTAATTAGTGTAATTAGAAATGTAATTATGGGATGTTACTTAGCCACGATTTCCTACATTATAGAGGTGTAGTTGTTTAAAGAGAGGATTGAAAAGTCCAGCATCAGCCAAAATATTTACCAAGCCCAAGTAAGAATTCAGCCCCATGCTTCTCTTTCTCAATTCTGCTCAAGCACAACTGAGAAGTAAATAGCATGATGCTAGGCAGAGGTTTATACACACAGTGTAGTTACAAGACATGTACTAAACCTGTACTATATTTACTATGTGCGGTTCTCCATCTGTCACCAAATAAGTGATCTAGTACTGATGGTCTTGCTTGCAGCTATGCTGTGTTTTCAGATTATTGCTTTCTGAAACTGCTGCATCGCTAAGGCAGAAAGTAGTGTGGGAGAAGAGCTGGGAATTATGGAAAACAACACGGCAATGCCTTGTAGATTTGGAAGTGGCATGATACTAAGATACCTGTCTAGTTCCTTCATTTCTGATGTGCCCATTGTGACAGAGCGGGGATATGTCTGTACTGAATGTTGAATTCCATTTTATTTTGTCAGCGCCATGCAAGGTCTATTTTAGGATTAGAAGACCTCTTTTGTACTGAGAGTGGACAACTAGGACTGTACATGAGAGAGCCATCAAGGCCCTCAACTCTGAATGACTTTTCCCTACTGGAACAATGGGTTTTCTGCCAGTGGAGGCCATTGACTTTGAATGAACTCTCTACACAGAAACCTGTCTGGGAGGAGAGGGCTGGAATTCCCTAGTCTACGCACATGGTTGGGAGAATGATAATTTCTCCAACTGATCACCTGACTAAAGAGGAGAGACTTTATTTAAGGAGGTGACTGTCTGCGAGGAAGGGGCCATTCTATTGTGACTGGCAGGCAGAACTTGTTGGAGAAAGTGACGGCAGCAGAGACTCTGCATCATGAGGATGCTGACCAGAGCCAGATCTGGTGAGATCTGACTGAGGCGGATGCATTCAGGAGTTTGCTGTTTTCCTACGGTATGTAACACTTTTATTCTTGAAAAAACTAGAGAATCTGTGGTTAAAAAACTAATTTACTAAGCCTGTGTTTCTGGCTTTACTAACACATTGCCCCTGAAGGATTTAACTAGATACCAGAGCTCCCACAGCCAGGTGGATTATGGGGGTACATATCTAAAAAAACAAACAGTTGACAACAAATGAAAAATCATTCCTTTTCATAACCCGCAGAAGGAAAATGACTTCAACATTTTCCATTTTTTCCCCAATCTAGCTCTGTCCTGTAGGATTCTTCTACTCAGGGGATCTACCAGGTTTAAATCTTCTTTGCACCGGGAGACCAGCACAAAGCAGACTTAACAGGCCCATATGCTTCACTGGACAGGCTCTTCTTGCTTCTGACAGTTAACCAGTTAACATGCTAACAAATTCAGCACCTGTTTAGAGTAGCCTAGCAAATTACACCAGACTACATGTAAAATCACAGACAAGTTGTGGTCATGAAATCCAGAGCAAATGTCTAGCCCCTGTGACATTTTTCCAGTCTTGGAATGTGTTAAGTGGAACTGAAACAGCTTCTCTGACCCATGTCAATCTTTCAGCTGACTATTTGACTGGCTCGCCCCAAAATTCACCAATGCCACATCTGCCTTTGTAAACAGCAGCTGCTGCAGCAGCAGTAGCATTGTTTGCAAAACAAACATCTCTGCAAATTAGGATCAGCCTACAAAATACAGATGGAAGGACAAACAACAAACAACAAAGTCCTGTCCATCAGCATTCAGCTTGTCTGCTCCATTTCGTTATTTAGAATTTTTCAGAATAATGGTCTCACCATCACAAACATAGATAAGTGGAAGGGGCAGTGGCACTTAAGAAATAAAACATTTAAGGAGACAACTGGTTCTGAGACTTGACCTGAGGTCTCCAGTTGTGTGCTGTGCCACTGATCTGCTGTATAGGAATAGTTCCTTTAGCCACACTTGGACTGATTAATTCCATAACAAGAATCAATCATGACACCAGTTGCTTTCTTATATAATATAATATTTTGAAGGTTTCTAGTGCTACTGAAACTGTTTAGTGCTACTGAGACACAAACTTCTTTACCGTGAATACATTAAGCTAATGCACGATTACATGAATGTAATCAGCTGATGATGGCACTTCCCATTGTCTACAATTTGCTTTAACAATAATCATTGGAGAGGCCATTATAACAAGCGTCTTGTTATATAACTTCACATGCATTCACTATTACTTTGCAATCACACCTTCAACAGCAAAAGATGGCAACTCTGGGAAAATTCTAACCCACCAAGCACAAAAAAAAGTCACTTTTGACAGAAAATGTAGTAAATGCCACACATTCATGTAGCACTCCACACCCCAAAAGGTCCCATAGTGATTTATATCCTTTATGTACAGGGTTTGTTTCACCTGCCACTCAACCTTAACATATTCTGGGGTGGAAACATGGATGCTTTTCAATGCCAAAAGCAATACACAAATGTTTGTATAAGGGGAAGTGAAGAATAATTTAACTTGTTAAAACTAGAGAAGGACATTTAGATTATCCAGATGAGAATTTGACCAGGATATTAGGGTTAACATCCGTACACTTATTCTTTCAAAACCAGCCATGGGATCATTATGAACTGAGAAGTCAAGATCCCATTCTGATATCTCACCTAGAAGACAGCACGTCCAACAGAACTATCATCATGGCTCATTGGTTCAATGTTGCCACATGGGTAAGAGTGCCATCTACAGTATTCTGCCATCATTAAGACTTCTTGAAGTCTGTGGGATTTGTTTGGACATCATCTGTCCAGTAGGAGAGGACCAGTGCCAAGCCTAGATGTTCCTGCAATACAAATGGTAAATAAATAAATAATCTGCTTAAATGCTGAAATCAAATGACCTCAGCTTACAAGATGGTTACACGATACAGTTGTATTTGAAAAATGTTATGTATAAACTCATATATTAGCCTCCGTCCTGTATTTTATGAAATTATACTATAGGGAAGGGAGAAACTAATAAAACATTTCAATAGCTGATTTATGTAGCAGAGGAACAACTACAAAGCCATGGTGAATAATTAACATCATGAAAGACATGCACCTCCCAGCACTGAGGATACCACAGAACAAATTATTGCCTCCATCAGTGTTTTTTTTAAAAATAAAATAGTCTGACTTAAAAAGCTATTTGCAAATATCATGCTGTAAACAAATTTGAATATAAAAGCCACGTAGAGTTTGTTGTTCTTCAAATTTGTATAAAGCATTTGTCATTCTCTGAAATGATAATCCATTCAAAGTACAGAGGAAAATGTGCTGAAGACGCCAGTATGATTTAGCTAATACAGGGAAATAGGTCAACAAAGCTGAGTTGCATTTATATGGAATCTTTCATACTCAAGGTATCTCAAAGCGCTTTATCACTAAGGAGTAAATGACATAGACATATGGAACAACTGTTGTGCACTCATACACAGCATTGGGCATCAGAATCTTTTACTGAGAGTGGATTATTACCTCTATTTTATTTAAAAAGTGCAACTAGATATCTAACTTCTACTTGCATCGGCAGGGTCAGGCAGAAGGACCCTGGATTTATCATCTCCTTTACCTCTAACAATACAGCACTAACACGCAACATGAGCTTAACTTCAGGTCAGGTTTTGAACCCACAGTCTGGTGCCCATTGGTTATAACACCATACATGTACGTACATAATGCTTTTCATTACATAAATGCTAAACAAAACATAACATCTTTGTCCTAAAGAATTTAGGCTCCACCCTATAACCATAAATGGGAACTAGCTACAAGTTGGTAAAAAGCAGACAAGACTTATACATGGCCCAGTGTCTGGTCTAAAGTCTTGGACAGTCCAGAATCTAGCCCACTTACAGAACTAACTCTCATTTACACTATTACTTTTAACTGAGTTATAACTGGGTCTTTTGTTTCAGTTATACTTATAGTGTGGACTGCTCCGAAGTATAAAGGCACACCAATGGATCCAGGGCAGTACCATGCCATATACAGCAGACACAACATAAACACAGCGTGGCATGTAGTCCAAATAACAGGAAGGCTTCATGGAACAGATAGGCTGTCTTGAGCTTATGGAAATAGGAGAGTGAGGGAGCTGGGTGTATGCTCATCTAGAGGCTGCTCCAGGCATAAAAAATGGCACAAAAGTGTGAGTGAGCAAAGGAGACAGTGGGCGAAGTCAGTAGAGAAGATCACGGAAGCTGGAGAATGAGTAGGAGGCAGAATACTACTGAGTGAGCTGTACTGACACTAATTTGAATGTAGAAATGCAGCCTACATTTCTAAGATGTTTTAAGAGAGCTCAGGATTAATCAGAGGCTTATTTATGCAATGCAGGATTGTGCATGGGATCTGGCATTTGTAATTGTGTGTCTGTTTTTCACTGGCTTTTTAATGCCTCAGAAAACCAATTAAAGAGCCAAAATAACAGGCAATCTGGTCATGGCATAATATGTCAGTTCCTGAACAGTGGAAACACAGCATGACCTCCAGACTTATGATTTTGGCCCACAAATGGCTCCCTGAGACATTCAAAAAGCTAGCAAAAACAAAAACACCAACTCCGAGAGCTTCAGTTTTATTTGGATTTACCTAAAGAAGAAATATGGGGGCTTTATTTGGGTTCCCTTGGGACTTAAAGGCACAGTTCTAGGGTGAAGGATACTTGTGAAACCAGGAAAATAAAATGTCATGCATGCCATCTGACTCTTTCCAAATTATCCCTGTGGAGATCTGTCTCACAGACAGCCAGCGTAAATCAGAATAACTCCAATGAAGTCACTAGAACTACATCACTTAACACCAACTGAGAATCTGGCCCTATGTTTCATCATGATTAAAGGGAGGCTGTAGAAGTGCCATAATTGAAAATATTCAAGACCATCATCTGTTAGGGGTGGCTTAGGGATAATAAAACCTTCTCCTCTGAGGAGGTGGGGGAGGGACCAGAAATCCTTGAAAGGTTATTTTTAACTAGATGTAGTGAACAGTAGAAACATTTTCCCCAAGCTTGCTATTGAATTGGGTTTGGCTGCGTTCTCGCATGGTTTTATTCGTTTTCTGCAAGCATGTGCAGGTGAGGTTTCAGTCACACAGATGTTCAGGGAGGAAGCACTCCTGTTTGTAAGAATACATGTTTATGCATGAATGCACTTGTGTCAGAAGGGCTCACATATCTAGCTACCTGCGATACTCTCTGTGGGTTTGGGAGTGAGGGGAAAGGAGGCAGTGCGAGGCTGAGGAGAGAAAGTGGGTGGTTGTCTAAAAAGTATTAAATACAATGGTTTGATGCCGTGAAGCAATGAAAGGGAGAGGGTCTAGGCTGGGTGCTCCAAATACATTTATATCTAATGTCTATGTACACATGGGAAGAATATAATTCTCTTGTGGAAGCAAGGAAAGAAAAAGATTTTAAATTTCCTAACATTCCTTAGTCCTGCACATCTGCTATGTCTCCCTCAAAATGCCCTCACTCTTTCCTTGAGAAAATCAAAGCCTTAGCAACTTATTCAGGCACTCCTCCTGTTTATAAATACGATGGACATCCAGTCAATTAACAGAAACAATACCATGAGCCTTAGGTACCCACTCACGCAACTTGAGTATGAAATAGTCACAGCAAACAGCTCATGAGCAAACCATGGGCAAATTTGTTACATTTGTGATCTATTTGTAGATAATGTGTGAACACCACCACCATCACCACCTCCAAACAAGGGTTACATTCAACAACTCATTGTTCCCTATGGAGTATCTTTCCAGTTCCATGTCCCACCCAAATGAGGGTGATAAAACTGTCAGTTCAAAACCCCTGCCCAGTAAAAGGTCAATACAGACTCTGATGTGAACTATTAGCCACTCAAAGCTGAGTTTATTGAGACTGAGAATGAAAAACACACTGCCTGAAAATCCTGCCACTGAGTCTCACAAGAAAACCAACATAATAAATAAATAATGATAACTTTAAAAAGGATTCTAATCTTTTGTTCTTTCTTCCTCAGTTGCCGTCTAACCCCAGGCAGCTAACTAGAGCCTATTGAGACAGACACATTGCTCATCCTCACACATGAACAAAAAGGGTCCTTCCACTTCCCTTAGCAGTTTAATGATTTATGAAGGTGCCTTTAATAATAAATAATAATAATTAATAATAATAATAATAATAATGGTTAGGCATTTTCTGTCTAATATCATAGGCACACTGTCCATCGCCTCATAGGCACTTAGTCAAAGACAAAAGTTACAAAATGCTGGTAATTCATGGAGAACATAAGCAGCAGCTTCTGTAACAAGACAACTTACTAAAGGTTCAGTCCTGCTCCTACTGAAGGTGGCAGTCAGTAAAAGTAGAAGGGCCTGATTCTGATTTACACTAAGGTCACCTTTGAACCACTTAGCGTAAAATGGCCTTAGTTTAAATGAGACTCAGGCCTCAGTGCCTAACAGTGTGATCGGATATCAAGTGTGAGAAACTGGGACACTTTTTTTTCCAGGGGCAGGGGGAGGTGGTATATAGTAGCATTTATAAGACAAAGCCCCTAATATTGGGATGGTCCCGATAATATCAGGAAGTCTGGTCACCCTAGTGCCTAAGGTGGAAGTTCTTCTCCTTGTGACAAATCCATGCCAAGCACTTTTGAAGCAGTAGGCGCCCCTAGAACATACACCTCAGTTACTGACATTTTAAAAATGTTTCTGGGGCAGGTTAAATAAGCCAAAGGTCTAGTAGAGTCAGCTATTGGAGGGTGAATATAAGACTGACTCTTAGTACTAAGGTCAACGACCAGAGCTTCATAAATGTTTATTTGAACCTAAGGAGGTGTCGTGTCACAAGGCTCCATGATGTTCTGTCTCCAAACAACCTTTCTCCCTTGATAAGCTTCCTAGACCTGCAATTGTCTTGCAGATAGGCCCAGTGGCCTGCTGACACCCTTCAGCATCTTCAGGAGAAGATGGCAGGTCTGTTTTGCCTTCCACTGTCTTCAGGGAGCATCTCTACTTTCTTGCTATCCAGGAAACCAGGGTAGGGGAAGTGGGGCTGCTTCTCTCTTTACAGCAGAGAGGTCTCAGAGCTTCTCCCAGGGGCTCGTTCTGCAGGAAGAGAGAGCATAGTTCTAACTATAATCTTCTTTTTGTTTCTCTCTCTCTCCTACCACCACCCAAAACACCTCTCATTCTGCAGCCCCTTCCAAAAAATATATTTGTCTAAGTCATGAAGCAAAACAACAAAGGATGCTCTTTCTCTGGGTATTTTCAGTATATTCATAACTATATGGGCTCTCAGAGTAGTTCTGTAGTCCTATCTAGATATTACTTGTATTCAGACCCTAACATGAGAATAGCCTATAATTAGTTTCCATGAATATTTGTTGAAAAAAGGAGCCAAATTTGAGGTGCTACTATTCAGAGGTACTACTACAAATTTGAGGTACTACTAATAAGGGACAGATACCTAATAAGCAACCAACCATACTGTAGACAGCAAGAATGTGTGAGGCTGGGTAAGGAATTATCCAGCCTCCCTGCAGAACTTTGAACATTCTTGGCTAGATCCTCAGCTTCTGCTTGACTTCAATTGAGTTGATTTAACCCACCCAGAATCTGCCCTTCTGCTTTGCAGTGCAGCTACACCCATATCTTTTTAATAGGTCTGCCTCCTCTCTAATTTAAGCAACATTTTTCACTTGAAAAGCCATACAGTTCAACAAAAGGGGCTCTGTCTCAGCCTCTAGGCTTAACAGTTTTTGTTTTAGTCTCCACAGACCAATGGAGTGTGCAAACTCGAGAACCTTCACTACTCACTGCTTTTCTAGAATGTCTCCCACACACAAATATTCCCTGGGTTCTCCTGCCAAGATGAAGATGCTAAGATTTCACAGGGCAAAGGAACAATATACATAGAACAATACTCTATATTACTGAGTTTTATTTTCATTGCAGAGCTTTTCCCCTCATGATATTACCATCACCCAAAACTGTAATTTCCTAACTTTTTTCTTCAAGCGTCAAGTATTTAACTGCTAGATAAATGCTCTGTCAGCTGGATCTCTGTGGATCACTGGTGATGTTTTGTAGTTGATTGGACAAAGCGCAGTACTATATCCCTCTTGGATTTTCTTGGGGCAGTATCTCATGCTAGCTTTCTCCTATGTAAAGGCAGTAGTTCAAAATAAGAACAAGTATTTATATGCTACTTTCCCTTTTCACAACATCTCCATTTTCCTGCTGGTTTATTGTCTGATGTTTTGAAGTAATAGATATGAATAGCAGACAGAAAAATAGGATTCAGTACCATATTGTAGTGTATGTCTCTGTAGGGAGCCTTCATTTACTTTAAAGATGAACCTCTAAAGGGACTTCTAGACATGTTGTTATGGCACTCCTCCTACCCAAGTATTTTATTAGCATCTACACTGAGCTGTTACATACATAAAACATAATAAGATTTTGACAGCAAAAGTACTTGTGTGAGAGGATTGCATTTTATTAGAACCAACTTTAAGACATTGTGTATTCTTCATTAACTTTTAAACGTTTTAGTAATTACATTTCACTTTGTAAAATGGGCACTAACTAGAATGACTTTTAGCCTGGCGCCAACTCAATAACAAATTGTTGGAATGTGGGGCAGCAAATTGTAATTGAATATGCTGCAGCAGCAGAGTCCTTGTGGTCCCTTTTCTTCTGTGGCCTTTTCCAAGAGCAGGGGCTGCTATTGTTGCCTCACTCCTCCTACCTACTGCCAGCAGGATGGGCAGCAATGGAAGATTAGGCCACAGTCTTCTCACCTTTGGTCTGTGTTATGCAGGAGGTCAGAAGAGATGACCACAATGGTTTCTCTAGCCCCGGCATCTATGATGATCCAGCCCCAGCAGGCCGGATCCAGCCCCTCCAAATTCCTCTGGTTGGCATTCCATCACTGATCTCCTCTCTGCTCCCATTCTCACCTATTATTTATTTATATTTTTACTATGCTGAGGTAAAAGAGCTCCAGCCCAGACCCTGGGCACCCTAGTCAATTTGTTAAAGAATACACTATTAAAATAAGACGGCTCCGTCTGCTATTCCCAGATCAGATACCAAGACAACAACAACACAGAACAAAATTTAATGTAAGCACCCAACAGACTCTCCCTCACACAGCTTTCCAGCCTGTTTCCTTATGGACTAGTGGGAAAAAATTGGCCTTGCAACACATCCTGAAGATTAACAAAGATGGGTTATGATGTGCCCAAGGGGAAGTGAATTCCTAATAGAGAACACTCTGACTTGTCCTCCCCCTCATTTTTAATGTAATACCAATGGCACTTCAGTATAGGTGCCACCACAGAACACATCTGTGGCAATAACAAAGGGGGAAAAGAAAGAAGGGATTTCTTAGGAAGGTAGGTCCCTCTGATGCTTTGGGGTTCAACCCAGACCAGTAGAGGGTCATCACCTGACCTGCAACACTGCATGCCTTAAATGCTATGCTGCTGTTGACACCAACAGTCAACAGTCAGCAGACAGTCATGCAGGTCACACCCTGACTTCCACTGCCCAGTTACTTTTTGCAGAGCAATCACAGCATCTCCCAGTCCCAAATTTCCTGCCTCTGCAGTGTCCAGTCCTCTGTTAGAACACTCACAGACGTTATTAAGTTCATTGCTTCTTTAAAGAGTCAATACATTGCAGTTCATTCGTTTAACTGGTGTCTGGCAGCCCCTCGTTTCAATCACAGCACTGAACTGGTTTACAGGTAAAGCAAAATGAGTTTATGAAATGAAAACTCATAGGTTTAAGTGATATCAAGTTGAAGGAGTAAGGACAGAAATGGCTACAAACAAACAAAACTCAAAATACGCTTCTGAGAGTAAACTTAACTTCAGCATGCAATCAGCATACAATCTGCACCTAGGCAGGTTTTTTTCACTTATATTCAGTTCTCCAGGACATCAACCCCTGTGCCTGAAGGATCCATTTTTTCTCAGATATATAAGAGCCCTGGCCTCTTGTATCTGCCCAGTAATGGATAACTGTGGGGATCCCCTTTCTTTTTATAGTCCATTAAACCTTTAAAATATATTCTTTGAAAGGTAGCCCAAACAAAGCTTGTTTTCCCTGCTGGGTGCCATGCTGGAGTCCATGCTAGCTCCTCCCCCCTGATATTTACAATACAAAAGTGCTCTTCGTGCTACCTCTGATAGAACTGAACAGCCCACTGAATCTGCCCACACCACTTTTGAGGTGTTAGCTTCTTTCCTTTGTCTGGAGGAAATGGGCTTTGCAACCCCCCAACATGCCTAGTTTATACACATTTTAGTCACATTTCCAGCATACATCTGTAAAGCCCTTGGTTGTTTTACTGTACATACATCACACAAGAATATTAGTGATCGGTGAGTTATTAGTTTTCCAGTGATATATTACATGCCACCTTTCAGGTAAATATCATGACCACAGTGTGCCAGCTAACATTAGGATGCTCTTAGGCTCACAGTCTTAGGCCAGGGCTTTGTCGGTCATAGTCAACAATTTAAAATCAACTCAGAAGCCGATGACGCTGTCGGCCTACTAAATCAGAGGCAATGAGCAACCCTAGATTTTACTGATGTCACAGTGAGCTGCAAATGTTCAGCACCTTTGAAAATCTGGCAACATCTAGATAATTTAGTGTAAAAAACAATAGTCCATGGTGTGCACAGGTTTTAACAGAATTAGGGAGGAGGTAATAAGCAGCAGTTGCCGCTGAAGCCTTTATTATGTTGCCTTTGCAAGTACCATTGGTAACTGTAAATGTCCCCTGTCGTGGGCGGGGCTGGCGGCCCTCCCTCACTGTCAATCTCTGAGGGAGGCCACACTTCCCAGGTACAGTAACCTCCTCCTGGCCCTGGCCAAGGTGGCCATCCACCATACTAGGAGGAGGAAGCTGGACGGGGGAGTGGAGTGCTCTGCAACTCTGTGGCCTATTTCCAATCCCTCCTACAGTCACATATCCAGGCAGCGTTCCTCTGGGCAGTGTCCACTGCCTCCCTGGATGTCTTAGAGGAGCAGCGGGTGCTGCTCTATATAACAACACCCCCCCCCCCCCCCAATATCCCTGATTTTATCCCTCTGACCTTCACTCCCATCCCTGGTTTTTCATTTGTTGTCCCCTGAAATTAGTTGACACCTGGGTTGGGTGGCTCCTCCTCTTAAACTGGGGGTGGTTCCTTTAGTAATGGAGAGGCCCTGACCCGCCCATCCCCATTGCTTCAATAGGTACTCTTAGTAACAGTATTCACACTATTCCTTTTGCTAGGGTGGGGCATTCCCAGGGAACCTTGCAAGTGTCCAGGAATATTTCTTACCTGCAAAAGACATTTGGAAATATTTTCATAGCAACCACTATGTAGAATCAGCCTGAGATGGACAGCCATAGCCTTAGTAACTCAAACATTTTCTCATTAAGTGATTTTAGGACTGTTGTTAATATTAAAAGCATGTAAAAGAAATATATTGTTAAGATGAAGTTTACTAGTTGAAAGAGGAATACTCCAGAGATGTAGGTTACCATGGTGTTATCAGATTGCTGCAGAGGACACAAACCAGTGTGACTAAGCAAGCCTTGAAAAAGTTACCTTCAAGCTCAACAGTAGCAATGACATTCACCTTGCAGTTCAATGAAGAAAAGGTCTCTAGGCTTAGACTTTTATGTCTAAAATACCACTTCATCTCAGGCTTCTGATGGGAACAGATCCATCTGCATCACAAGTATATCTGTGTGGCTGCATTGCCATTGTCTAATTTACTGTATGCATGCCCACGCTTTGGGAAAGCAAATCAAATATGTCAACCTCATTCCCTGTTTGTCTGAATGAGGTTTGTGCCCTTCAATTTCATGGAGAGTGGAAGGTACAGGATAAATTGCAGGGAAAGATTTGGGATGCTCACATGATAATCTATCTGTTGGAATGTACCTTTCTTTTCCCACATTTTCAAAGAAGAGTTTGGAGCAAAGTTATGCAGGAACACTTTGGAGCATCAAAGTGACTTGTCAGTAAGACAAGCTTAATCTTTCCCACAAGCATTAAACCTTTAATGTCTTAAGAGAATGTATATTCAGCAAAATACATGATGGGGCTGCATGTTGTGTATTCAGTTGTCCTTTGTGCCTGTGCTGGTAATACTTTTATAAAACATGACTCTAGGCAAACACAGAGGTGTGGCATTGGACGGATTAAACTGTTTCTTTCATGTATTCATAGTTAATACCTTTTATCTGGTTAGTATCCAGAATGAGCACAAGAAGAAAGTTTTTTATTGGGTGAGTTGTCATTCTGGAGCCTTAAACTGTTTGGAATAGGAATAGACTATTTTTAGACAGTTGCTGCTGTTTAATTATGGATTTTTGTTTTGTGATGCATATAATTAGTCATCCTATTCACAAATTCAAGATTTCCCCATGGCAAAAGTCTTAAAGATTGCTTTATTGCTTTCATCCCTTATCAAAATGGAAGCAAGGAGCACACGGATTCAGCAACAAATATCCTGGAAAACATATTTAGGGCCTGAGCCTGCTGTTTTCTTAAATCTTAGGGTTTACTGTTGCATGTAAGAAATATTTTAAGCATTCTTTTTAGCCCACACCTATTGTGCATCTTAGACATGAAGAACTCTTGGGTGGGGGCATGAAGGGGAGGGGAGAACTGTGGGGCTGCTCTCAGTACACAGTCCTAGATATGGGATACTACAATCCAAAACCTGAGCTAGTCCCATGTGCAAAAGGTTTCACCTCAAAGCATGAGTTTTAATTTCTTTGATTTAGCTGATAAATTCAGGACATTTTCCTTAATATTTGATAAATAATTTTTGCCAGGTGCAGAAAAAGCAAACAGTAACCAGTGTCAGATCTCACAGCTATAAGAGAGTAGTGGAAGGCAAGTATATCAGGCCTAGAAGGGTGAAGGCCCTTTTCCCTCTGAGGTGAAGAGAGGTTACCTCAAGTTAATTAGAGTCACCTGAGCCCATTAAGGGCTGTTGGTGACCTTTAAAAACACCCTTTGCTGGTAAAAGAGGGGGAGGAGGGATGAGAAACAAGCTGCAGCAGGGAGAAAAGGTTCTGCTATGTGGAAGGTTGCTCTCCTTGCTATGGGGGAAACAAGCCAGTTCACTTCTGTTTGGGGAAGGGCTGACAACCAGAAGCCAGCATAAGTCAATGCCTCAGTAAGGTGGCAGGAAAGTGTATTTCTTTTGTGTTGTGAGTTTGTTTTTGCTTAAGAGAACCACTCAGGCCTACCTTGTAAATATTGAAAAAAATAAACCAAAGCAAAGAATTAAAAACCTCTGGAGTGGGGCCTCCCACTGTCCGAGAGAGAAACGCTGAGGTTGCTGAGGAGAAGGAGGTACCTTGCCACACCACTAAAACCAAAAACTTGTTTCCATGTGGGAGGTGCCTTCAGTTTTGCAGCTTGGCTTGATTGCATCTGCTTCTACAGGTATATTGCACCTCCCATCAGAACTATGTGCAGGCATACAACTGACTGCGTGTCTAACATGAGAGTCTATCAATCAACCTGGAGCTTATCACACCCCTCTTTGCCACCACCATACCATTTCTGTTCTGCAGGAGCTAGCAAATAAATAGTGTGCAGCCCACTGCCACATGAAGATTAGCCACTGCTAATAAAGGGCAACCCACTGTTGGGGTACCCCCTAGTACCCAGACATGCCTATGCCCATTTTCTGCCACTCAAGCACTCCCTCTCTCTCCTTACACATTAGCCCTCTGGCTAGGCCACATCCTGTCTGATACCCTAAAAGGGGGAATGAACCCCACATCCAAAATAGATCCTTCCAGGGCCCTTGGAGCTTCTTCTGGGTTCCTGCACCATAAGCCACTCAATCAAAACTAACTCATATTTCCCACCCTAGCTAACTCTCCACCAAAATCTTGTTCTAGTCTCTTTGTCCCTTACAGAGTCCTGTGTCAGGCTCTTCACAGTTCCTTGGTGGCTCTCTGTCACAGCCCAAGGTCTCTGTTCTCCTCTCTCAGGCTTTGCAGACTTCCCACCCTGCCTCTCGCAGGCTTCCTATTAAGCTAGGAGCTCCTACCAGCCAGGTCTCTCTGCTTATGGCCATAGCAGAGTCTCCCCATTAGCCTGAAGGCTTTCTTCTTTATAGGTCTGCCCTCCCACACACCTCTCTCTCCCAGGTATATGAAAACAATTCCACTTAAGACCAGATACAACCCTTTTCCAGGTGTTGCAAGACCATTCCAAATAAGACCCTCTCAGCTTAATTAACTCTTTCCTGGGACCCATTTCTTCTTACCCAAGTTTCCCTAGGGAATGGGGGTGTGTGTGTGTGTGTGTGTGTGTGTGTGTGTTACTCTTTCAGGCACAGGGCCTTGGATCCAAATCCTGTGTCTGGCCCCTGTGTAATAATGGCCAAAACCAAACCTGAGATTCTTAAACTTACAAACTTTGAGGGTGTATGATTTCAAAATACAGATCCAAATTTGCACCTTGGGTCCATCTCTATTTAAAAATATATGGAGCATACAAGATAAACCAGTTTTGTTTATGAACCAATACAAAACTCAGCGAGGGAAGTGACCATATCCTTTGCATATCAGATTTTGTTTAGTATTGATGTTATTATTTACCTGTATTCCAGTACTCACCAATCAAGATCAAACCTCATTGTTATGGGTGCTGAACAAACCCATAGCAAGGCCTGCTCTTGGCCTAAAGATTTGACAATCCCATACAAATTTGATAGAACTAACTGAGATATCATGCAATTCTTTTGAATTAGAACTGTAGTCAGAAACCAGTCTATTACATCTGAATGAAAGGTCAAGTCTCAATTTGGGCAATTATGTTGTTTTCAATCATGACCAGAGAGAGTACTATGGTAACAGCTATTATGGATTTCTATCTGCCACCATATGATGCTTCAGAGTAACAAATAGAAATTATATATACACTTGTTAAAGAAGGAATTTGTTGATAAGCAGTTCTAAAGACTCTTTTATGAGAAGTGCTTTCCTCTGTAGTTAGAATGGGAATCCTATGAGATGTTTCAGTTTATTTGCGTAGTACATCTTTAAAATTGATATTTGTGAATGTAAAGAGTGCAAAGTCATCAGCTCCTAGAGACTGAACTCCTCCTTTTGCCTCTTATTATTTTAAGGTCTTTCTATGCATATTTGTCTAAAAAGTGCCCCGTACATCTTAGTCAGTTAGGCCAAAATTGTCAAACTTGAATTGCCATAATTTAGGCTTCTAAACCTTTATTTATGCATCCAAATATAAAGGGTGAAATCCTGGCCTCATTGAAATCAATTGCTAAATTCTCATTGACTTCAGTGGGGCCAGGATTTCAGACCAACAGTATTGTCAATCCTAAAAATTTAGAAATAACGAGTCAGGCTCCAAAAAATCCATGAGATAGTCTTAAAAATATTTTTGAGCCTTTTTTCTTTGCCTTCTGGCTTTTGAGCCTTGGAGTGCACTCAGGTTACTTTTAAAAAAAATTCAAGTTGTGATTCTCATATAATCACAAGAATCTGGGAGCTCGAGCTTTAAGAAGGACATTGAGTGTTACAAGACTTGCACTGATGTAATGAGCGTTGGGAATGCTGTACAAACAGGATCTTTTCAAATGTGCTGAGCACCCACAAGTCCTATTGAAGCTTTGGAGAGCTGTCAGTGTTCAGCATCTTTGGAAATATGGATTTAAAATCTTAATTTAGGCACTCAGGTTTGAAAATTGTGGCCTGCAAACAGCAGCACTTATAAAAGAGGCGCAGTGCAGCTTGTCCACACTTTTCTTTTCCAGATCTGCCCAAAACTCTAATATGAAGAAAAACTCTCTCCAAGAGTAACAGGAAAAGTTTATTCATGCCTGTTCAGACCTTGGAACTTCTATTGAAACAGTCAACTAGGATGCCAGTTAGTGGCAATTGTGCGTGGGTGTTCTCTTTGTTGTTGTTAAGAGGGGAACTCCGTGTTCTAAAGCATAACATTTGATTATTTAAATTGCATTATATATTCTTGCCTCTGAGATACTTGTGTTAAAATAAGAACCAAGGTGAAATGATTGAGAGACACAGAAACTTCATAAAAACAAAACAAATACAGATGTTTAAAAGACAAAACTGTAAGAATAATTACAGTAAATAATGCTATATCTATCTCACCTTATCATTCCAATTACATTTTACTGATCTACAAAATTGAAAGATAATGAGCAGTATTTCCTTAAAACACATTAAACTGTCAACATGCAAATTTATTCATTAAGTATAAATGAGTATGTTAAATATTCATGAATTGTTGCTCACAGTATATAATTAATCCCATGGTCTGTGTGTCCAAAAGCATTTAGAAGATAAAGAGTAGAGAAAATGCTGCTGTAGAATGATAACATTCAAAAATGTTTTTAAAAGCAAAGGTCTTGAGCCCATTGGATCTTAAACTATTAAAATGTTTATAATTTCATTATAACACTTCTTCAGTGTATACACATATTTTCATGATTCAAGGTTGGTATCCTCAACCCTTGCTGTCTAATAATCTATTCAAGGAAAGAAACACTTGAGAGCAAAAGGAGCTATTAAAGCATCCTATTTGCTAGCAGTAGACTCAGATTAAGACTTTAGTATCCACATTTTCAAACTCCTAAGGATGGCTCCGGTGCAGTTTGACTTTCTTGCCCTCCTTCTTTTCTTAAAAGTGAAGTTTTATACTCACTTGACCTGCTGATGGGCTAGTTTACCATTTCAAACACCCTGAGAGGTTAAAAAAAATTTCCCTACTTAGTCAATTGGGGCCAGTACCAAAGAAAGTGGTTCGATTATGTTTTTTGCTTCTTTTTGTGCTCCAATGCCATTAACTCATATGAAGCTGCAAAACCCCATGTTCCATATTAAGCCACAAATAGGCACCCCCATTGATTTCAGTGAGAAATTCAATTTATAATAGATGGCATGATATGGCCCAATGTCCTTAACTTAAATATTCACTCTCTTTGCATTTCTCCAATTCCCATATCTCCCTAAAAGTAATTCAGACTCTGCTTTCAATATTTCTTATCTCTGTAGTGCTCACTGGTTTATGGTTGTTGGAATTAATCTTTGGGGCAATTTATTCCTAGTGGTGAAAAGTACTGATTAAGATAAAAATAAGAATTATACATTAACCCAAAAAACTCTCTGTAGTGTTCAACACCAATTCCCTTCAAAGTATTTTGATGGAGCTAGTTTACTTACTGTTTCTCTATCTACCTGTAATTAACTATGCAGCTGTTAACTGTACAATCTCCTCCTCACCTCATAGTCATCCATCCGAAAAAAAGCACAGCCAACTGCTCTGAGCATTGGCAATGTATTTGTTAAAGAGAGTGGAATGTAGGCTTTGTCATGTGGCTCTGGTGAGGCTGCTGGTTTTGTGTGTGTATGTTAATTTCCAGACAACAGATCACACAAAATCATGATTCAAAGTCCCAAGTGACTCCAGACCTGTTCTCTGCAGTAGCAGCAGACTCTCGGAAATTAGACATTTAAAAGATCTATAGATACGATATCATCTATTTTATCCACCTACCATTGTAGGGCTGTTCCATGCCAATTATTTTCTAGAGTTTTGCCCTGTTTCATTTTAAATATCACCAGGGATGCACTTCCATCTCTTCCCTTTTAGACTATTCCAAAAAATTGAATTAATCACAGTCCCATTTGCACCCAAAAATGCAATTTGTGTGCACAAATCTATGTTTTTCAATGCACAAAAGGAAAGCAAGCAAAACTGCACCTGCAGGTTGAGAAACTAGGGTTAAGCTCATTTATAACTTCTTTGATTCTTTGCTAAAGAGAAAGTGCTAAGTATCACCAGGCCTGAATAGGTGGCTGAGTAAAGCTTATAGGACTAGTCCATCCATTCAATCAAACTTTTCATTGCTTCATAGATTCCAAGGCCGGAAAGTACCATTGTGATTGTCTAGCGTGACCTCCTGAATAGCACAGGCCCATGCAACTTCCCCACAATAATAACTAAAGTATAACTGATAGGATATAGGGATATAAGAAAACATCTAATCTTCATTTAAAATTTGTCATTGCTGGAAACTCTGCCATGACTCTTGGTAAATGGTTCTCAAGGACCGGATTTTAATTAGGCATTGTCATCAGCCATATTGATTTGGGGTTCCATCTTTTTTGCCTCTTTTGTGAGCAATTGGTATCTGTTTCAAACTGTGGCGGGAAAATTGTAGATTCTGTGTAAGGTCATAATTATGAATGAAAGATCAGGGTCGTGTGCAAACACAACACACCGTGTACAAAAATGCATAGCGCTGTGTGCACCAGATTACAGTGCCAGGTGCCAAAAAACCCTGGGACCAAGTGCACAAGGCCAAGGCGGGAAAATAAGATCATCCTATTGGATGAACTGATAGCATAAAGATGTTGGGCATCTCTGACAGGGTTCTGTCCTTCTGAGCAGCAGCTGTGCAGCCATATTTATGAGAAGATCCTCGGATCAAGACAGAAGAGACAGAAGACAACTTAACTTGTTCCTGTTGTTCCTCATTCATCGATCCTGCTCATGGTTCCTATTCCCCTGTGTCCTGACCTGGTCCACTTCGTTCCTGACCTGCTTACCTGATCCATTCCTACAAGAGGGTGATGATGTGTTGATTTTATGTTTCTTACTCACTGTACCCACCATTTTGTGTTACATGGTACTGGACGCTGGCTTCTTGAAGTTAATCCCCAAGTCATTTGTTTATTAATAAATTGTTTAATTTGTTTACAACTCTAAGTCTGTTTGCTGTGTGATTGATAACATATTCCACACCTGATGACTAGATACAGGATAAAGGGTGGGGTCCTTCATAACAATTATTTTTCCCATTAGAGAGTGTTTTGCTCTTAACAGTTCCAATGGCTCATTATCTTCATTTTTAAAAAATTACGCCTTATTTCCAGTCTGAGTGCGTCTGGCTTCAACTTTCAGCCATTGGATGGTTTTATACCTTTCCTTTCTCTGCTAGATTGAAGAGCCCATCATGAAATAGGTGTTCCCCATGTAGCTACGATCAGGAGCTCAACTGCCTCTGGGCTGGGTTGCCTCGCAACTCAATGAGCTTGGCTGGGCCCAATAAACCCTCACTAAGTGACTGTGCTCCCTGGTCAGAAAAGCCCACAGATCACAGTTTAAGCCCTGTAGCAGCAGAAGCATCGTGGCAGCTCAATGCGTTCCATGCCTGTTTTGAGTTCTCACATTATGACTGTGTTGGACACAAAAGCCTCCGCTATAGCTTCATCAAAGGATCAATCAGCAGATGTTGTTTTATGGCTGTTGGATAGCCTGATCAATCAAGACACTGAAAATCAGCACCTCCTGCAGTTAGTGACAGGAGTTGTAACCCGTGGGTCTAAGACCCTATACTGCCCCTCTCCCGTGTACATATCCAAGTGACCTCATATATATTAGACAGTAGAGAACCCACAGATGTGAGGTCAAAAGTTCAATACAGTTGACAGTTAAATTTAAATATGCATAAGGCAGGGTCCAATCAGAATGGCCATAGATATTAGAGGGCCGTGCGCACAAGCTAAAGGCCGTGTGCACAATCTCAAGGACCGTATGCAAAGACCACAGAGACGCGGGAAAACCCATCGAGCTGATTGGATCACAGAGGATTCTGTGATCTTATATAAGGACTGGGCCAACGGTTGTTCGTTGTTGTTGCTTGGGATTTGTTGTTGTTGTTTGTGGTTGTTGAGGGAGGTAGATTTGGTTGTAAGGAAGGGTAGGAAACATCAAGCGAGGAAGAGAAGCAGACGCACTGAAGCGAGGAAGAGAAGCAGACGGACTGACGGATAGCTGACATCACCATCCAGGAGAAGAAAGAACGTGAGACTTGTCTAAAAACACCAGAGACACTTAGTTTAAATAACATCACATATATTAGAACCCTGATTTACGTTGTGACCCTGTTTCCCTTTTAATAAACCTGATTTGTTTTCGAAGAACTTGAACCCTGACTGTTATATTCTTCTGCTCCGAAAGGTCCCTACCACTGGGGTAAGAGAGCCTGTAGTCTTGAAAACTTGGTGTTAGGCGGCTCCTTTAGTCGAGTCCTAACAGAGTGTGCACCTTTGCAGATGGGGTTGCAATGGTTGCTGTAGCCATTCTGAAAATCTAGCTCCTCTATATGAATTAGGAGCCTAACCTAGGAATGTAGGCTGAGATTTCAAAGGAGCTATGGGGAGGTGAATGCCCAAATCTATCTGACTGGAAGTTGAGTGTGTGACCCGACTCAGCTCGTTTGAAACTCTCAGCATTCCGTTTGAAGTTGTGGACTTTGTTGCTCTTTAAAATGAAAGATTAGATTGTGGATCACTGGGAAAAGTATAGAGTCATGCTCTGGATTGGCCTTTGGAAGGTTTAGCTGTTTTCAGATACCAGACACTTTTTGATACTCCTGTAATTTAGCATGAGATTAAAAAAAATCATATAGAAATCAATGAAATGTGGGACTGGAAGGGACCTCAAGAAGACATCTAGCCCATCCCCGCTGAGCAGAAGCAGGATTAAATATACCTAGAGCACCCTGAGAAGTGTTTGTCTAACCTGTTCTTAAAATCCTCCAGTTATGGGGATTCTACAACCTCCCTAAATCACTTGGTCCACTGCTTAACAATTCTGATAGTTAGAAATGTTTTCCTAATATGTAACATAAATCTCCCTTGCTGTAAACTAAGCCAAAATGACTGACTTGAATTAAAATAATCAGTCTAATAAATAAAACATACAGATTTTTTTCTTCATCAAAGCACTTTCAAATATTAACAAGTTGGTCTAAGGAGAGATTAGGATTTTAAAAAAAACACACCTTATTTCAAATAAATCAATATTTAAATCTCTTTGGCTGCAGTCCTGCAAAGCTGCAGTCAGTCTCCTGTCAATGGGGCTGTGTCAGAGTGCAAGGGTCTGCCCCCATGAATCTGCTTGTGGGATCCGGGCCTGAGGTCATAATGTGATTGTGGGCTAAGATCATATAGAGCACAGATGTGCTCAAAAATAACTCAAAGTGTCTGTTTTAATATGTGACTTTTATGCATTCACAGGAACCACTGTGCATGCATCAAGGCTCTTGTTTTTATCATTACATTAAAACATTTCAATAATTAGATTTTATTACATAAGCACATCTGGATCCAGAATGCTTCATTGAATGAATTCGCATTCATACTCTATGTCACAGCAGTTGAGTGTGAATGCAGATAAAAAATAACGTTCAAAACTAACTGACCTGCATGGAAAAAGGGGATGAAATGAATCCATATATCATCATGTTATTAGTATGCATGTGCAGCTCATGCTCTAATGGCTCTGAAGGGAACATTAATGTGTATCCAGTGAGTACGTTTGAAAAATAACACACAAATTCTTAACAAGTCCCTTGGCAGGATATCAAGTTTGAAAGATCCTTAGAGCTCAGCCTGGATATGGCATTTCTTTCCTATATTTAATTTTAGTTTTACCACAGAAATCCCACTTATCCTTCTTCTTCTTCTTGACACTATTGTCAGAATCCCACAAGAAGGGATAGGAAACGTTCTTTTATCCAGCACTCCTGTTTTCTACGGGTCAGATCAGGTACCAGAATCTGGCCCTAAATTAACTGATACAGAGGCTGTATTAAATATCCTGAGATCTGGAATCTTCTCACAAGCCCCATTGGTCTGTATGTTGGCTAATGGACAAGTTGTGTCAAGATAAATTGTGCATACTGAAGCCTGTTGGTCATCGATGACTCTACTAGCTGGGCAATAAATGAAGTAAATACTCACCCGTTATCATTAGACATGACCTTTCAAACAACCCAATGTTTGGAGTGTTCTCTCGCTTTCTAAGTGCTGAACATCATCTCTTACCTCCGTCATATTCACTCACTTCCTAAGTGACTTCAGTCTGTGGGAGAGTGGATGGGAGCTATGCGCTCTTTCCCGGAAGGAACTAATGTACCTATTTAGGCCCCAATAGTGCAAATACTCACACATCTGCTTAACTTTATTCACAAGAGTAAACTGAATTGAACTGAATAGTACTGCCCACATATTTAAAGTTAAGCACATATGAGTGTTTGCGGGACCAGGGCCTTATTTATGTATTTATGTATGTAATGTCATCAAATACCTAAAATCTTCTAATATCAATAAGAATAATAATTCAAGTACAATTCATGTATCATATTTGTCTAAAGCAGACAGTAAATGTTTTGAGGTCAGGGACTTTGGGTTTTTTTGTTTTGTGAATTATCATGTACATTTGCAGCTGCGTATAAATACGTTATATTTGTCTGGCACAAAGATGTGCACAGATGATGTAATATAAGAAAATTCTCTAACAGAAACTGGAAATTGTACACATTTATTGTTCAAACTTTAAAATATCCCAGGCATAATTTTGCAAATACAGATAAAGCACATAAAAATAATCCAAATGAGAGTGAAAAGTAAGTAGCACACAGTAGGAAAACAGACAAATCGCAAAACATCTCAAATAAATGTAAACAGTACAAAAGACTTGTAAATCTAGAGGGCTATATATTATGTATGCATTTGTCAGCACTAACAAAAGCAAATAAGAAAGAAATGTAATAATATATGAAACTTCTAATTAAATTCATTTTAGTAATATGTAATAGCAACTTCATAAAAACAGGAGAATGCTTGCATACCATGTATACACACACATATAGATGAACCTACTGGTAGACAAGGAGAAGAACAAAAATTGTCCCTGTAAAAAGATGAATGTGAAGATGTGCATTCTATACAATGTAAAAATAACTGAAGCATTAGCAGAGCAATATTAGTAACAAGTATGTACATGACAAAATGCCTATTTAGAATAAATGGAATGAAAATTAAATCTGATCAAAACACTTTCTATATTGTGCACATGTTGGATTACATTCTACTGCATCACATTCCTTACTTGTGGAAAAATTTAGGGCATAATCCTGTGAGATACTGAGACCCCTCAACCTATATTACTTGAGAGGCTTCAGATCTGAAAGAAGGCAGGGCTATGAAAGGAATGAGCCCAGGCCAAGAAGTTTGAAGGAAAGATCCAACACTGGAGAGTCTGTTTAGCCAAAAGACTGTGTTGCTAGATGGGGTGAGCAGAAGTTACTCTTTCCAGTATTGTAGAACATTCTGGTAAGTCACTTTGAGAATGTAATGGGACTTTAGTGAACATAACGCAACAAATAGTTCTGCATTTACTAGTTTCCTGTCAGAGATATTCGTTATTCTCATTCTGATTTGGTAATATCTGGAAAAATGCAGTTTGTGCTATCAACTGTGAGTTCATGCATATGTGCATGTGCTAAGGAGGGGATAGATGGGAGACCCTGTCAGCAGTCAGCATAGGAAAAATTTTCCCCAACCTCAGAAATGTTAGTGTCAGGAGTATCAACCCGAACAAACTGTGCAGCTACCGCATTCATCCTGTCACCTATGGAAATCATATAAAAAATAAGGTACGTCCACAGAAATCAAACTTTTGTGAATGCTGTTCTAGCAACATAATGTATCTGACACTGACTGTGTCAAGTCATTCCTGAGGTTATACCCAAATGTGGGCTTTCCTTATAGCAGGGCACAGAAACGACAGCTGAGCCCCAGGTAAGTTTCACAAAAACGTGTCTAACTATGTCTGATATTCAAGTGAAAAATGTCAAGTTTAGTAAACATTTCCTGACTGGTTTCACAAGTTTATATGTCACAGTCTGCTAATGGTACTGGTATAGGTTTGAAGCAAAGCACTACAATTCAACGTCATACAATATTAAAGAGAGAGAGAGCTACTATTACTTACAATATGTCCGCACACAACTTCCATTATCAATTACAGTGTGAGAATAAAAATAAAACATAACATGCGATCATGCATACTACATGGTAAGAACATGCATTAGTTCAAGTTATAATTTCTTTAGGACTGGCAAATCAGAAGAGTTCTGGACCATATCAACATACTAATACCTGCAGGACTTACCATAATTGCAGCCAATGATACATTCAAAATCAAATGTTGTAAAGGTCCACGAACTCATTATCCTTTGTGAGTTAAGATTAAAACATATTGAGAGTAAGATAACTCAGTGGCATTTCAGTTGAACAGCCCCCTCCTCCAAGAACCCAACACTCGCAGCATTAATTTCAATACCTGGGTCTAGATTATGATGCAATATCTCCATGTGCTGAAGGGGATGAGGGTTCCTTTTCCCAGGAGTCCTCAAATGATGCTCTGTGGGAACAGGTTCCGTGAGGGGGAGGAGAAAGAATTGAGCGGGCTATGACCAGGTCATGGGCTACCCTGTTTGGTGTGGAGGATGCATATCATCTAATGAAGCTGAAGGAGCAGGGCAGGTTTGGGGGTCAAAGCAGGGAGCGAAGCACAGGAACTCCAAGCAGATGGCCCTGGCCTCCTGGGAATCCTTGTTTTGGACATATCCTGTGAGGGAGGATTTCATTCCTTCCCTCATTAGATTCCTTTTGCAGATTTCATCATGGGAGCACCAATACTGTCCATGGACATGAATATTCTTTTGGGTTATGTAACATGGAGTGAACGACCAACATGCTTTTTCGCTTTGCACAGAAACGCAGCAGTACTCAAGAAGGTACATTTGGATTTTGGTTATTTATTCACCAAGACATTCTTCACCTCTGCATGTATAAGTACATTTCTCTGTACCCTCCAAAGAATAAAGGATCAGAAAGAGATACAACTGCTGAGAATGAAATACTTTCTGCTCAAAAGAACTAACCATGCCAAGTCAGGAAAAAACAAAACAAAAAGACTATTTGTTGTACTTGATGTGTACCATTGCCCAAGGACAGCTCTAAGTTGATGCTTTGGAAACTGACATGGAATTTCACACTAGTGGTTACTCTAAGGTTCCTCAAACTAGCTCCAGTGTCTCTAGAGGCATGTGCTATTTCTGAAATACAGTCAGAGATTATTTGCAACCAAACACAAGCACCAATGTGTAAAGTGCCTCTGTTTTTCCATCTTCTCAGGGAAATAGACATTTATAATTCAAGAATGAATGTTCTTTGCTTTTATGGACATGTCTTCTGGGTGAGCATCTGTGCTCTGACACCAGCTGTCCTGAGGCATTGTACCTCTGGTGACAGAGTATTGGCTGGGACAGCCCCTACAATTATTATTTATACAATGTGATAGTGCACATGTTGCTTTCTACACAAGACTGCTTACTCAGTTCATATGTCTGCCAAGATTTTATAGTGATGGGTGTTCTGTGCCTGATTCAAGTAGTTGGAGATATCTCCATTGACTTCAGTGGGCTTTGGATTGGGCAAATAAGCACTCTATGAATATTTAAGTGATAGCTAGATTGACCCCTTCTAAAAATATTTTTTTTTAAATTTGAACGCAGTCTGCTTCTGCTTAAGCTCCTTCAGTTTAATGACGTCACTGCTATGACCTTTCATAGTTTCAGAGAGTGAAGGCCAGAAGGGACTATTAGATCATCTAGTCTGACCTCCTGTATAACACAGACCATTACATTTCACCCAAATACCCCTACGCTGAGCCCAATGGCTTCAGTTAAATAAAGCATTTTAGCCCTCAGGAGAGTAAACTGTTTTGTGTCTCAGTCAGAGAACATGAGAGACTGAGGTGTCACCAATGCCCAAGGCCCCTGCAATAGCAGGGAACAGTTTAAGTGACACATGCCCAGATAATTCCAGCAGGTGATCCATACCTACCTGCAGGAAAATTCCTTCCCAACCCCAAATCTGACAGTCAGTTAGACCCTAAACATGTGAATAAACCACACAAGCCAGGCATCTCAGACAGAGAACCTGGACCACCCTCTTTGGATCTGTCTGCATAGGGAGCTGCTGTGTCTGTTGTTCCTCATTCTGCATGGGATGGGGGCTCAGCTGCCTCATGGAACCGTCTCCTTTCTCCTCTGTACCTTGCAGAGTCCTCTGCAAGAGGAGGAGTTGGAGGCTTGGCAGGTGGGAGGGGAGGAGGTAGGTCAGGGCCAATTTCCAGGGATTGACTGTAAAACAATTCAACTTGACACACAACATTACATGCAATTGAAACATCATCTAAATGTATCAAAGTTACATGCCTATAACTATGGCACATGCAACTAGAGCTGGTTAAAAAGTGGGAAACATTTTGTGAAAAATTTTACTCCAATTTTCCCCACGACAATGTCAGCAGTTTTGAAAACTGTTAACCAGCTCTACATACCACACAGAAAGGGTGCAAAATAAATGTGTCCTAGATTTGCACTTTTTATCTAAGTTAGGATTATAGCTGGTCAGACAATGAATGCAAACTATTTACATATTTATTTATTTAACACAAAAATATTCAGAAATAATACATTTGACAAATATTTATCTATCCAAGAGCTGACTCAATTAAGAGAAAAAATATTTGGGGTTCATTTATTTGATGACAGATGGCAAAAACATTGCCAAATTATTTGTTAATATTATTCTACCAGATATAACTAGGAGAACTATTTAAAGTCTACAGGTCAACTACTTACTTTCTTTACTCACACGAGTGTTGATTAAAATAGGGGTCCTCAAATAAAGTAAGTAAATAGCATGTAATTAAGGTCAGGTAATTTTCTGTAGTCCTCATTTAAAAAATTTAATAAATGCTTCTGAACTGATGTCCTCCTAACTGCTCTCAGAAGGTAAGTGATCAGGATCTCTCAACACAGCCACACAATTAATTTTTTTCTTCCATATTGCAGTGCTGTTTTCTAACAATTTACAGAATCATCTTTAACACAGTGGTCACAGTTCCTTACCCATAATATAATAAAAAATCATAAAAATGTACATTTAGTTTTATGCTAAAGTCAAGGTAATTTAAATAAGGGAAGTTATGTTCATTTACTCCGATATGAATGAAGCTTGATGCAATATTTCTAAATGTGGTTTTGCTCGACCTGCAACTCCAAGGATCCTACTACAAGCAGGCAGCAACACTTCCAAGTTTGCTTTGTGACAATTGCAGTCTAATGAGGTTTGCAATTCTGCAATACTAGAGATGTATTTATCTAACTGGCCATTGCACATGATGAAGTCTGATGAATCATTCCATACAGCATGTAAATATTCCATAAAGAGCTACAATAGATTCCATTCACTTTAGAATAATTTCCTCTTTAGAAAAGGTTTTTTTGTTTTTGTTTTTGTTTTTAAAATACAGATTCAATTTGTGGTGTATTTTCCAATGACAGCAGAGAAAGAAGTAAGAATTCTTAGGGTAAAACTGATTAATAGACTTAGGCTCTCCAAACTCCCCCATTTAGGCCCTAATTCAGCAGTTTGTCCCTAATGAGCAAAGCACACACATGATTTCAGTGGGACATAAGCAGGTACTTCATCCCTATTCAACAATGCACTTAAGTACAAACTGAAATGCTTTGACTTAGTTCCCATTTGTACAGGGAAAAGCAAATGTCAGTCTAAGTGAACATTTACATAGAAACTCTATAGTCAATAAAGGAATAATAATAATACCTAGTTTTTACATAGCACTTGTCATCAGTAGATCTCAAAGTGCTGTATAAAGGTCAGTATCATTATTCCTATTTTCCAGATGGGGAAACTGAGGAATTGAGGCATAGCCTACAGTTACATAGCCAGCCAATAGCACAGCAGTGGTTAGACCCTTTCCCCTGTGTCCCAGTCCAGTGCCCTATCCTGTAAATCATGCTGCACATTCTACTAATATAATATATAGTAAATGCTGAATGGAATACAAAGTCAGAATTGAATACATACAAAAGATTGGCCTTTTGTGTGTTAATTGCCATCTGTAAACACACACTACACATTTTAAACCAGTTGAAGTCTCCAGTTTTTCATATTAATGTAAAACACCATTTGTGGCTTTGGGAGTGAGATGCCCTGATTACTCTTGGAGGATGTTGTATAATTGTATTAAAAGTTTGTATTGGCCCTATTATTTTTCAGAATAAGGCTTCACATGCTTTACAACAGATTTATGTTGATCTGAACAAGTTCCAATTATCTTAAAAATATCTTGCCGTCAGGCCTGAATGATATTGAAATATTGCCCTTTTCACATGGGGATAAATACACTCTTACAAGGTCTTTATTCTGTCCTTATTGTGGTAAAAACACATCGATATTTTGAAGAGACTGGATGGAGGGCATTTTGCCAAACTGGTCTGCTTGTCCTTAACACACACTGTACAGATGTAAATGAATCTAAAACCCTTGGAGAGAGAAGTGGGTCTTAGCAACCACAATGCTTAGCCTGGTACATCCAAGGTAGCTTTTTTAGGCCATGGTTATAAATGGCTTCAGAAAAAGAACTAACAGGGCTGGATGAGAAGCAGGCATAATGTTTGACATGCTGCCCTACTGATATCCAAACAGAGATGATGATGATATATTGTAGAAGAATTGTAGGCTACAGTTATGAGGAATCTATGACCTCTCGTGCAAGATTTTCTCTCACATGAAGGCTCTTCCCACCCACATGCACAATTTCTGCCCATACCTCATCACTAGTCACCCACTACTTCCCCATTAATCCCCCCTTAATTCTGCCACCTCGTCTCGTCTGATGTTCACCCTTTGCGTTCCTTTTTCCACAAGTGACTTCATACATTTCCCCATGTTGCCCTTGTATCGTATAGAAAGAACATCCCCCGTAGTGCTGTGTGCCCTGCATCCTCATGTTCTTCCTTCAAATCCCTCATTACAGCTCTTTTTATTAGCTTTCTATCCAGCCATCCATTCAAATTGACAAGAGATGTATGCACGTAGCAAATCTAGCTCATGGTCTCACACTGTCACCCTTTATCCTTCCATTACTCTTTCCCTATCCTTGCTTTATTTCAGCCCTTGCTCTATTGGTCTATAATAGATTTTTAAACTCCTGGGAGAGGAGGCATTTTAATAATTATTTTTATTATTTGTATATTATGTAAATGCTCACAGGCCCCAAATTAGATTGGGGCCCCAATTTAGATTGGGGCCCCATTGTGCAAGGCGCTGTACGGACACATTGCATATGACAATACCTGGTTTGAAAAGCTTGCAGTCAAAGAAAAAGACAGACAAAGGCTGGGGTAAGGAAATGTTATCATTCTCATTTTACAAATAGAGAACCGAGGCATAGAGAGATTAAGTGACCTGCCCAAGGTCACATAGGAAGATTGTGGCAGGGCCACATCTAAACCTAAATCACTTGAGGCTTAGTCCAGTACCTTAACCACAAGCCCATCAGGTTTCTGCCTGCCATTAACCATGCAAACCTATGGCATGCAATATATAATAAGAGGCTCAGGTATTGTAAAAACCATGGAAGATGCTGCAATGGGAAAAGCCAGGGGTTTAGTCCAAGGGAAACAGAGAAGAAACGTTGACATCACTCTCAACAACAAAGGGCAATGGTGTTTCCTCTTCCTTATAAAAGGGTGGCACTTAATGATGATGGAAAAGAATATATATGCTGTGGTCATATCAAATATAGATTTACATATACAAATACATATTAGGCAAGTCAGTCAGTATACAAATACTTATATGTAAAAATAGAGAGACAAGGTAGGTGAGGTAATTGTCTCTCTCATATCCTGGGACCAGCACAGCTACAACAACACCGCAAACATGTAAAAATAGGTTTTTCCTTTCCCCTTTTCATGATTTAAAAAGCATACAAAGTTTCCTGTTTAATAATATGAGTACACCCTGTGTGCAACGTTCCCCACACACCTCTTTTAAGTTTCACATTATTGGTTATTACAATGTTGAAGCTCACATTCCAGGTGCTAAAACATTCTGAGGAAATGTTTCAAACTTAAAGAGACTTAAACATTAATTTAAATAAGTAAAAAAGGTCACATGTTTAGTTGAATTATTTTCAGATTAAAAATGCTTCGACTGCAATTGAAATAAGTGATGGTTAACTTTGAACAATGTATTTCAACTAGAGATGCGCAAGTATTAAAACTCGTGAGCTGCCCCATTGATGCAATAATCCTGCAAGGTGCTGAGAACCGTCAATTCCAACTGAAGTCAATGCAAATTGAGGGAACCCAGCATAGGAAGAACACACAGTATAAAAGGAGGTGCACAGCATCTTGTAGGAGCAGATCCTGACATGGCTACCACTTTCCTCAAATAGCCAACATACAAGAATGTATGCCAAGTGCCATTGGTGTTGCCATATTAAGAAATGCTTCTATATCATTTTTTTCAGCTTCAAAACACTTCATGGACATTAATTAATCCTCACAGGACCTCCCCAATTTTTAAAGGTGGAGAAACTGAGGTGGAGAGGTGCAACAAATTGTCCAAGGTTGCAAGGGATTCAGTGTCAAAACTGGGATCAGAACCTAGGAGGTTTATTCTCCAAATCCTGTCCTTGTACCTCTAGACCACCACTATGTTTTTACACTATATGTGGAGCTACTGCTTCAAAGAGCAGGCACAATTTAGGGTGATGTCCCAAAAAGTGAACTAATGTTGGTGGATGCTGGAACATCATCCTCCAAAAGTGCTATAATTTGAGATGGTGTCCAGATGAATTACATCATTCAAAATGATGGAGGCCAACTGATACAGAAGTAGGCTGGTAATAAGAGCTTCTGAATTACTCATGGGCTTTGATCTATGAATATCTTTGTATGTGGGAATTACTACAGTTCAGGAATCATTATTTAGCCCATCTCTAATTTTAGCATAGCCAGTGAGTGCGTATGCATGTGCAAGTGCATACATACTGCCACAATGGTGGCCCTTAAAATTTATCCAGTTGTATGTAAGAAAAATAGATACAGTTACCATCTTCCCTTGTATTTGCCTATAGGAAGTTACCTTTAGTACTGAAAATCTTGAGGTTAACTAACTGCCAAAACTCATTTTAATTACCTAATTCAACTGGAAAGTTTCTAAGGGCCACCACTCTGTGGGCCTGCTTGTATATAACATGAAATCATTGCTAGCTGGAAACTGCCGTTGTCTTGAATTAAAATGCAGTCAAAATGTAAAGTGCATTATGCGGCATATAACCATTAGAGATAAAACAAGCAACTCATCTGCCTTCCACAGATTGGTAAATTTCGCTTAACAGCTGAACCCATCAATTTCTCTATCATTCAGTTCTAGTTTAGTTTATCTAGTATGAGAAAGTCCAGTCAGATGTAAGCAAGATCATTGAAGGTGAGGCATTTTTAAAAATATTATGCTACTAAAGATGAACCAACATCAAGACAGTGTCCAGTTGGGGTGTGTAAACATTATTGCGTGCTTCTTGGCCCATTTAGCAAATACTTTTTTTTCTGTGATAAACCTATGACCTCCGTAGGGAGCATTTTCATGCAGAAAGTACTCATCACATTCGTCTCTTCCTGGCTCATAATAATGGTAACTGACCTTTCGAAAGGCTTCTGACCTGGGAAACAAAATAAAACACAGATACATGTTAACACAATTTCCAGGAAATCCATTATGTACACTGTAATTGTATTCATTGGAATCCCATCCATGTCTCTTGTACCTGGGACTGCATTAAAAGCTATCATGTAAGAAATCTTTTCATTATAGTATATGCACAGTATGGTTTGTGTGCATTTTAATAGATCAAATAAATAAATAAATACAGGTCCTTAAGGTACACTGGCCTTACAAACTAGCATAGGATGGTGATCAGGGCCTAGAGGGCACTCCCCCTGGGTTGTGTTACTGCAAAAGTTAGCCAATGAGTCAGGATCTCTAAATGGAAGGCTCTCATTGGATAGTCCTAGTCCCTGCAATAGGCTCTTGGGTTGGCTGACTAGGTCACAGGGCGGTTGATATTAGCAAGCAAAACAGGAAGGGAATCTTTCTTGCTCTGCTCTTCCTGGCAAATGATTAAGCTAAAACAAACTAATAACTTCTAATCAGCCAATGTAGACAACTGCATATATAAGGAAACCCCATTCTACGGCTATCAGGGACAGGGTGAAATGTTACTGTGCTAGTTACTGATTTTATGCCAGAGCTGTGTAACGAGGAGTATTGGCTGAGCTCTGTGGGCACAAATTTGCTTACAGGGGAAGTGAAATCAGCTATAAAAAATAATGTAATGAATATAAAACAGAAATTAGGACTGGTAGAAAATTGATAAGGGAAGTAAAGGGACACAAGAAAAACTCTATGGCCAGCAGAGTTAAGTCAGATGATACAAAAATTTAGGGGAGTGGTAAATATGGTAGAGAACAGGTCACTGAAACAGGGTGATCTAGATCTCTTGGTAAACTGGGCACAAACAAATAGTATGCATTTTAATATGGCTAAATGTAAATGTATACATCTAGGAACAAAGAATGCAGGCCACACTTATAGGATGGGGACTCTGTTCTAGGAATCAATGACTGAAAAATATTTGGGGTCATGATGAATGATCAGCTGAACCATGAGCTCCCAATATATGCTGTGGCCAAAAGGGCTAATGTGATCCTCAGATTAATAAACAGGGGCATCTTCAATAGGAATACAGGGGTTATTTGACCTCTGTATTTGGCACAGGTGTGACTACCTGGACTACTGTGTCCAGTTCTGGTGCCCATAATTTAAAAAGGATGTTGATAAATTGGAGAGGGTTCCAAGAAGAGCCACAAGAGTGATTAAAGGATTAGAAAACATGCTTTATAGTGCTAGACTCAAAGAGCTCAATCTATTTAGCTTAACAAAGGGAAAGTTAAAGGGGTGACTTGATTGCAGTCTATAAGTATCTGCATGGGGAACAAATATTTAATAATGGCCTCTTCAATCTAGCAAGGAAAAGTATAACATGATCCAGTGGCTAGAAGTTGAAGCTAGACAAATTCAGACTGGAAATAAGGTGGACATTTTTAACCGCTGGAACAATTTACCAAGGCTCATGATGGATTCCTCATCACTGAGAATTTTCAAATCAAGATTGTTAGTTTTTCTAAAAGATCTGCTCTATGAATTATTTTAAGGAAGTTCTATGGCCTGTGTTAGACAGGAGGTCAAACTAGATGATCACAATGGTCCCTTGGGCCTTGGAATCTATGAATTTATGAAAAACTTGAGCTACATCACTCCTTCTCTTATGGTCCTTGTAAAGTTTTCCATACACAAAGAACAACACACATCCCTTCAGTCTGGATGACTGTGATGGGGTGTCTACCCCAAACAGGTGAATCAAAGATGAACAGGAATCTGACAACTCAATTAGCCCACCTTGCTGCATCTGCAGGATGTGTCAGGCTTGATTTGTTATTAGATTCAGCTGGGAAGGATCTGGGTCTTCTTCATAAAAGGAGGAAATGAAAGCCACAGAACAGGTCTTGTTGAGGGACTCAGGACAGAGAACCCAAGGAGAGAAGAGGTAGGGCATTTCCTCTCTTTGGGAAGGGCATGGAGCAGGTAGACAGAAGAAGGCTACAGGAAGAGCATTAATTGTTGTAATGAGCCCTGGAAAGGGGAAAAGAAAGAGAGGCAGTCCTGAGGGGTCAGTGTTCCAGCAGAGGAAAAAGAAGCAGGAAGGACGAGGGAGAAGCCAGAGGTCTGAGAGACTGTTAAGTGCAGGCTACAGGGAAGCAGCACAAGAAACTCAGAAGTAGGAAGTGGCCCAAGAAAACCGCAATGTGTCTGAAGGAGCAGACCTAGCTGTTTAATACAGGATCCTAGCGCTAGAACCCAGAGCAGAGGGTGGGCCTGTGTTGCCCTACCAGCATTGAGGAAGGGGTGCACATGGTCTTCCAAGGGCTGTAAGGACTTCTAAGCCCAAGGTGAGTCTGAAGACTGAGCTTCAAAGACAGGCTGAGTAATAGCCCAAGGAGGGGCAGAAGGATCTTTTCTGTGAGGATGTTTCTGGACTTTTAATTGTGCCTTCTGTTATCCTGGAAGAGGAGAGACTTTAAAGTGACCTGACCAGAGGGCTGAGTTGCAAGAAGAGGTGAACCACCACAGGATCCCAGTGACCTTTGATACGGGGAGCTAGACAAGAAAGAGCTGCTATGCCATGCCCAGCCAAGAGGGGGCTTGCCGGCCACGACTACAGCTTCCATAATGATATTTAGGTCATTTAATGGGAGCTGCAGGTTCTGAAAATCATCCTCTCATGTAGGTGCCTAACTTCAATGAGCCAAGTTTGAAAGTTTGGAGCATTAACTCCCTTCTCCATGTCCTAGTGGTAATGACCACTGAAGTGACACAGGTGTGAAAAATAATTTCAGGTAACTACCCTAAAATAATCAGTTCCTCATTTCAAAGAGCATTTGGTATTCTGTGAGCTAATAGATTAATATTTCTTGTATAGACATGTTTGAGCAGTGAAAACAAATACATTTTGTCAAAAGAGCAAAAAATGTTCTGTTTCTCAGCTAACTCCAAGATTACAGAAAGTCTTTGATTAAAAAAGTTCCTTGTGACATTTGACATTAAAGTTTTATAAATGGTTTTTATTTTACCAACACCAAATACCATATCAGAACTAAATACAATGACAATATAGCATCACATCAATGCAAAACATCGGGAAATGGATACCTAATCCATTTCTCGGATTTATGATATTAAAATGAATTGTGAAATTTTTAGACAAGACATCAGAATTGTAGATGCATGAAAATAATTTCCTGTGATCTTACTTGCAGTAGGTGTCATTTATCATCCCATAGACATGAATTCCATAGCAGGCATCCATAGCCAGAATTAAGGTAAACCATCCAGTGCTGAGATATGAACCTGACTGGACTCTGTAAAAATACAACACCGCACACAACAAATTGCAATGAGACATTACTAACACTTTATCAAAGAAATATCACTGTTACTTGGGTCAAAAGGCATTAAACAACCTGACAATCTGTCAAAAATATACAATTATTTTGAATTGTCATAGGTGTTCTCTCATTCTTTCCAGCTTGGGGCCTCAAGCTATAGCCCGTAGAAGAAAAACCATATGCTAAATATCTGAAGTCAAACAACTCACGTCCTATAAGATGGAAATAATTTGTTTGTACATTTGAAAGCCAAATTAATGTAGTATACGAGATGACACATAACAGTCACTGCCAGAAGTCAAATTAAAAGGGATGTGTGTGCCCTCCTATATTTACACACGTCTTCATGTACACAAGAAATTTTAGTACAATGTGCTGGATGCTTCATGAATATTGTAAGTTTACACACAAAATGCAACTTTTAAGGTTATGTTGACAATCAGCAGATAGAATTGAAAGATGCTTTGAAAAATAAAACTGTGTGTACAGTCATTCAGTGAGATGACGTACTTGTGTCAGGGAGGGAAGTGTAAGGGAATACAGTCCAGTCTGGCAAACTTTACTCATGCAGCTAGTTCCTCTGAAAGAAATAGGACCACTTGCATGAATGAGAACTAGTCACATGAATAAGGATCTGGCCCACAGTTCCCAAATGCCTCCTATTTCAGAAAATATATATGCTATATTAAAAGGTCAAATCTTGTTCACATTACTCACACGAGCAGCACCATCAGAAGTCGAGAACTGCCCACCTGAGCAGAGCAAACAAGGGATGTTGCTTTAATACCTCCAATAAAAAGGAATATGCTAGGCACTAAGGGTGGATTCACAAACGTACTTAGGTGCCTAACACCCATTTAAATACCTTTGTGAATCCTACCCTACTTACAAACTGATTAATGTCCAAGTTTGCTTAGCGAATGTATGTGCATTTCAGTTTTAATGAGATACATGCAAATTAACTAAAAATAAATAATAAAAATCCATGTGGTAAATGTTTACACCAAGTTATGAAGCCAGCAAAATGTAGCCCTAAGATTGAGCTCAGTTCAGGAAGATGTGAGGTGAGGGGAAGGAAAGGGGACAAGATGGCTTTATGCCACCTTTGTAGCCCCCAGATTCTGGGCACAGCCAGGGACCCTTCTATTCTCCATTATAAGCTAAAGCAGCCTAAGGGTTGCTCTAAATTAAGTTTGTGTGCAAAGGCCCTCCCAAAGACACTTGCTGCAGCAAGAGGTGTTTTGGCTACACCGTCTCTTCTCCTGGAATTCCCCAAAATATCTGTATGTTGAGGGTGGTGTAGAGCCATTCTGCCAGCTTTTACAAGGAGAAATGCCAGATATTTGATTCATCTGCCTTTATGCAGCAAACAGACCACCAGGGAAGCCACAATCAGTGTCATAATATTATGAGGTAGTGTTGAAGAATAATTTCCATGTGCAAATAAGGCTGGATGACAAGTGAAAGCTATCAATCTTTCACCAGATTGGCTCTGAAGAGTGTTATGCTTTGGTAACTGATGTACTTATAATCAGAAACTGCTTAATTTTTCTTGCTGCTCTCTCAGAGGAATGGTGCTATCACTGTCTTGATGCTAAATAGGCTTAAAGACATATAATTTAAAATACAATTTTTCAGCCAGTTTATTAACAATGAAGTGTAAGCTCAGAGGCATCTATATTCCTTTTCAGGGCATATTATTCCTTTTGGTTTTCTACAGTCCTATTTCTTTTCACACTTTGAAATGCTGCTACATGCTGCAACCGCCACAGGTAAATTGCTTCTAGTAGTTTGTGCATTTTCTTATGTTCTTTATTACCGGCTTTGGATGTTGCCTCACTTTTACTACTCTCTCTAAATCTTTTTATCTGTCTCCCCCGGTTTCTCCAGTTATTTTAAGCAGAATTTTTTCCTATTGCCTACCATAGAGAAATATTCAAGCTTTCCATAATTCCCAATCAAACCATGGGGAACTGAAATGGGTGTTCAAAAGCCATTAATCTGAAGTCGCATTCTGCCATGTTGAGCTGTACTGCTTCTAACAAGCTTCCTGCTCTAACAGCAGAAGCCCACTAACCTTGGGCTAACCATTTAAAATCGTAATAACCATTTATCAGAGCACTATGAAGATCAGGACCTTTCCGATAAGGGAGACTTATTGGACAGTACAATATTGACAGTAGCATCTGAAATCTGCTATGCTAAGGAGTAAAAAGGAATTTTAAAAAGAATTAATCAATATTTCATGTCTTGTTTTAACACCACTGGACTTCAGTCCTCTCATCAATATACTACACTGGCAGGATAAATAAAAACAGCAGAGTACGTTCCCAGATACCTTCCTGGGAGATGGAGTACATGACAGAATACAGATTATGTACATTAAAACACAACCTTTCTTTCCTTTTTTTTTTCCTGAAGAGATGTAACTAATGAAGGAACACAGTTAAATAGTGGGGATGATATGTAATGTGGTATAGCAACTCCCCCCTTGTTTTCGCCTATTGACAGCAGTCTCCTCTATCAATGGGGCCTGCAGTAACTCCACCCCCAGACTGAACAAGACTTTTGTCCCTTCCCCTCGGCATGCTGTGGCTCCCTCCTGCTGGCTGGGGCCAAGGGATTTCTCCTTCTCTGCTCCTCTGGCTGCAGAGAAGCAGCATCTCCTAACCCAGGGGAAGTTTCTCCTCCAGCTGCCACAAACGTTCTAGCAGCTTCTTCCTCCTTTGCTTCCGTCCCTTTAGGGAAGGGAGGGTTTAAGTACACCTGGAGTAGCCCTTCATTGGGTCCAGGTCTTTAATTGCCCTGCAGTAATCTCTCCTCTGCCTGCAGGAAAAAAGGCCGTTGGCATTCTTGGGCTCACATACCGGCCCTGGTATACCCTTTTGTGGCCATCTGGCCTGACTTTACCACAGTAACATCTTGGAATTGTATTGATACTGTAAACACATTTTGACATATTAATGAAAGCAGACAGAAAATGTGAAAACATGGCAATGGTCACTAAAAGTTATTTGGTCTATTTATCTTCAAAATGAAAAGCTTATTTTGCCCAATCTCCTAGACTTTAGGACTTCAGAGAGAAATGTTAATTATTGGGATTTAATTCAGGGTCCTAAGGCCCTCTCAGGATACAGACTTTAAATATTTTAGATTTGAAAATTAATACCCATGGAGTTTTAATTTAGAAAACCAACTGTATACATACTCAGTAAGTGTCTACTCCAGCTTTTTTATACCTTATAGGATGCAATTTTCCAGAGTGATCAAGTGACTTCAATTGGAGCAAAGTTAGACAAACTCTGAACACTTTTGAAAAATCCCACTCTTAATTTGTGCATTTAGGGTGAAATTCAACCATATGCAAAGGACCAACTCAAGGCCTATGCCACACTAAAGCCTGTGAGGATTGATATCCAGAGAGCATATGACAAATGTGGGAATTTTCTGTAATATTTTTATGAACTCTTTGTATGACTCGGTACCCTATGAGTGCAGAAGAGTCAAAATGCTATTCCTGGGGCACAGCACGAGACATGAGGTCACATAAATGTCTAGGTGATATGAATGGGTGTTAAGGACTAGCTGGAATCAACCCATATTAAAGGAGGCTCCAGAAAAGACCATGAGAACCCCAATGACTGACTGATGCTTAACAAAGGGAAGCTCCGGCAGGCTGACCATGTGAACTCATAATGGTTTTGTTCATCTAGCCTATATTTCTCTAGATTGATTATGAGGAGGTCATGTATCAAAAGCCTTACTAAAGTCAAGATATATCACATCTACTGCTTTCCCCTATCCATGGGCTTGTGACCTGTGACAGCACACCCATGCAGCTCTGCGGGCAGTGCTATCTCTTTACAATGCTGCCTTTTTTTAAAATCACACTCCAGTTCTTAAGGGCATGAAGTCATGGAATCTACTGATGGGACTTGGTGCTTTGCAAGCACTACATGTCTCTCACTGAGGGGACAGTGCCTTGTTCAGGAATTGCTTAAGCCTTCATAGACAGGGACAACAGCTAGCCCTAGACTTTCATTTTCCAGCAGTTTTATAAGTAGTTTAATATTTGGCTTTGTTCAGTAGTAGCATATCACTGATGCTACTGTAATATGTAATAAATAAAACCTTATATTCGATTATCTTAAATGACAATCAGACAGATATATTTTCCTTGAGCTTCATATTATGCTACAAAGCTGTTTAAAGGGTGGGAAAACCTATGAAACTTGGTAAAGAAAAGAGTAGCATGTTTCATGCTGGGCTAGAAAACAAAAACCAATCTTCTTTGACACCTATTAAAATGTTCTGATGTAGGCTAAACAAAGGAAAAATTGGATTTCTCTCTCTAATCAGGGGAAAATAGAAAACATCAAATCTCTTTTTAATGATTAAGGCTGAGTGTGTTCAAATCAGGTAAAAGTTCTTTTATCATCTAAATTCTGCTTCTAATAGAAAAATCCCAGGAAGCTCTTGTCTTTGTTTAAGCACAAATTTAATTGTTTCATAATTTTACAAGTACTTTTAAATCTACCTCTCCTACTCTTAAGTAAGTGGATAATCCCAGTGTTGGATGGACTATCCTTTCCAGTGGGCAGTTCAGCAGTAAAAGCTGAACATTAAAAAAACCCCAAAACCTTGATGTACCAGTTTCTGACTCCTGGATGAGATAATGAGCATGATAAATTAGGATATCAATGCTGTCAGTCAGGACAGCAATTTAGAAGATTTTTTTCTCTTTGCTTTAATTCCTGATTTGCAGAAATCAGTGGGTGGGGAAGAATTTCTATCAGTCACTCAAAAACCAAGATATTTAGGCCTTGCGCTGGATATTAGGAAAGAGTGTATTTGGCCAATATAACTAACCAGACACCCATTTTTTGCTTTATTTTAAAATATATATTTTAAAAACAATTGCAACTAACTCAACAATGACAGCTTAAAATACTAGAACTTCCTGGGGCTACAGGCAGGTGGGACAGATGAAAAATGTAATACACTTGTTTTATAGGCTCTCTCTCTCATTTGGTCCTGATAGTGCAGCACTGAAGTCAGCTGGAGTTTCACCACTGACTGCAGCTGGCGCAGGATTGATCCCTTGATGAATTAGTAAATGTACTTGAGTCCATTGGTGTCAATACATTCCCAGATACGACTGGTGAAGCAGGAAGTTTCATATTGTCTAGGGTCCTTCCAACATGATCAGAGTTTTCTGAGAACTGTTCACTATCCGAGACCACACTGTGCTTTTAAAGCTTGGGTCTGTGTTCGGGTCAGCATGGAGTACACATGCTCTCAGTGAGCTCTGGGAAGCATTTTGTCTAAAAGAGGCACCTGGAACACCTCACAACTCAGTGTCTGTGTCTACACTGCATCAACCCCTAGGGAGGGTGCAGCATGTTCTCATCAGGTGTTGGGCCAGCTCTGCTGGACAATGGGAAGGCCCTGCCTCTTCTCCCCTCCTTCTTTGGGGTGCCTTTTGCCCTAGGAGAACTCTTGAGCTCCAGTGTCTTGCCCCGGAGCAGGAGGTGGAACAAGGGAAGAATCCTTGTGCTTTCCCGCCCCACCCCCGGGTGTTTGCACAAGGGCCAGGAATAATCTGGCCTGTAGAGCCTTGCCTGAGTGTGCTGCTCAGCTCAGTTGGGGGGAAGTCTCGGCTGCTGCAAAAAGACTTTCAAAGGTCAGATTTGTCCACATCTGAAAAGCATATTTCATGAACTATATGCAGTTGTCCTCACAAGGTATGTAATGTTCCCTGGTTTGAGATAACGTATTAGCTCTTTTTGTTTCCTACAAACCATGCGTTGGTTTATTGTTAAAGATCCATACATTTGGTATCTGTATCCCACCAGAAATGTTTGTCACTCTCTCAAAACTCAGTTGCTCAGACAGATGTCCCAGTGGTTATTTTTGCACTAACCAGATTGATGTGACAATTCTCAAGTTGTCTGGACAAAGATCTCTCTCTCTCTCTCTCTCTGGGGTAGTACCTTCCAATGATGGGAACATCAATTACACAGCACTGTTGTCTTCCAGATTAAACAACAAGGTTTCCCGGTTCCCCGCCAGGCAGCTATGGGCCAAATCCTTCTCGTCTTGCGGGAGGTAAAAGCTCCCCTTTGGACAGTGGCAAAATCCACTCTGTGTGCCTGTCTCATGGGAGGGGAGCATTTGGGTCTAAACTCAGCAAGCTGTTCACTTGGCTGGAATTAGAGAAGGCAGCCTGGCTCAGGAGAAAGACACCTAAGGGCTAAAGAGCATTAAGACTATTTCAGGTTTGATTTTGTTCTCTGTAAATCAAAGGCGGCTGTTGTTGTTTAACGATAATTCTAAGGTTTGTTGAAAATAGCTTTTATTTTACTGCATGCTTTCTGCAAAGAAGGAAGTGGCATAAGAAGGGCTGTGAACAAGGCACAAACACAGAGAATTGATTTTGCTTGTTGAAAATGGTTTATATTTTTCCTTTGTACACAGATAGCTGTTAGGCAGTTGTTTACCATAATGATTCACTTTTTAGTGTGTGCATGCATGCACGGGTCCACTGTATGCTCCGTAACAATATAGGACAACTAATAATAATCAGCTCTTGCCCCTCAAGCAGCAAGCAGACTGTTTCACACATTCAAAACCCCACATGATGCTGCAGGTCATTCTGTAAAGTGAAACATTTATGTATCGACAGATGGTTTATTATCCATTGTGTATGGTTTTGTGCAAAGATTAAGCAAATGGAATGTGTTATGAGCAAAATGGATCAAATTCTGGGTTCAGGCTGTAAGTATGCCTGAAAAGAGGTACCCATGAGGGGAATAGTAAGGCACATTTTGTACTCAAATCATGGATCCCTCCAAAACCACTGAGTTTTCATTAAACAGATTCGCCACACACAGAACCATGAAGCCACATTCAAGGCAGCAGTCATATCGCACAATCCACTCATTTAGGCATATACCACCAAGTTTACCTGCAGCTCCTGGACATCCAGTCTTATTCTGGCTCACTGTCTTGTTATAATAGTTTTATTATTTACCATTGTATTACAGTAGCACCTATAGACCACAATCAGGATTGGGCCCCATTTTGTGGGTGCTGTACATGGTAAAAGACAGTCCCTGCCCTAACGACCATCTAACTGAAGACAAGAAGCAATAATTGGTATGGGGCTCGGAATAATGTGTGTGTGAGCAGCCTAGAAGAGATGGCGAGGATGCTCCTATGCTGACCACAATAAAGGATCAAAGGATACTGACATTGCATTAATTTGTGCCTGTTTGAAGTGGTTTTTTTTAAATAAACACAAAGATCTGACCTAATATCTGTAATTTTTGGCAACAAATGTAAAAATAAAATTTAAAATAACTAAGAGCAAGTCACTGCATTTACTAGAATCAACACAG